>NW_005365553.1:1026829-1062001 GCF_000412655.1 Myotis brandtii | reverse complement strand
GCCCTGCCCCGAGTGTGACAGTGGTGGCGCCCCCACCCCCTGATCGGCCCTGCTCTGTGAGTGACAGGGGGCAGCGCCCCAACCCCCTGATTGGCCCTGCTCTGTGTGTGACAGGGGGCAGCGTCCCAACCCCCTGATTGGCCCTACTCTGTGCGTGACAGGGGGTGGAACCACAATCTCCCCATGGACCCTGCCTTGAGTGTGACAGGGGGCGGTGCCCCAACCCCCCAATCGGCCCTACCCTGAGCGTGACTGAGGGTGGCATCACAACCTCCTGATCCGCCCTGCTCTGTGCACGATGGGGTGGCGGCCCAACTCCCCAATCAGCCCTGCTCTGAGCCCGACCAGGGGCTGCACTTAGGGATTGGGCCTGCCCTCTGCCACCCAGGAGCAGGCCTAAGCCAGCAGGTCGTTATCTCCTGAGGGGTCCCAGACTGCGAGAAGGCACAGGCTGGGCTGGGGGACCCCCCCCCCCCCAGTGCACGAATTTTTGTGCACCGGGCCTCTAGTCACAATATAAAGCCGATAAAAGCAGTGAGTCAGGGGTGGAGGATTTATTCTTCATCTGTTTGACAATCCCTTCTAAACTTCCTCCTAAACTACTTCCAAAGAACTCTATGATGCAGTCAATTACAATTTAATATGAACTTGACTGACCTAGACTACACTCATCAATATTAGTTTAACAGAGGAAAAAAAAGAGTACATAAAGTAGAAGTAATATGGGAAGACATACGTCTTTCCCCTGCTCCAAATCTATCAATGTTTTCATACTTTGACTACATTTATTCTCATCTTCTTTTCCTCACTTTCAAGATAGTTCTTAATTTGGCTCTCTTTCCTTAGTTCATCGAATTTCCTACTCCTCAGCACAATGCTGAAACATTTAGACTGATTTTTTTTCCCTGCCTTAAGAACTAGGGACTGATTCCTGACACAATACATCTAATCAGATTAACCCATTGTTTCATAAAGGTCCACTGTATTCTATTCCTATTTTGTTTTCAGCATCAAATATTAGTTCCTTGTTGACTGACTTCTTCCAACTCTATTGTATTTGAACCCTAAAGTATTAATTAATTAAGTACTAAATTATATATTACTTTGTCTTACTTACTACTACTTTATATATTGCTCTTGTAATTCCTGAAATATTTCCTTGCTGGCCATCTATAATTAAAATGAGAAAAACCCTTAGTTTTTTTCTATACTTCTTTACCAAATTTGTATATATAATCAAAAATCTTTAGAATTGCCAGAGTTTTCAGATTGCTCAAACCTCCATTTTGAATGATGATTTTTCAAAGGTTTCCCAACTGGCTCCATCCATTCAAACCATGATATGACTTAAAAACACAGTCTTGCTTCAGCACTGTTCACATTAGCTTCTGACTTAATGTCATATTCTTTAATTCTTTCTGCAATATGGGCTAAGCTATGGAATTCCTAAGTTTATAGGGAGGTTCCAATTTCCTTCAAAGTTTGCACACATAATACCCAATTTTAGAGAAATCTGGGTATCTAGATCATGTTGTCAAAAGGGCATAAATTTGATTGAAGGTAGTGTTAGCAACCAAAAGAAGTAGATTTGAGGGGTGGGTCCTAAGAATAGAAAGGTCTAGTTGATGTCTGTGTTCTGAAAGCAGAAAGAGAGCAGATGGGGATAATATTCACCTAAAATGTCTGGAGAAGCCCGGCTGGAGTGGCTCAGTGGTTGAGTGTGAACCAGGAGGTCACAGTTCTTTTGCTGGTCAGGGCATATGCCCAGGTTGCAGGCTCTATCCCCAATGTGGGGCGTGCAGGAGGCTGCCAATCAATGATTCTCTCTCATCGTGGATGTTTCTATCTCTCTCCCTCTCCCTTCCTCAATGAAAGCAATAAAAATATTTAAAAAAATAAAATGTCTGGAGGAGATGGTTGAGATCTTAAAAATTGGAAGCTGGCAAGGGAAAGGATAATGTCTAGGTCTCTAAACACTAGCAAGATTTTAGCCTCCAAACAGAGCTTAAATCCAAACTAGTAATGTGGGCAGGAATCCATGTGTTTGGACTAGGATATATGGCAGAGATGTATAAGGGACTGCAGATCTAGGGGTACAAAGAAATCCCAGACTCAGAGCCCAACCTTCAATGCTGAGCTCATAGTGGAATAACTAATGTAAATCACCAGGAACAATGATTTATTTATACAGTTTCTGCATAATAATCAGAGCTTCTCTGAGAATGGAGAATGTACTGAACACTTGATAATATGTGGTTGCGTTTTTAGAATCTTAAATTAAACCAGCCAATATTATTTTTTAATTTAATTTCAATTTAATTTAATGTTTATTGTCTAAAGTTTTACATAGCCCTAACCAGTTTGGCTCAGTGGCTGGAGCATCAGCCTGCAGACTCAAGGGTCCCAGGTTCGATTCCGGTCAAGGGCATGTACCTTGGTTGGTTGCAGGCACATCCCCAGTAGGGGGTGTGCGGGAGGCGGCTGATCGATGTTTCTTTCTCATGGATGTTTCTAACTCTCTATTCCTCTCCCTTCATCTCTGTAAAATATCAATAATTAAAAAAATAAATAAAGTTTTACATATGTCTCCTTTTCCCCCAGTTGACACCCTCCCCCCGCCCCAGCCATTTCCACCCTGGCAAGCCCCTACTGCCCCAGTGTCTGTGTCCATTGGTTATGCTAATATGCATGCATACAAATCCTTTGGTTACTCTCTAACCCGCCCCCCCACCATTTGTCTCTAGATCTATTCTTGTTCATCAAATTATGTTGATCATTATATCCCACATATGAGTGAGATCATGTGATATTTATCTTTCTCCGACCAGCCAATATTATTTTTAACTTTTATATTTTCTATTGTGTTTATTTTTTAATAAGATATTTGCATTTTCAGCTTAAACATAGAAAACAGCATCATTATTTTATTAAAGCAGATGTTTTAAAAATTCTTTATGGTTAGAAAATAGTAGGGATAATAGTTTTAGCGTATTTTCATCCATGAAGGCCTATGTACTGAGTGCAATAGAATAAAACCCTAAAGGCAATGAAGGGAATTTATATTTATACATGCAAGCATCATTGATCAGAAAATAAGTCTAGAATAAAAGTTTCAAAAATAGATGTCACATTTAAATTTATTAATAAAGAAATATTTAGGTAGTGAAGGAACAGTGTAGCAAATTTAAGTAATGATCTCTCACTAGTTTATTTTGAAAAATATGTGATTTATTATTTAAAACATCTTATGTAGGATATTAGTAATTTTTAATGAAATAATTAAAAAACAGTAGAATATGGTTTCTGAAACAATTTTGTAATATAAATCTGTTACTAGTTATGTTAATATTATGGCAATTTCATTTCAGATCAAGACTATGCAAGTATGGAAAAATGTGTCCTGTAAAACTTAGAGATGATTTTAAGCCATGGTTAAGCATCTGACAGAAATGGGGTAAATCCCAAATAGTGCTGTGCCTAGAGGGTCTTTTAAAATATATAAGGGATGGTCATTGTGTTTTTCCATCTGAACCTCATAAAAATCTGAGGTTAATGCATTATCATACTAGAGCAATACAGAAATTGAAGTTCAGCTATTGATATAGTTTATTTGTTTAAAGGCATACTGAAATTGCAGAACTTAGGAAAAACTAATTTCAATTTTAACTCCCAAGCATTAGTGTTCTCTCATAATAGCCTGTCTGGTGGGGCAGAATGTTACAGATATAATCAGGGGAGGTCTTCTGCTCTGAAAGAACATTCTAGGAATTTTCTTGGTTCTTAAGTAGATTCTCTGATCAACACCATGTTTGGGGTTTACTATTTGCATTTATAGAACATGACTTGTCATTACAAGGTGGCATGTGCTTCACAGGACCCAGAAGGGAGCATGAGGAGTATTTCCGGTGTGATAGTTTCAGTTTGTGAAAATTAATTAAAATGTAATCTTATATGTGCCTTTTTTGTATTTATATCATGCTTTCATAAAACTTTAAAAAGTCATTTAGTTTTTTATGTTTGATAGGAAATGGGCTTTATAAACATTGTATTATGCAGATTTTAGGATTTGGAATTTTATAATATATGAGAACAGAAACCATATTTGTTGCTTAGATATTTAATACTTGAATATACTAGTAATCAAAATGCCTATATCCCTTACAAAGCATCCCTTATAAGTCACACACACACACACACACACACACACACACGTTTGAAAATAACAAAAAGCATCATAGACAATAGCAAAAAGATTTAGAATTGCTCTTAGGAGAGCACATATCTATACATTATGGATAAATCAAAAGCTAAATGCTGCCCAGCCAGCATGGCTCAGTGGTTGAGCATTGACCTATGAGCCTGGAGGTCATGGTTCGATTCCCAGTCTGGGCACATGCTTGGGTAGCAGCCTTGATCCCCAGTGGGGACATGCAGGGGGCAGCCGATCAATGATTCTCTCTCATCATTGATGTTTTTCTCTCTCTCTCCCTCTCCCTTCCTCTCTGAAATCAATAAAAGTATATTTTTTTAAAAAAGAGCTAAATGCTAAGGAAATTAATGTTAGATAGAAAATTCCCAAGTTGACCTATAAATATAAATTTAAGGACAATGTTAAGTTCCTAACCTGAAACATGACATAAAACATTCTGAATAAGTTCCTTGAATGTTTTAATGACACAGTTGTTCTACACCTCACATTATGATTTAAAATGCATTTACATCTTGCTGAGATATTATCTATCACATACAAGAAATTTAAGCCAAAATACATTACTTACCAAAAACACCTTTTATGACAAATGTGAAATTGATGTGAAAATTCAAGGTCTCAAGAAGATTTTGCTCAGTAATGAGATAGTTTGATACCATCTATTGAAAAATAATAAAATAGAAAAAGTAACTGTCTCAGGATTTGAAGATTGATGTTATTCAGAAAAAAAAATAGGAATATAAGTTTGGCAAAACTTTTAACTAAGGTACTGATCTGAGATTTAACATTATAATTTTAATATCTATGTTCCAACAAAAATTAACTTGTTTTGTATGTTGGTTTTTGACATAGATGTAGTACTTGGGTTGATATTTGAACATGTGATAAAACATAGCATTTTATTTTAAATGAGAAGCAATTGAAAGCATAAGGAAAAATTTTGTGCATTTACAAAATGGGTGGTGACTGTTTCGGTAATTCTGACCTCGTGTAGGACTATTGGAGAAAAACCTGTGGGCTAAAAACAAGCAATGAACAAAGAAAATCTCTGACTAATATTGAACGATAGACCTTATTGTTATGTCTTTTTGATCAGTGAAAGGAGTGTGAATCTTTAGTGACCTGTATTGATGAATGAGCACTGGAAAGGAATGTGAAGACCTGATTATAGTTCTTGGGAACTTTTTTTTTTCTCACTTGGTAAGTAAAGGTAACAAACACATCATTTAGTTTATCCCCTAAAACGCAAAGGCAGGAAAAGAATGTCCTAACCAGTTTGTCTCAGTGGATAGAGCATTGGCCTCTAGACTGAAGGGTCCCAGGTTCGAATCCGGTCAAGGGAATGTACCTTGGTTGCCGGCACATCCCCAGTTGGAGGTGTGCAGGAGGCAGCTGATCAATGTTTCTAACTCTCTATCCCGCTCCCTTCCTCTCTGTAAAAAATCAGTAAAATATATTAAAAAAAAAAAAGTAAAGGGATCACAGAATTGAAAGGGCTTGATCAGCTTAGTTTGTTCACTGTTTTCCCAATCATAAATTTCTTCTAAGAAACACAAACTAAGAGAACCCTTGTACACTGTTGGTGTGAATGCAGACTGGTGCAGCCACTATGGAAAACAGTATGGATTTTCCCCAGAAACTTAAATATGGAACTGCCATTTGACCCACTGATCCCATTTCTAGGAATATATCTTAAGCAACCCGAAACACCCATCAGAAAGAAAGCATGCATCCCTATGTTCATAGCAGCGCTATTTACAATAGCTAAAATCTGGAAACAGCCTAAGTGCCCACCAGTAGATGAGTGGATAAAAAAGCTATGGTACATTTACAACATGGGATACTATGCAGCAGTAAAAAAGAAGGAACTTTTATCCTTTGAGACAGCATGTATGGACCTGGAGAGTATTATGCTAAGCAAAATTGTTACAGAATTTACCAGGTGACCGAAAATACACAGGAGTACTTGGAGTTACAGGAAAAACTCATTTATTTCCAGATGTACTAGTACCATGACTCAGGCAAGCCTGTTTCCAAATCCTGAGCAAGCCAATATGGGGGGAGCTTTCTCTTTATACCCTTTAGTTTCTTTGTCCCCTAAATATGGATCAGGCTTCCTGACCTTTCACAGGCTTTGCAACAAGCCCCGTATGTTGGGATGGGGAATGTGAGACCACACCTAAAGGCCTGGCCTGGTGCCAGTGCTGATAACCCCCTCCAGGGGTTGTGTATTGTTCATGGCTTACAGCCTCTGTAAAATGTGAGTATTTAGGTAAATAGGTCTTGCAAGACCAGATAATTAAGGAAGGGGCAGTGACTTGATTATAGGCTAACAAGAATGTGCATTAGGGATACTGATTAAATAGGTACAGAGTCAGGCTGCTAGCCGCCCCCCCCCCCCCCCACCCACACACCTAAATGTCTTATTTTCCTCATCAAAATAAGCCAGTCAGAGAAAGACAAGTATCACATGCTCTCGGTCATATGAGGAATGTAAAGAACAAAATAAAATGATAAAAAAAATAGATCCAGAGATGTAGAAACATGGAAAAGTCTGATGAATCACAGAGGGAAGGCAGGTAGGTGGGAAGAGATTGATGAAAGAACTTGTATACAAACTAGTGGCCCAGTGCACGAAATTCATGCACATTAAAAGGGGATTAATTAGAGGAAATATTTTAATATTGCTATTTGCCCTTTCTCTATAATAGAAGTGTCAGAGATAAAGAAAATTAGTAAAATGTATATGAAAATCTTCCTCCTGTCAGAGTCTGGGGTGCACCACAGGACCCAGAGTCAAGTCCCCGCCCACCCACGGTGCCTCAAAATCATGCGAGACCCAGACCCAGCCAGCGCCACCCCCATTGGGCGAGATCCAGACCAGGTTGGCCCCACCCTTGTCAATCCCCGCCGGGCAGGGGGGCACAGCCTCTGGTCCCCCAGTACACTCTCAGGCCCCCCGTCCCAGTGCCAGGACAGGGGGCACATCCTGAGGTCCCCAGCCCGGCAGCAGGGAGGGTGGGGCAGCTTGAGGTCCCCCATCAAGCCCCGCTGTGTGGGGGGGCACAGCCTCAGGTCCCCTGTCTAGCCCAGCTGGGCGGGCGGCACAGCCTCAGGTCCCCCCACTAGGTGCCGGGGTGTGGGGCACAGCCTGAGGTCCCCTGGCCTGGCACTGGTGTGGGGGGTGTGGCCTGAGGTCCCCCGGCCTGGCACCAGGGCAGCGGGCACAGCCTGAGGTCCCCTCTAAAGCCCCACCAGGCAGGGGGTACAGTCTCAGGTCCCCTGCCCTAGCCCAGCACCACACAGCCTCAGAACCCTGCTGATGGCTCGTTAAGGCTCATTACAGGAACTCGGTCTCCACTGTGGGTGCCACCATCTTTGTGATGGCATGATGGCCAATTTGCATATTCCCTCTTTATTAGATAGGATATGCATAACCCATGGACACAGACAATAGTGTAGTGAAGGCCTGGGGTGGGGGGAGGGGGCAAGCTAGAAGAGATTAATGGGGGAAAAAGGGGACATCTATAATACTTTCAACAATAAAGGTAAGTTAAATAATAATGATAAATAAATAAATAAATTAATTAATTAATGAAACAGAAAAGCAATTACTGCAACCCCCAAAAAAAAGAAAAGAAACAAACTATAGTCATTTGAAAATTGTTAAAAACTAGTTGAAATGTAATTATTACTATTGTAAGAATTATGCCTCTGATTTATCTTCATAGAAAAGAAACAGTATGTGGCCAGGCAGCTGCTGAATTTCCCCAGAGCAAACAGGATGTGGGGGTGGGGAGAGAGGATGAGAGCTGTGCACGTGGCTGATAGCACATGTCCTAGGAAGATTACTCTAGACAAAGGGAGGTGGAGGCAACTAGAGAAGTTCCCAGCCCATTTTTTTTTTTTTTGAATAACCCCCTGGGGGGCAGCAAGACCTAGGCGACCTATTAGGAAATAGGTGACCAAATAGTCCTCAGCCAATGAGGAACTGGAGGAGGTCTAAATAAATAGGTTATGTGCCTTGTGTGAATCTGTAAAATGGATGCCTCTCAAGAGTGTTATTAAAAGTCTCATTTTCACCATGCTTCTGCTTCCTAGTCCATCATTTGAAATTTGAACAGGTGAGCCATTCCTCACACTATTAAAGTTAGATGGCCAATGAATGCAAAATGCCTCTAAACAATAGCAGCCAGGGTACTGAATGGCAGACACTCTTGGGCCTTCTGTTCCTCTTAAAATGGATAGTGTTTGGATATTGGTTCAACTTTCATTTTTTCTAGTGATGAATTATTAAAAGTTATGTTTTTTATTTTTTTACTAATGCAAGATATTAAAAATAGAAAAACTGGGTTTAGGGTATATGGGAACTCTTGGTGAATCTTTTCATTTTTTGTAACTCTAAACTGTTCTAAAATATAAAGCCTGTTGTAAAACAGTGATGGTAAAAGAACTGATATCTAAAGTATACATAGAAGAATTAAAACCCAACGAAAGTAAACAAACAACTCAATTAAAAATAGCAAAGGATCTGAACATATACCTGATAAAAAAATGTAAACAGTGACAAGCATATGAAAAGATGTTCATCATAATTTTTTATCAGGGAGTTGAAAATTAAAACAAGATATTTATTAGAATGGCTAAAATCCAAAAACCTGACAATACAAATGCTGACAAGGTTGCGGAGCAACAGGAACTCTCATTCATCATTGTTGAGAATACATAATTAATACAGCTCCTTGACATTTACTCAAATGAATTGACAACGAACGTTTTCACAAAAACCCGCACACAAATATTTATAGCAGCTTTATTGACACTTGAAAAATTGGAAGCATTCAGTAGGTGAATGGACAAACTCTAATACAATGTTAGCATAGGTAGCTAGCTAGTTACTAATAAAGGAAGGGAGCAAATGGAATCAGATGTTAACCCCAATAAACTAGGGAGCTGAGTTAGACATTAAGTCTGATTCACCAGCAAGCCACAGCATTTACAGGCTCCCCAGGGGACAGACACATCCTCCTCTGAGGGGACTTTATCCCCAGTGGGCAGGAAGAATCAGTTTCCCATCTCCCCAGGGAACAAGGGGCCATTGGCTGGGATCACCAAGGGAGAGATAAAGGAAACTTCTGTTGCCAGGCAGTAGAAGCCAAGATTGAGCAGGGGGCGGTAAGCCCAAGCACAGTAGGAATGAGATGAAGTAGCAAAATTTGGGAGCATGTGCAGTAGGAGCCAAAATGGTAACATAAAGAGGCCCTGTCTAGCCTGGGAAAATCTGGGAAAAGGATCCGGTGGATAAGGGAAAATCCAGAAAAAAGATTGGTTAGCTGGAGGATTTAGCACAAGCCTGCGAAAGATTAGGAACCAGATTGGTTAGTTTGAAAGAAAGCCTGCTAACTCCCTAACGGTTAGGGCCTAACCCAAGGTAATATAATCAAAGCTTAATGAAGGCCCATCTGGTAGCACACTTTTGCTTGTGCATTTGCTTGTTCATTCGAGTGTTCCCTCTCTGCAGGGGCTGCACGGACACAGCACAGTGCTGTCAGGGACACCATCAGGCCTTGGTGGAGGATGTGCAGATGGGGAAATGAGACCCAGAGAAGTTCTTCATCTCTGGGCCTTAGCCCTCAGGGGCGTGGTGAGGACAAATGTGGGTCTGAGTGAGGCCCCAGAGGCTGGACCTCTTCCACAGCAGTTTGGAGATGAGCCACTTGGTTGTAGGTGAGAAACTGGGTACCTGGGGACAATTTGTTTTTGTACCAATAAATCTTACCACTACACCTCATCCTCCTATGCATGGGGTCCCTGAAATTTTTTTCTCCAGACTCTGTGAAAGAACCCTATTTCCACCAGCAACACAATTACATAATGAAATATTCTTCTGCAATAAAAACAAATGCGCTATATAAGCTAGGGAGAGATATGGAGGGATATTAAATGCATATTGCTAAGTGAAAGTTGTGTGTGTGTGTGTGTGCGCGCGCGCACACGCTTTAAGGCTACGTACTTTATAATTCTAACTATATAATATTTTGGAAAAAACTAAACCATGAAGTCAGTTAAAAGCTCAGTGGTTGCCAGGAGTTTGTGTGGAGGGAGAGAGAAATGGAAAGGTGGAACACAGAGAATTTTTAGAACTGTGGAACTACTCCGTAAGCTATTATAATGGTGGATACATGTCATTTATTATGCATTTGTCAAAATCTATGGAATATACACAAAGAGCATACCCTAATGTAAACTATGGACTTTATTTAATAATAATATATCAATGTCAAATATTATTACACTAATGCAAAAATGTTAATATGCATGAAAGGGGAAGGGATATATAGGAACTATGTACATACTGCTCAATTTTTCAGCAAACTAGAAACTTCTCCAAAAAACAAAGTCTATTAATTAAAAAAATATTTTCTTAGTAAATTTTTCCACTATCAATTTCCTCTTTAAATATCACTGACTTCACAGTTGTACTATGAACCACTCATATGGGAGCTATTATCAAGTTTTAAGTGGAAGCTTTGGCTGAATGTATTAAATGTAAGCCCTAGGATATGAATTGCTGAGGAAAATATTCTAAGTTATGGACAAACATATTTTAACTTAATAAAAATTAAAAGAATCCCTTTTACACAGCTCTCAAAATTAATTCCAGGAAAAATAATATAATTAAATGTAGTTTTTATAGCATACAGACTTTTGAATAATGTTTATCTTGTGTGAAGGTGATGAGATCTTTGTTACATACATACATTATGTATCTAAACATACATTATGCACTATTGGTATTTTTATGTTTAACTATGTTATGAAATCATTTGCACGTCCATGTAATTATAATCTTGAGGCTGCAAATAAGCCTAATTCCCTCCAACACCTTCTTTCCCTCAACATCCTAATGAGAAATTTCATGCATTAGTATGAAGCTGTATAGTCCACTACTTTATATTTATGAATAAATTATTTTTAATATGAGCATATTTTATATTTATAAGAATATATGAGAAGAATGAATATACCTAGCTGACATATGGAACACACAGAGATGTATCCATGAAATGACAATTTACTATCTTGAAAAGTTTTAAGAACTTGATTGTCTAGTATAGAACATGAGGATTTTAGAAATTTAGAATAATAAATAGTTGCTGAAGCTTAAAATACTTCAGTATAGATTTAATAGGAAAAACATCTGTCCAGCAAGAACCTGACATATTGACAATAATGATACAAAACAAAATAAAGTTAAAAACCAAAATAGTAATCATAGTATTAGCAATTGCAATTCACTTTTTCTGTGCTACCCACTTTACATGCATTATCTTTTTAGAATCCTCCCACAATGCCGTGTAGCAATAATATTACCTGGTTTTACAAATGAATACATAGGCAATATGTGAAGTGTCAGGCACAGACAATACATTATGTGCTCTAGGCTCTACTGCTAGTAAGTGAAGGCCTCAGAGCTGGTACCTGAATGTCCTAACTGCTGTAATTGTCAGAGAGGAGGGCATGGGCCATTCCAGAGAGTGCATGGAGAGATCATAGAGAAATGAGTCAACAATTTGAATAGAGTAGATAGAAAAGACTGAGTACATTCCTGTTTGAGAGTAGAAATAAGGATTGTTTTGAAGAAGACTAAGTCTAACTTAAATTAGCATCCTATGTAATAAAAGGTTAATATGCAAATTAACCAAACAGCGGAACAACCGGTCGCTATGATGCGCACTGATCATCAGGGGGCAGACGCTCAATGCAGGAGCTTCCCCCTGGTGGTCAGTGCGCTCCCACAGGGGGAGTGCCGCTCAGCCAGAAGCCGGGCTCACAGCTGGCAAGCGCAGTGGCGGTGGCGGGAGCCTCTCTCGCCTCCGCAGCGGCGCTAATGACCCCTTGGCAGACATCCCCTGAGGTGTGCCAGACTGTGAAAGGGTGCAGGCCAGGCTGAGGAACCCCCCACCCTCCCAACCCCCAGTGCACAAATGTCATGCACCAGGCCTCTAGTTAGAAAATAATGTTAGCAGCTGAAAGCTATCACTGCTTCAACATTCCCCTTCAGCCTCTATGGCCTGGTTAACATGTGTTATACTTTCTTCTTTCATTAGCTCTTTGAAGCATAGCAAATAAGAAGAAAGACAAGTGTTTTAGAAACCTCTCTAAACTCCTCTTCCCTCATAACTACTTCCTTGCCAATATCCCAGGTTCTGTCCAAATCTACATTTAAATACTACATTGATTCTTTTTTTTATTAAAATTTTTATTGATTTTTAGAGGGAGAGGAAGGGAGAAACATTAGTTGCCCCGTCTGGGGATCCAACCTGCAACCTAGGTATGTGCCCTGACCAGGAATCAAACCACAAGCTTTTGGTGTACAGAACAATGTTCCAACCAACCAAGCTACCCACTCAGCCAGGGTCAAATACATCAATTATTGTTTCCTTAGGTGACATCATTTTTTCTGTTTATGTTTGAATGGTCTAGGACATGCACATATGCTCAAAGAGCAAGAATATTAGACTCACATCATAGTATAATGTTAGTTAACATTTATTAAACACTTAGATTTTGCTAGAACTTCCAAGAGTTTTTACATGAATAATCTCATGTAATTCTCTGACCTCTTATTCTCTTCATTTAATATTTGAAGTGAGACACAAAATGGTCAAATCTTTTACTGAAGTCACATAGCTAAAATTCAAACCTAGGTAGCATAACTCAAGAGTTCCCATGTTTAATCAATAAATGACCCCCCCCAACCTCCAGCACTATATTTTATTTATATTATTATTATTTTTTTTTGCTTCTTATATCCCAGTTGTCTTTAAAATCTGGCTCCGTATGCCTACCAGCACTGAATCAGTTAAAGTAGTGTTACCAAGTCTCCTAACTATGAATGTAGAAGAGAAATCTTAGGACAGAACCTGCATTAGTTTTATTGATCTGCTTTTGCAGAATTGAAAACAAAAAGCCATCTTGAAGCACATCAATAGAATTATGGTTTCCCCTGTGAGAATTTACTGCATTGGCGTTCTGATTTGTTCTCTTCTAAAGAAGGCGCACAGAAAAAATTATTAGGTGCTAAAATAGGCTGGCCCTGATGAATTACTGACAGCTCCACATATCTTTCTAGTGTTTTGTTTTCCTCAACTCTTGCTAACATTACTCATCCTGCACTTTAACAAATTATAAAAGGTTTATTCAGATTTACTTTTAAAAAAATTGAGGCCCTAGGACATCAAAGCCGCATACAAATTACAAGTCATTAAAGTGAGGTTCTGAGATTAATATATATTTTACACTGTCACTATTTTTTTCTCTTGTCTACTCTACCTTAAATCCATCTCTGCTCATGAAAAGATTGGCTATGACTATTATGTATCCTAGTTATTCATGGGTGATATTGAGTCTATAATGGTGAAATGTTAATGCGTTCAAGGAAAATTTTCTGGGATGTAACATTATACATAATACATATGTGCATTACACATATGTATGCATATGTACATGCACAGACACACACTCAAGCACAGGGAGAGAGAGAGAGAGAGAATGAGAGAGAGAGTTCAGAGCCCAATCTCATGCTTGCCACAGTTAAATGTTGTTGTTTTTTTATTTCAGAGAGGAAAGGAGAGAGAGAGAGATAGAAACATCAATGATGAGAGAGAATCATTGATCCGCTGCCTCCTGCATGTCCTCTACTACGGATTGAGCCCACAACCCGGGCATGTGCCCTAGACTGAAATCTAACCCAGCCCCCTTCAGTCCGCAGGCCGACACTCTATCCACTGAGCCAAACTGGCCAGGGCAACACAATTAAATGTTTTTATGCTGATCAGTTTTAATCACATTTTTCTGAAAAATGAGTCTTAGGAAAAGTAACATTTCAAATTTCCACATGTTGAAATAAATTATATCATCTTAAAATGTACCTTTCTCAAAAAGATTTGAAGAAGAAATAGCCTCTATATTAATAGCAGCAACAACAACAAGTTTGTATCCTGAGTGTTTTTTCTTTTGGGCAGGTTTGCATTATATTTCTTTTTAAAATTTTTATTTTGTTGAATTTATTGGGGTGACCATATAGGTTTCAAGTGTACAATTCAATAAAACATCATCTACAAACTGTACTGCAGGCCCATCACCCCAAGCAAAGTCTCTTTGCTCACCTCCACCTCTCCACCTCCCTTTCCCTCTGGTTATAACTGTTCTCTGTATCTATGTGTTTTATGGTGTGTGTGTGTGTGTGTGTGTGTGTGTGTGTGTGTGTGTTTTGCTTAATCCCTTTACCTTCTTTCATCCAGTCCCCTAACCCCTCTTCCCGCTGTCAGTCTGTTCCCTATACCATGCTTTTGTTTGTTTGCTTGGTTTTTTTTTAACTGATTTTTAGACAGAGGAAGGGAGAAAAGAAAGAAACAGTGATAGGCTGCCTCACGCATGTGCCCCAATCAAAGATTCAACCCCCAACCTGAGTATATGCCCTGACCTGGAATCGAACCTGCAACCGTTTTTGGAGTATAGGATGATGCTCCAACCACTGAACAACACTGGCCAAGGCTCTGATTCTGTTTTGTTTGTGGAGATAATACCTTTTGTGACAGCTTGGATGGACCTGGAGATTATTACACTGAGTGTTTTCCTGTTATGGTCTTCTCTCTCAACGACACCTTGCAGTTTGTTACATTGCTCTAGGGAAGAAAAGATGTTAGACTTCCTTGTAGACAGTTGGTGCCTCTTAAGTCACTTGGATTCAATGGTCTCCTTACGTGTGTGTCTACACAGCTTGACCAGCTCTCACTGCTACCTTGGGGCCTTATTTTCTAGGTAGATTCTGAAAGCCATCATTTCCACTGGGAACAAAGCATTAGGCTGAGGGACAATGCAATCACTGACTGAGGACCACAGACATTCTCGCCAAACAGAGCTCCTATTCCCAGTTGATGGGGTACAACATGCCAAGGAGAAGTAGAAGAAGCATCATTGCTTGGTTACAAAGTATTGAGAGGAGAGGAGATTTGGGAAGTAACATAGGATTTCTTTAAAGTTTTGACATTCTGTTTGAAATGCATTTTGTCCTTGATGTCAAGTCAACCACTCCATTTTAAGCATTAGAATAGAATTGGAAACCTTTCTTTGCTTAACTTTTTCTCTGTTCAAAAGGGCCTTATTGACTAAAGTCAGAGTATTTTTTGAGAAGAGGCTATGAAATTACAAGTCCTTCTAAATTGACTTTTTTTGGCGAAGCAGTGACCTGATGCCACTGGGTAAGAGTAAAATGGTTTTATGCTTTGTGCTTTTAAAATGGGTTATAAACGACATGAGGTTGACTTTATTAAATTACTTTTTTTTAAACCAACACCATCTGTTTGGGCTTGGCAAGTCTCCCACAGGAAAAAAGAAAAATATAATGATATCCTGAAATAGAAAACAGAGTATAACTTTTTTCTTCATAATTAACCCTGGTAATTTACCTGAGGTTAGGTTATGCTGGTTCAGAAACACAGCTCATAAATTTTCAATATTTAGTTACTTAATGTAGCTACTTAGTACAAAAGTTTTTAAAGATTTTGAAAAAAATTATTTGAAAAGCCATTTCATGTCCATTATCTTACCTTTCCACAGTGACATGAGGGATTAATGACTTTAACAATCTGTCCTCCCATTTTATAGGTTAGGAACTGGAGGGAGAGATGTTGCAGCTCTTTAAAAGCACAAACAATAGAGCTAATTTTCAAATTCAAATTTTCTGCCTACCAATCCCATATTATTTCCATTCCATTCCAGTCTCTAGCAAGCAAAAATGACATGAGCTTTACTGGACACAGTAAAGATGTGTGGTAACCTTTTGTAACCCGGAGTGCTAAGTTGGATGGAGTAAGAAGCATCAACTACTCTACAACTATGGGCTATGTAGCGCTTTATGCACTTCACTAGGGTTCAGGTAGGCATGGTAAAGGGATAATGGCAAAATGGATGCTTCCTAATAAAAATTTTCTAAAGCCACTTGATAGAAACAGTCCAACCATTTTGGAATGTTTGACCAATAGCCTGGATAATGGCAGGTTGAGAAAGTTAGCAAATGTAAAACCACAGCTGCTCTGGATTTTGATGAAATGACTTCTTTCAGCATCATCAATTATTGGAAGTGAGCAGACTTCAGTTCTGAAAGAAATGAGGCTAAAACCAAATGAAATTATAAGCAGGCAAAAGAACAATTCAGATGAAAGTAATATTCCATGGTGTTATCATGATCTTGGTGACTGCTTGCCAAATGTATTTTTTAACTTTGTAAACAGTTTAAAGTAATTGTCAATGGTTCTGTCTGAGGTGCTTACAACCGGATTATCCTTGGCCAGAGTTCAACTTGCTGACTTGTAGGATTTCTGTCTCAGGGTCTAAAAAATTTGATGGAGGCACAGTTAGAGTAGCCTCAAGCCAGGGATTCTGTATCTATGTGGGATTATTACTGGGGCTCTGCTTTGCCTTGGGATACAACTAGGAAATTCAAAGATCTATTGGCACCCAAACTGATATTGTGCTGATTTCTAATAAATTCTCTCTAAGTTAAAACTGTGACAATATTTGAAATTAAAATTTCCATTTGCCTTTCTGAGTGCTGCTCTTGGAAGAATTCAGACATGACGAAGATTGGTGTGCCAGGTGACCAGGGTAAGGGGGCATTCATAGAGAAGATGCATTTTGTCTGGGTCTGCTGAACATCTTCAGCTGGCTATGGTTCTAACTCTTCATGGCGTATAAAGTAATCTTTCTTTAAGCTCTTTACTTCTCTTCCTAAATTCCTTAATGAGCAACACAGAGCTCAGTAATATTGCTTAAAATAGCTCAAGAGGAAATAAAATGGTTTATTGAGTACAATTTCAGCTACAAGGACAAAAGTGTATGAATTAATAGGAATGTATTTCAAAGTTCACTTCTAAAGCTTCCCATTTCATTTCTGTCTTGGCCAAAGTACGAAGTGATAATGGTCTTTAACTTGAGGAGAGCTGCCATAAAGTTACCGATATTATTTTTTTTTAAAGTAGATTATCCTGAATTTTTTTCAATCTGCCCCTTTGAAAGACAAAGTGCTACCTTTCTTTTCTGCTGTTCATCCTCTGGTCCTTATGTCTCAGGGGTGGGCAAACTTTTTGACTCGAGGGCCACAATGGGTTCTTAAACTGGACCGGAGGGCCGGAACAAAAGCATGGATGGAGTGTTTGTGTGAACTAATATAAATTCAAAGTAAACATCATTACATAAAAGGGTACGGTCTTTTTTTTTTTAGTTTTATTCATTATCCCCATTCTCTTTCTTTTGTCTTCTTCCCTTAATCTCCCTACACTTCTCCTCCCCAGTTTCTCTCCCTCTGACTTTTCCTTTTGTCTTTATATATTTGTGATGTTTACTGTGCACCACTTAGATCTAGAAAAGGAAATGTCATGTTTTCAAATAAATACAATATAACTGGTAAAAGTATGGGAAGAATTTGGCCATGTGGCCATGTCAGGGCAAAAGGAACTGCATGAGCAAATGCATAAATGTGGGATGAAATTCAATAGTTGTAGTAGTTCATTCTGTTCAGTTGAATAATAAATACATGGAAAGAATTGGAAATGAAAATGTAAGGTCAGAATCAGATAATGAAGAATTTTAAATAATACATTGATTAATTTAAAACTTATTCATTAGGTAAGGGAAACTCAATTTTAAAATTAATATATTTTTATTTTTCAATTACTGTTGACAACTTATTCATTAGGTAAGGGAAACTCAATTTTAAAAGTAATATATTTTTATTTTTCAATTACTGTTGACATAATATATTAGTTTCAGGTTTACAACCCAGTGATTAGACATTTATATAACTTATGACTTGTTTACCCCAATAAATCTAGTACTCATCTGACACCATACATAGTTATTACTATACTAGGGGCCCAGTGCATGAATTTGTGCTGGCGGCTGCTGCCCCAATCACCCCTCAGGAGCAGGGGGAGGTGGAGAAGCCCTCAGGGGCGATCAGAGCTGGCAGCTGCCACTCGCACCCACTGATGGTGCTGAGCGATTTGGGCCGGCTCTGGGCGCCAGCAGCAGGTACAAGCAGGGCCAGCGCCGGCAGCAGTTGCGAGTGCCCAGTGGGACCACAGCACACAGGAGCAAAGAATTTTCAGTAACCTCCAGAAGCTCGCCCCGATGACAGTGACCAGCGGTCCGCCTTGGTCTGGTGCCCCTGCTCGCCTGCTCCACCAGCCCCCCACAGATGGTGCCCGCCATGTTCCGTGCTCTGCCACCTGCTGCCAACGCCTGCCATGCTCTGCGCATGCCCCTGGTGGTCAGCGCATGTCATAGCAGCTGGTTGTTTGGTTGTTCTGCCGTTCGGTCTATTTGGATATTAGGGTTTTATATATAGAGAGTACTGACTATATCCCTTATGCTATACTTTACATCCCCATGACTATTCTGTAACTACCATTTTGTAATTCTTAATCCCCTTACCTTTTTCACCCATCTACCCAGTCCCCCTCCATCTGGCAACCTTCAAAATGTTCTCTGTATCTATGAGTCAGTTTCTGTACTGCTTGTTCATTCATTTTGTTTTTTTTAGATTCCACATATAAATGAAATCATATGGCATTTGTCTTTTTCTTTTGACTAATTTCACTCAGCACAATATCCTCTAGGTTCAACCATGTTGTTGCATATGGACTCACCTGAGGATGTGTTTTTATTGAGAAAGAAGAAGGGAGAGGGGAAGAGAGAGAGAGAGACAGAAACATTTATGTGAGAGAGAAACCGCATGTGTCCTGACTGGTGATCCAACCCACAATCTGGATATGTGCCCTGACTGGGAATCAAACCCACAACCTTTCAGTGCATAGGATGACACTCCAACCATCTGAGCCACACTAGTCAGGGCTGTCATTCATATTTTTTATCTTTTTCTCCTTCTTCTTAAATAAGTTTCTTTAACATTTCTTATAATATTGGTTTAGTGGTGATAAACTCCTTTAGCTTTTGCTTGCCTGGGAAGCTCTTTATCTGTCCTTCAATTATAAATGATAGCTTTTCTGGGTAGAAAAACCTTGGTTGTAGGTCTTTGCTTTTTATCACTTTGAAAATTTTGTGCCAATCCCTTTTGGACTGCAAAATTTCTGTTGAGAAATTAGCTGACATTGTTATGGAAACTTCCTTATAGGTAACTAACAGCTTTTCTCTTGCTGCTTTTAAGATTCTCTCTTTGTCTTCAACCTTTGGCATTTTGATTATGTGTCTTGGTGTGGACCTCTTTGGGTTCCTCTTGTTTTGGACTCTGTGCTTCCTGAGCTTCTATGTCTATTTGGCAGGTTATTTCTTTATATGTCTATCATTATTTCTTCAAATAGTTTTTCTGTTCCTTGATGTATCTCTTCTCCTTCTGGTACTCTTATGATGTCAATGTTAGTATTCTTAATGTTGTCTCATATGCCCATTAAACTAACCTCAATTTTTTGGAAATCTTTTTTACTTTTTGCTGTTCTGATTGGACATTTTCTGCTACTTTATCTTCCAAATCACTGATTCTTCCTCTGCTTTATTTAGTCTACTATTCTTTCCCTGTAATGTATCCTTCATTTTAGTTATTGTATTTTTTTTCTGACTGATTCTTTTTTATATCTATCTTTATGTTTCCTATCGCTTTGTTGAAGTTCTTCTACTACTCTTCCCCTAAGTTTATTGAGCATACTTATAACCAGTGTTTTGAACTCTGTGTCTGATAGATTGCTTGTCTCCATTTTGTTTAGTTCTTGTTCTGTTCTTTAATTTGGTACATATTTCTTTGTCTCCTCATTTTGACTGCCTCCCTATGTTTGTTTCTATGTAGTAGGTAGATTTACTATGTCTCCCAGTCTTAGTAGAGTGGCTTATGTTGCAGGTGTCCTGTAGAGTCCAGTGATGCAACCTCTCTGGTCACCCAAGCTGGGTGCTCCAGGTGTGCCACCCCTCATGTGGACTGTGTGTACTCTTCTGTTGTAGTTGATCCTTGCTTGCTGTTGGCATGTCAGTGGGAGGAATTGATACCCAGGCTGATTGGATGTGATGATTGGCAGAGACTACAGCAGAGGAAATGCTATTCAGGAGCCAAACCCATGGAGTAGGACTTGCCTCAGTGGGGCTCTAGTATCCTCCAAGCCTGCCTCTTGAATGTGTTGCTTGTAGAGGTGGTTGGATGGTGCTCCAGTGTGTTTGAAGCTTTCCACCAGGTGTACTGACTCTGGGACTTCTCAGGACGTGCAGGCTAAGGTCATCCACTACCTCTTCCCTGCCCAAGACCATCCAATATAAGCTATAAAACAATGTGCAGATGGCTGCTATTTGGAAGTGCCTGAAAGAGGCTGAGCTGTGAGCCAAAGCTGGCTGCTGCTAGTGCTGGAACTGGGGCCACTTAGCAAGAGGTACAGGTCATACTGAGGCCATATGTTGCTTGTTTAGAATTTGGGGAACTTTAAGGGAGTTTAGGAAATTTCAAATCATGAGCCAAGGCAGGTCATTTGTATGAAAAATTTCTGGAAGTACCTTGGGTGGGCCCAAAAGTTGAATGGTGTGGAAGTCTGAGGGCATTACCATGGTGAGGCAAATGGTGTTAGACTGATTGAGGAAACTCAGATATGGTGTCACCTATACCTGTAGGGTGAGGGCTCAGCAAAGGAACAATGGCTACTTCCAGCACTTCTGTCTGGGAGAAAGTCGCCCCTCCAGCCTCTGCCTTGAAGCTAGATAATTCAGTTTTTCCCCATATGCCCTGGTGCCTTTTGAAGTGCTGCCCTAGTACTGGAGCTCAGAGTGAATTATCCCAAGTAAATCCATGTGTGGGCCCTTTAAGAGGAATGCTTGGGACTCCAGCAATCCTCATCTCATTCAGCCACAATGCCTCCTATTTTTCACAGCCAGAAGTTATGGAGTCTTCTCTTCCTGGCCCTGGAAAGCTGGGATAGGAAGCTTGGTGGATGGCTGGGACCCCTTGCTCCTCAAGGTAGACCTCCACGACAGAGGTATTCCTCTCAATTTTTAAATGCCACACATAGGCTGGAGATCCTCCCCATTCCACATCTCCATCCCTACCAGTCTCCAGGTGGCTTCTTCTGTATATCCTTAGTTATAGGACTTCTGTTCAGCTAGACTAGAGGCATTCTGTAGTTTAGTTGTAATTTTGAAGTGGTCATGGGAGGAGGCGAGCATAGCATTTACCTACTTTGATCAGACGCCCTCTGGAAACTTGAATTTTTTTGAGAAGATCAGTTCTGTTACTCATGGATATTAATATGACAGTGATGTGTAGGATGGTTTGAAATGGCTTCTGCAACAACTCTTGTTAACTTAACAAGGTCCTTTTTTTCCATTTAATGACTGACTGTTGCACTTTGGGTTTCCTGGAAAGTAGATTCATAGGTCAAGATTAACACACAAGTTTATTAGGGAGTACACCTGTGGAAAGATTGGGAAGAGGTACAATTGAATAAAGATAAAAGTCTCCAAAAAGGATCTCAGCTGACATTTATTTTGTCTGTTAAATTTTTATTTTGTAAACAAAATAGACAATACAAACTAGTTGACATAAAAAAATTCATATAAATAACTGCTTATAAACTTTAAGAGGAAAATACCTGTGAGCATAGAGTGGAGACCAACCAGATGATTCTGCTTTCAGGAGAGGAGGCAGGAGCCCAGCAGCTGAAGGGATGGCTGGGAGGAGCTGCTCTGAATGGAAGGGATAAGTCACTCCCTAAATAAAACAAACTTGTAAAAACACTTAAGGAGTCTCATTCAGTCTCCCTTGAATTGGCTATTTAGAATTGGGCCAGTCATTGAATATGGGCTGCCCTGGGAAGAGGCCATGGTCTCATGCCAGGTGACTCTTTAGGGGATGTAACTCCTAAAAAAAAAGCTTGACGGTTGAGTGCTGTCTGACAACAGTACTCTAATTGGGCCAGTCATTGAATATGGGCTGCCCTGGGAAGGGGCCATGGTCTCATGCCAGGTGACTCTTTAGTGGATGTAACTCCTAAAAAAAAGCTTGACTCTTGAGTGCTGTCTGACAACAGTACTCCCTGGCTGAAGGAAGTATTCCCTAACTGAACTCCTTTAGTTCTGGCAAGAAACCTGGACAAAACATCATAGTATCTAATACAATTGACTGTCTTATCTCTTAATGTCCAAAGTATGTTCCAATAGAACCTTGAATATTCCTCTCTCATAACACTTATTGCATTCAATTTTCATTAGAAGCTTATTTATTTTTGCAACTAGACGATAACCTTTATGTGGGCAAGAATTGTGTTCTATGTATCATTCTATACATAGCATCTGGGATTATAGGAAATAGGTGTTCAAGAGATAATTTTTGAATGAAAGATAAAAGAATTAACTGCTTTAATAAAATCTTGCCTTCTCCAAATGTAGCATGACAGACTATTTCAAAAATACAAAGACAATTCAATGATGCTTTAGTACCTCAAATCAACCATAAGTGTCTCAAATCAAATACAGGGAAAATATTTTCTCTCAAGGTGAATGATAGATTCGGCTCTCCAGTATTTGAAGTCTGCATTCATTTTAAGTATCTGATAGGAACAAATAGACTTTTTCTGATTCCAAAACTGTTGAACACTGTAATACATTTATGAATTAGTGATTCCTGGCTTGTTAAGTAAAAAGATAATTATATTCCCATTTTTAACCTTTTTTGGGGAGGTCTTGGTTTAGTTAGGCTGTCTTGAAATGTACATTGGTATGTATCCAACATTTCCTAATCTCTTAAACTAGTCCTCGTTTTTAAAGTTGTTAACCATTGATGCCAGTGCACAGGCACTTTTGTTTAAAGATACTGCTAAATAGTTAAGCTTATTGAATGAATTATCAAAGTATAAGAATAGTTCCATGTTAGAAATTATTTGAAGACACAAATGAAAGGAAGATATGACCTTTTAGTGTACTGAAGGATGCTCTGACCAACAGAGCCACACCAGCCAGGGCAAAATGTGATATATTAAAATAGAACCTAAAAATTATTTAACTACTAGAGACCCGGTGCACAAAATTCGTGCATGGGGGTGTGTGTCCCTCAGCCCAGCCTGTACCCTCTCCAATCTGGGACCCCTCAAGGGATGTCCAACTGCCTGGGATCAGGCCTACCTGACTGCTTGAGCTGGAACATTGTCCTTCTGCCCTCCGCACTACTGGCTCTCAAACTTTCAGACTCAGACTGGCATCTACACAAACAATTCTATGGCTTTCATGTTTTCAAATTATACCAGCAGCTTTCCTATTTCGTGAGTCTGCAGCATGCAGAGACCAGATTGTGGGACTTCTTAACCTCAACTGTCAGGTGAGCCAACACCTTATAATAAATCTCTTTTATATAAATACTAGAGGCCCTATGCACGAAATTCATGCACTGGGGAGGGTGTCCCTCAGTCCAACCTGTACCCTCTCCAATCGGGGACCCCTCAGGGGATGTCCGACTGCTGGTTTAGGCCTGATCCCTGTGGTATCGGGTCTAAACCAGCAGTTGGATATCCCTCTCACGATCCAGGACTGCTGGCTCTCAACCGCTTGCCTGCCTGCCTGCCTGATTTCCCCTAATTGATTCTGCCTGCCAGCCTGATCATTCCCTAACCACTCCCCTGTCAGCCTGATTGATGCCTAACTTCTCCCCTGCCGGCCCAATTGCCTCCAACTGCCCTCCCCTGCCAGCCAGGTCACTCCCAACTGCCCGCCCCCGCAGGCCTGGTTTCCCCCAACTGCCCTCTCCTACAGGCCTGGTCCCCCCCAACTGCCCTCTCCTGCAGGCCTGGTCCCTCCCAACTTCCCTCCCCTGCCAGCCTGATTGCCCACAACTGCCCTCCCCTGCCAGCCATCTTGTGTCCACAAGGGGGCGGCCATCTTGTGTGTTGGAGTGGTGGTCAAATTGCATATTACTTCTTTATTATATAGGATTTTTGCAAAGAAAGATGAAGTCTATGTCTCCTTCCCTTGAATCTGAAAGGATTGTGACTACTCTGAGCCAAGAGAGTGCAACTGAGTGATCACTATGTGACTTCAAGGCTAGATCAGAAAAGGTAATGCATCTTCCACTTGATTCTTTTGAAACACTTGCTCCATGGTAGTTCTCTGTCATAACACAGCCACCATACTGTGAAGAATCCAAACTACATGGAGAGGCATGTTTCAATGCTTTGGTTAAAAGTCCCAATTCAGCCACACTTATGAACAAAATGACCTCTTAGGAGTGGCACCTCCAGACAGCTGTTATATCCTCCCATTATTTGAGTCTTTCCAGCTGAGTCCCCAAACATTGAAAAGCAAAAAGAGTCAATCCTACTGTACTTTTGAACATATCTGACCTATGGATTTTGTAATCATAATTAAATGGTTGTTGCCTTAGGCCACCAAGTTTGGCAAAAACAGTAAAGATAAGGGTAACAAAAACACTTTTTGAGAAATTGTGTTTTTTAAAATTGTCTGTTCTCATTATGTTCTTAAACATTATTTAAATCACTTTTACTATTCTGTTGTTCAGAGGAGCAGATGGTTGCAATGGGGTGAGTTTCCCAGGAACAACTTCCTCATACTAATAAACAACAAATGTAGCAATTATTAGAATTAGTCGTACATATAATGACATATTTTGAGAGCTTCCTTTGTGTCAGGTATTGTGCTAGCTGCATTATATATGTATTATTAACTTATTTTTTTATCTTCACGTTATTCTTCTAAGGTAGAAATTATCATTGTATTTTACATATAAATGTAATGAGGTTTAAATATCACTCAAGTAATTGGGCCAAGTGCATTCCTTCTTTCCTTCAGAGAGAGCTGGGAAGTAAAGCTAGATTGGGTTGACACCAAAACTCATTGTCTTAACTACAATGAAATAGAGCTATTATTCTTGAGATGAAGTAGGAAAAAATACAAAAGGAAGACACTGAAATGGCTTCTGGTAATACTTCCACTGTATGGGAAAATAATGAGTGTGCCATAATATCTTACTAACTTTTAATACATTAATGCAAAATTTGGTGCAGAAAACTCACGCTTGGTCTTTCCTCCACATTTAGAGTAAGAGGAGAATCTCTAATTGCTATATGGGCTGCATAAATTCAGGATGATAATCTGGAAAGAATTCAACCAAGCAGTGGCCCTTGAAAGTAAAGATTTCTCAGGAAGTAAAACGAATTATTGTCCTTGCCTATTGCACTAAAACTCTAATATGACAGTAACCAGAAAGCTGAAAAAAAGTCATTTCAAGTAGGCCCTGTTTTGTGACTCTGGCCCCACAGATTGATTTTATATGCAGGTTTAGCACTCGGCAGCTGCCAAAAGCCATCAGTGCAATAGCCCATTCAGAGGAAAACAAAATTTGAAAAGAGGACAGCCGGCAAGGACATGCTGTAAAAGGCAAAGGACAGATATGAAAAAGATCTGCTGGCCCATGCTCTCAATCTGAACATTTATAATATCTAAGAATAGAAAAGAAGACCGAGAAAAGGCTAAATAACAAGTTTAATCAGCTGCTCATTAAGTCTTAGGCATTTCCATGAGAACTGGGGCTGAAGAGGACTTGCTGAAATTATATCTATTAAAGTAAGAAATCCCATTTAGTGCAGATGATGAAACTCTAGGAACTAAATATATTGAGAAGTGATGATATTCCAGGACAATTTGAACATAGCCCTCTTTTAGAGGTGGCTTAAGTTTGTGGGAGGGAAGCAATAGATGATTGGGATGATCACTAGGGATCATTTTAACACCTTTGTCTTGTGTTGTGGTTTCTGGGTGTTCAAGAATTATGAAATACCTGTATTGAGAGGACCCTGTGATCTTAACTTGGGATCTAACAGGACTTTTACAATGTGAATCATTAAATACAGCATTCTTGGGTGGATTTGTTTCCTAACTTCTCAAGGTAATTTCATGTAGCTCCAGGAAGGATCCACCTTTTTTAAATTTTTAAAAATTGAAATATACCATGAGATAAACATAGATTTAGATGCAAGATTTTGAAAGTAAAGGAAAATTGAATACACCATTATTTACACTTTTATTTCTATAATTATAATTCTATGATTCAGTACTCTTAATATTGTTGGTTTTATTTATTAAGACATCAGCTATAGCTTTAAGAAGAGATAATTCAAAGCAAATTAAGCTCAAGAAAAATAGAGTATAACTGATCAGGGTGCCAGTGCCCTAGCCAGGGCTCTGTGATGCTGGAGCAGGGGCCACTTTCTATGATGGGCATCTGGGTGGTCTTCTGAAGTAGCATTAGGGAACGGACTGTGCAGCTGCTGATGTGGCTTGGATCCCACCATGCTCCACAGGCTTCAGTAAAGCTTGAAAAAACATGCTGCTGCATGCAGGTTCAGATGTGCTTAAAGATCTAAGCAGTGTGAGCTTTGGAGTGACTGTGTAGCAAGGTGGAATAAGAATTACAGATTTCCTTTCAATGATTTCTTATTTGGAATTATTTTACAATATCTATCTGTTTGTTGCCAATCAATGCAAAAGCATCTTGGAAGTCCAATAAGGTGTCCAATATTTGAATCAATATAGCATAATTATTGAATAACTAGAGGCCTGGTGCATGAAATTTGTGCATAGGTAGGGTCCCTAGGCCTGGCCGGTGATCAAGGCTAATCTGCGGGGCAACTGGTAGGGTGATTGGGGGACCCCTGCTGGCACCGGTCTTGGCTGGCCTGGCACCGCCCACTTGTCAGCCCCGTCCCCCACCTCCGCCTCCGGTTGGGGCCTGCAGGCTAGGGGCAACTCCTGCATTGAGTGTCTGCCCCCTGGTGGTTAGTGCACATCATAGCAACTGGTCATTGTGACTGGTTGTTCCGCCATTTGGTCCATTTGCATATTAGGCTTTTATATATAGGATTTAAGTATTTTCCAAAGAAGTTGGACAATATGGAATTTTGGTGGTAAATAATGAATGCTATTAACTTAAAACAATAGGAAATGCTTGGTGGGGGGAGGGGGGGTTGAATACTATAATAAGGGAAGCTTCCAGCAGAAATATTGAAATCAATTCATTTTTTAAATTTCATTTCTAGATCAAGGAAAGAGAGAAATTTGATATCAGAGCAATTCATTCCAAGACTGAGTTTATCAAATACGTGCCTATCTGATTACTAGTAATGGCCCTTAAAAACTATTGACTACAGGTAGACTGGATTTCCCTCCAGATCTTTTTAAATTTTAGTTTAGCAATAACTGAAAAAAGTGTGCTCATCCAGTGTCTGACAACTCTGTGAAGTGATAAGCTAAATGATTTAGAGGCCTCTCCTGAGTGACATTTCTTTCTTGTCTTTGTTAATATTACAGGTAATTGTGATGATAATCCCTATTCCAATGAATTGAAGCTGTTTTAATTCATTGTAACTTACTATGCACAGTATTTTAGCTGATTTTAGCATTCAAGAAAGCTGTTTTACTATTGAAAAGGGAAACCGTTTTTAACATCCTTATAGATTTCCTTTGGAAAGGATTGAGTTCACAGGGTATTCACTTCAAGTAGTCACTTCAATCCGCCCTTGTTTCTAGTTAGTGCTTTGGAAACAGAGGTTAACATTTTTCTCAAAAATTTAAGAATTGATCATTTACCTTAGTAATATTTTCTTCAGTTTTAAAATTTTGATAAGATACTCTTTCTAAAAACCTTTGCCTGCAATTTCAGTTCCTCTCTCTCCATCACTCTCTCTCTCTCCTCCTTCTTCCATTTTTCCCTTTTCCTCCTTCTCCCCTTCTCCCTTTCTCCTTAGAAATAGAGAAAAATTGTCCACCATCATTTCTAAAAAATATCATAGTCTATCTGAAAAAAGAATACACTTTAGAAGCTAAATAAGCTGAGTTTGAGCTCTGTGTCATAAAACTTTCTCAACCAATATACACTCCTATTTTCCATGTATTCATTTCCATATATGCTTGTATTGTGAGACTCTTGACAAAATACAGCCACTTGAAGAATGTGCTTAGACAATACATTTTATTTGATTTATCCACATGTGCCCTCACATTTATTTCCTTAAATGAAAAGTACTACAAAAATCTGAGCCTTGAAGACAAATATACACTGACTAGGATTATGTTACAGAAATTCAAATACAACATGGGGCAAGGATTCTCAGCTCATATACTTTGGGAATGTCTACAGTACACACTCAGTAGCTGCAGATTATGTTCTTTCTCATTATGTGTGTTCATTCATCACACAATCCTTATTTGCAATGTACTCACCAATTATTTTTCCCTAAACAAATGTCACCCGGACCAATAGGCCAGTCCCTAGTTCATCCCTTCCTGGAATGTCTACAGTACACACTCAGTAGCTGCAGATTATGTTCTTTCTCATTATGTGTGTTCATTCATCACACAATCCTTATTTGCAATGTTCTCACCAATTATTTTTGCCTAAACAAATGTCACCCAGACCAATAGGCCAGTCCCTAGTTCATCCCTTCCTAGAGTTCTTTACTAATTAGCAAAATATCTATTAAACATTCTCATCCCCTGAAATTCTTCCAGGAATCCCTTAATTATCCAATGCATTGTTATGTTGTTCTATATATGTGTTTATTTTATATGAATTTCCAAATAAACTCTTAAACTCTTTGAGAGTTAGTGATTTGTCTTAAACTTCACTTATATATGAACTCTTGTTGATCAAATCACACAATCAGTTGCTAACCAAAGTCCCCCAGTTGATTTTTGCAGTTACATATTGTTAGACAGAGAGCACTAGCATTACTTGGAGTGTCAGAAACTCTGTCAGAATTCAGATTCTAGGACTCCTTAAAACCAAGTTGCAGTTAGGATTTGTTGAGCAGATTCTATCAACCTCTCAATTTGTAGCTCTATGTTTTTAAAAAGCAAGCAAGCAAACAAACAAACAAACAAAAAATACCACCAAATTTCATACCCAAATTCTGATTGTTAGCAGTCCCAACTTTCTAAACAAGTCTATAGAATGAAGTCAAAATTCCTATTATTATATGAGCACCTGTAAACTTTGGGAATCATATTATCTTCAGTACAATAATACTCTTAACTTCTAAATTCTTCTTTTGCACCTTATAATTGGAAGATTCTAAAGAACTGTATTACTAGGTAAAAATCCTGGTACTAGGAGAGTTCTTGTAAAACAATCTCTTTCAGGTTTTTTTTTGTTTGTTTTTGTTTTTGTATTGCAAATAATTTGTTTCAGAACAAAGCTGAAGTACTGAATAAAGACTATCCCACTCAACTTCATAAACACCAGATCAGAAATTGTTGACATTTCATGTTTTGATGGCTAACTGTAAATTTCAGAAGGACAGTGCTCTCAGGTTCTCTGTTGCTCTATCTCCAGGGCTTAAACAGTCCCAGAACAACTCAAACATTGATTTCTTAAGTGTCTTTATTTATATTTCTTTGAGATTCTAATTATATTATAACTTTGTGATTTTGTTAGGCAAAGACAAAGCCAGTGAATCTTGAGAGACAATGAGCACATATTCCCCCTGCTTTAACATAATCTCAGTAATATTAATTACTTCAATTCTCTGTCAATCTTGAAGAAGTAACACTTTTTTAAATAATATAATTTTGAATCTTATACAAACCTAATTTTACAGTTTGTATAAAAAGGTAAAGATTTTTAGTTACCTGCATTGTAATTTGCCGAATTTATTTTCCTTTTTTTTTTAATATGGAGCCCACAACCTGGGCATGTGTCCTGACCGAGAATTGAACTAGTGACCTCTTGGTGAATGGACTGATGCTCAATCAACTGAGCTATACTGGCTGGGCTTATTTTCCTTTTTTGTTAACACCTGTGCTATAGACTAATGCCAATAAAGGCCAACATATTGCCTAATAAAAGCCGACATATTCCAAATATTGTACAGTAATGAAACTATGGCAATTAACTAATGCCTTCAATGTTCTTGGTAAAACTTTGTAGAACTTAGCAGCTGTCTTTTAACTTGCTGCACTTCAGAATTAATGACTTTGGTTTCAAAAGGCAATACTTTTTTCTTTTGCTATAAACTCTTAATTGAGTAGGAAATTCATCACACCCGGGAGGAAAATTGCACAACGTCAATGGAGGACTATCAACACTCCCCATATTCTCCATTACCCACTATGCCCAAGACATGTCAAATAAAAAAAAATGTACTCTAAACTAAAAAAAAAGTGCTCTTACTATGTCACTATAGTTTCAGAACACATTTTCTAGAATTGTTATTACAACCAGATATCTCTGCCCATGCTCTTCTTATTTAGAAATTTTGAACTTTTCCTGTTTGAAGGAATTGTGCAGTCATTGATTTGTAGCAATAATAATTAAACACTTTTCACGTGCTAAGCATTATGGAAAGAAATTAGCATATCTAATCACATTTTAATTTTTACAGTGACCTTTAGAGATAGGTATTATTTTCCCATTTTTAAGGGTGTAAATTGAGGCTTAGAAAGGTTAAATAACTTGCCTTAGGTCATAAGTATTTGTGTCAAATTCATGCTGAAATTTGAAGCCAGTCTGTTTTATAATAACTTTGTGCATCTTGTTCAGCAATACTATATTGCCTCTGTCTACTCTGGGCAGTTATTTTATACATCACTAACAAAGGGATGCAAATATATCCTATCTAATAATAGACAAACATGGTAATTGACCGTACCTTCGCTACACCTCCCATTGGCTAATCAGCGAGATATGCAAATTAACTGCCAACAAAGATGATGGTTAATTTGCATACAAAGGCATGAAGCGGTGGAGCGAAGACTGAAGGCAGCTCTGGCCAGAGCAGCAAAGGCTTGAAGGCGGCTCAGGCCAGAGCAGCGAAGGCTTGAAGGCGGCTCCGGCCGGAGCGAAGGTCTGGGTCCCGGGTGCCGGAGGAAAACTGGTGCCGGCAGCCAGGGGAAAGGAAGGCCTATTGCACGAATCTTTTCGTGCAACAGGTCTCTAGTATATATATTTTTTCTCAATTTACTTTATTGGAAAAGAAACTGGATAGATGATGTTGTTAAAAGACAAGAGGCATTAAATAAATTTATCTCTCAAAAATTAAAAATCATCCAACTTACAATGAAAAGTAATTTGAATAGTAACATAGATTTAAGAGATTTTAGAGACTGGGAAAACATAGTCACTTACTCAATCATTCAATTAGTAGATATTTTGAGTGCCTACTAAGTACTACCACTGAAATCAGGCACTAGATTTATAGTATGATATGGTTAAAGCAGAGGTTTCTTCAGTGAAAATTATCCTATATACTAAAGAAGTAATATGCAAATTGACCCTCACACTGTAATGCCATCACAAGATGGCTGCGCCCGCAGCAGAGGCGGGGTTCCCGTAACAAAAAATGGCTGCGCCCACAGCGGAGGTGAGGTTCCCATAATGAGCTATAATGAGTGATCAGCAGGGACCTGAGTCTGCATAGTGCCGGGCCAGGCAGGGAGGGACCTGAGGCTGTACCCCCCGCCTGGCAGGGCTTGAGGGGGGACCTCAGGCTGTGTTATGAGCTATAATGAGTGATCAGCAGGGACCTGAGTCTGCATAGTGCCGGGCCGGGCAGAGGGGGGGCCTGAGGCTGTACCCCCCGCCTGGCAAGGCTTGAGGGGGGACCTCAGGCTGTGTCCCCCACCCAGCAGAGCTTGACAGGGGACCTCAGGCTATACCCCCCTCTCCCATCCGGGCTGGGGGACATCAGGTCACACCCTCCACCCCAGTGCCAGGCTGGGGGACCTGAGGCTGTGTCCCCCACCTGGCACCAGACCAGGGAACTTCAGGCTGTGCTCCCTGCCTGGCGGGGCTCGACGAGGGACCTGAGACTATGCTCCCTGCCCAGCGCAGAGCTGGGGGCCCTGAGGCTGTGCCCCCCACCCAGTGGGGCTTGACGGGGGACCTGAGGCTGCACTCCCCGCCCAGTGCTCAATGCAGGAGCTGTCCCCTGGTGGTTATTGTGCTCCCACAGCCAACCTCCTGCTGTCCCTCCCCCTGGCCAGCCAACATCCTGCGGTCCCTTCCCTCCCACTGGCCGGCCCCAATCACCAGTCATGCTGAGGGACCCCACCTGTGCACGAATTCATGCACTGGGCCTCTAGTATATGTATAATGTATTTCCCATCTTTTTTATCCATTCATTCCTTGATGGACATTTAGTTTGTTTCCATACCTTGCCTATTGTGGATAACACTGCAATGAACATGTGAGTACATATATCTCTTCAGTATTCTCTTTTCATTTCCTCTGAATATACACTCAGAAGTGGAATTGCTGGATCATATGGTTATCTAATTTTTTAATTTTTTGAGGAAATAAGCTTGTACCCTTCTTCCTTCTGTTTTTTAGTGACTTCAGGCCTGCCTTATAACAAGATTTTAAAATTCTACCTACCAACACAGGTATAGGGCAGGGCCTGATACACTGTAAACATTCAGTGCATTCATTCATTACTGTATATAGCTGATATACCAGTACTATGACTTGAAGAATGCCAACATAGATAACATTCAATTTTTGCTTCAAAGAAAGTGTCAAGTGGACATATAAGCAAAACATAACAACTGACTCTTATATAGGAGCTGCAGTTTACAAAACACATTTACATAGTTCTTTCATTTAAGCCTTACAGCACTGTGCTGTGAAGAGAGCAGGTGTTTGGCCAGATGTAAACTTAGAGAGGTTAAATAATTTGCCCAAATGGGACAACTGTGTATCAAAGCCCAGCTTTCTGGCTTTGAAACTGTTTTTTTCAGTCACACTAGACTGAATTTTCTTCGAACTTTTGGGGGATAAACTAAAAGAATGATGAAATAAATTCTATGCCTATAGTACATTTGAAGTCTTTGTGAGTTATAGCTGTAGCATGAGAAACGAATCCCATGACACTGAGTTTCCACAGGTTAGTTTATAATCTTTAAAATGAAAATCATGCATACACAATTACCTTTGGGTACACTGCAAAGATTAATGAGGCTATGTTTATGAAAAATATTTAAATTATATATAGAAAAGCATTATCTTCAGTAAAGGAACCATTCATAATCCATATTTTTCATATGTATGTATGTTTAAAATATTGCTTTGTGGAAGGAAATCCATGACTGTTTCATTCTAACTTTGAAACTTATTATTTAAAAAGTAGCATGTGCCCTAACTGGTTTGGCTGAATGGATAGAGCGTCGGCCTGCGGACTCAAGGGTCCCAGGTTCGATTCTGGTCAAGGGCATATACCTTGGTTGTGGGCACATACCCAGTAGGGAGTGTGCAGGAGGCAGCTGATCAATATTTCTCTGTCATCGATGTTTCTAACTCTCTATCCCTCTCCCTTCCTCTCTGTAAAAAATCAATAAAATATATTTTTAAAAAGTAGCATGTGATTTGATAATCTAAATATTGATTAAGTTTATGATTAAAAAAGGAAGGGCAAACTTTTTCTAATGGAATTCAAGTTTGTAGACCATCCATTCTACTATTAGAAGACTGAAAAAAATTAAGGATCTCTAAGTTCTTAAACTCTGTGGTGGTTGGACTTTTGAAAGAAGAGTATGAGAGATATGAGAATGAGCAATTAAAACAACATTGAACAAAATAATTAATAGATAACTTTTATTTGTTATCTCATCTGGAGAAATTGTATGGTTAAAAAAGATCATTAATGTATGAGAAATGGCATTTAATTAATAAAAGCTACAAAGTGACTAAGAAATTAGTCTCCTTAGGAACATTAATTTTATGACTACACTTTTTTATAAGTAGACTTATGAAAAGTGATAAAGCAGTGTTGTTTATATAAAATATTTTTAAAATTTGAATGGTGCATAAAGTACTTGGGAAATATTCACTAAAGTAATGCTTAGCAAGGTTTAAAATAATAATTAAAGAAGAAGCATTGGCTTTTAAGCTTACTAAAATGTGTTTTCTAATAAAACTGATTTAGCTCCACATTCAAAATAGATATTTCATATGTAGCCACTGAAATTTACTTTTAAAAAATGTATGAAAAATTAAGATAATGCAAAGAAGATTATAAAATAAATGTTCAGCATTAAGAAAACATTTTTACAAGTTAAAGTTAGTTTTGAGGGCATATCTTAATAAATATAATTAACTTCTCTTACAGGAATTTTGTGAGATTTTCTGCTTGAGAAATATTGCTAGTCATTTTTCATTTTCATGCATTTACTGAAAGTTTAATACTATTAGGATTCTTAAATAATATTTTAGCAATGATAGTCTTATATTCAAAATGCATATTCCTCCAAACATTTCATGCCACTGTATTTTTTATAATAAAAAATGATGCAATGCAATTCAAGTGAAATAGTTTCTGGTCACTTGAAATGGCAAAGGAACTCGTGATGAAGGAAAATGTGATGGTTAAGTTTATGTATCAACTTGATTTGGCTATAGTGCCCAGTTGTTTGGTCAAAGACCAGACTAGATGTTACTGTTTAGTCATTTTTAGGCAGGATTAACATTTGAATCAGCAGACTTTGAATAAAGTCAATTACCCTCCATAATGTGGGAGGCCTCCTCCAGACAGCTGAAGGATTTAGGAAAAAATACTAAGATACCCCAAAGAGGAAGGACTGTTGCATCCATACTACCTTCAGATTAAAGACTGAACAACTCAACATATTTATGGTCTTTGGGCCTGCCCTACAAATTTCAAACTTGCCAACCCCCATTATCTCATGAGCCAATTTCTTAAACACACACAAACATTTATATCCTATATAATAAAGAGACAATATGCAAATTGACCATCACGTCCTCACACAAGATAGCCACCCCCATGTGGTCACAAGATGGCCACACCCATGTCATCACAAGATGGCCACCACAAGATGGCTGGCAAGGGAGGGCAGTTGGGGGCAAACAGGCCAGCAGGGGATGGCAGTTAGGGGAGACCAGGCCAGCAGGG
>NW_005365553.1:1012732-1026395 GCF_000412655.1 Myotis brandtii | reverse complement strand
ACTCCATGAGATGTTGAAAGGTGATGCGAGGAATCTGACACCATGCCTGATGAATAGCACTGTCCAGTTCTGTGAGATTTGATGGTTGTGGAACCAGCTGCCTGATGGCTCTTTTAACTTCGTCCCACAAATGCTCAATTGGATTGAGATCTGGTGATTGTGGGGGCCACCTAAGCAAGGTAAAGTCTCCCTCATGTTCTTGAAACCACTCCTGCACAATACGAGCACCGTGGCATGGCGCATTGTCTTGTTGGAAGAAGCCATCTCCATTGGGATACGCCATCAACATGATAGGATGAACTTGATCAGCAACGATACTTAGGTATGTTGTGCTATTCAGACGTTGTTCCACATGAATTAAAGGGCCCAAATCATGCCAGGAAAACATGCCCCAAACCATAACACTGCCCCCACCAGCTTGAAGGGTTGTACTCATGCATGTGGGGTGCATGCTTTCATGCTGTTTCCGCCAAATTCTCACTCTGCCATCTGCATGATGCAACTGGAAATATGATTCATCGGACCACATGACTTTTTTTCAATGCTTCACTGCCCAATCCTTGTGTTCCTGTGTGAATTGGAGATGTTTTATCTTAGTAGCTTCAGACTGCAAAGGTGTTCGAACAGGCCTTCGACTTCCATATCCCATATGATGCAGTGTATGGCTAATTTGCCTACAAACACCAGGTGGTCATAATAATATGGCCACTCATTGTGTGTGTGTGTGTATGTGTGTGTGTGTATATATATATATATCTTATTGGTTCTGTGTGGAGATCCATGACTAATACAGAAAACACCCATTCCAAACTCCCAAGCAAAACAACAGTCACTTAACTCTACAGAAATCATGTTAGCATAAGAACAAACAACAAATCTTGAGATGGAATAAAAAAAACAGTAGGGAAAGGCACACAGATGTTTTCTATTCTTGAATTTTGTTTTTAAGTAGAGTAACAGTTTTGATAAAATGTGCCTTAAAGTTTTGCTTGAAAAATTAATTAGATTTGGCTCGGCTGAAAACAACCACATTGTCAGTACTAAAAACTGTCTTAAGATCATAACTTAAAATAGGAAAAAAATCCCCTTAAAATAGAGAAGAACATTTAGAAAAGAGACTGAAAGTCAATGGTATTTTTATATGAATAATATTTGTTATTACCTCCCAGGAAAGGGGGTGATAAATCTGTTCAACATGATTTCAGAGATAGGTAGTTGGAATTCTGGAAATATGTAAAATAGCTGATGTTCTAAGCAGAATGGATATAAATTGGGTTTTATGACTTGAAGCTGCTGTATGAGAACATCTTTGGTTAACTAAATATTCCTTACTCTTCTACACTAAGGAGAAACGTAAAAGTCAATAGAGAGAGAACTTGAGAAATACTTAAGGGAGGATAGAACTATAAGTTCCCTAGGTTTCTGCCATGGCGTATCAGTCTTTGTGTTCATTCTTGAAGATAACCACTCAAGAATGTGTTTGCAACAACATGGATGAATCTTGAGAACATCATGCTAAGTGAAATAAATCAGTCAGAAAAAGTTAAGAACCATATGTTTTCACTCATATGTGGGCTACATAAAACTGGAACTCATGAACACAAACAGAAATGTGGTGATTGCCAGAGGGAAGGAGGTGGAGGGAGAAGGGATCTTAATATAATGTGACGGGAGAAGATTTGACATTGAGTGGTGGGTACACGGTGCAATATTCACATCTTCTAACATATAAACTCACATCTGAAAACTATATGTTCATGTTGACCAATGTCACCCCAATCAATTCAATAAATAATAAAAAAAGAACAAACTTGAAGCATGTTAAGCTTTTAGTCAATCAAATAAAAAAAGAATTAAGGTCATCACATGAACTTCACAACTAATGAGATACTGTAAAAAGGATGGTGACCAGCTCAGTGAACATTAGAAAATGTGATCAGACTGCAATTAAAGGACTTTGTTTTGTCATAAACACAGACTTTTTTCAGAACTGTTTCTGGCTATGCATTCTTTGTAACAGGTAAGAAGTTGGACAAACTGGCACTTAGGGAGTCTTACAGTTTTCATTTCTCGTAATGTATGTGCTGGTCATTTGCCTGTTTGGTTTTTATTTCTCAAATTCCCTTGCTTTCCTCTGTATCACAGATTTTTGTGTCTGCTGACTTCTGGTTACATTCAGCAAATTATAGGCATTGGTGGGTGTGAAAAGGGGATAAATCAGGATATTTCTCCCCTTCTTATTCTGCTTACAATTACATTTCTGGCAGTGACTGTGCCCATATTGGTTCTAGCTTCTGATAGAAAGCCCTTGGCCCATCGTCCCTGCCTGTCAAACAGTAGATTCAATGCCCATGAAACAAGGCTACCTTCTTGCTCTGGTTGCACTACTCCCTCTTATTGTCCCTTTTGTCCTGGGACAATTGGTGTCTTCCTGCTGTTGCCAATATTTGTTGTGCTTCATACTACTCAGTTTGGCTAATCAACTTTTTTAAAAAAATCACTTTCTTAACCAATTCTCTATGTTAAATTTCCTCTGTATGAAAGAACCAAATGGATTTCTATTTTCCTTATTACATACAGTTCTTAAAAGTGGTTACGTAATTCTCTCCTGAGAGAACAGAGTTTTTCCTAAGTCAATTTAGGCATATCCTCAAATGAAGGCACAGAATTGAGCTTTCTGATTTCTCAACATCTCTCCAAGAATTGTCATGACATGTAATCCAAATAATTCATATTCTTATTGTTGTTTGTGACATTTTGCATTCCATCACTTCTAAAACAAATACCCTCCCCTTGCTCCCCTCAAAATGCTTTTTTATTATTTCAGGTTTAAATAGGGGATTTGAAAATGTATTGTTGGTGAAGAATTGTAGTCACAGCTGGGACCTTTCTATTTTTGATATGGATCTTAGCTATTTTAAAACTAATTATGTTTTTGGTATGACTAATTACTTTGGAAACATCCCTAGGCTAAGTGTAAGTGCCAGTGTTTAGGAGAAAATTTATAAAGACAGTGTATCTTCCAATTGAGTTCTGTGGAACAATATTCCACTACTCACTAAGTGAATACATTATGGATTCCTTATTGTATTGCCCTTGATTGTGATCCTTGCCGTGGGCCCATCTCATAGGTAAGACTGGGAAACAATAACCACATTCTAATAAAGTCACTTCAATTACTGAAATTATTGTAATGGTTTACTTAGAGACTATATCTATAGAAAGCCTTTTTTATTGTGCAGTTCCAGGGCTTATTCCTTTGATCTGTATGTGACTCATTACCCAAATTTTAAACATTAATATAGCTCACAATATCCTCAAGAATGTCAGAAATCTGGCCACTGTGCTGAGCTGGACTGTGAGTGTAACCTGGCTAGACCCTAGGGAGAGAGTGAATATTAAAAGCACCATGTACTAAAAAAGAAATCCATTGGGAGAGGAGCAACATTCTGTTCTGCCTGGATCTGAGCTCAGTGACCCAGATGCAGCAGTGACCTAAGAACTCCCAAAACAATTCTCTAACTTCCAGAGTAAATGGCAGCTAGGACTTCAAACTCAGAAAATAATAGTTTACATGTATGAAAAATCTGAAATGTTGGCAAATCATATGAAGCATAGTTATGTGGAATGTACTTACATATATGGTTGAAAATTTAAATTTAAAACAAATTAATGTATAGTAAGAAAAGTAAGCACCTAAGTGTGTGTGTATATATATATCCTGTGTTCATATCAATTTACCTGTGAGTTAGTTAATCTCAGCATATTCTCAGTCTTTGAGAATTCTTTCAATCTGTTTATGGCATTTTCTCCAATTATACAGCTGAATGTAGTATATGTCAGAAAGCCATAAGTTGCTTCAAAGTGAAATTCAAAGAAAATGAAAGATCCTCTTTATGCTTTTCTTCAAATAGTCAGTCTGTCTTCGGGTACTTATTATTGACTCTATTCAACATTAAAATTCTTCTCAACAAAGTAGCTGAAAATCTCCAGACTTTTATAAAAAATACACAAAACTCCTTCAAATATGATATTTCTTTTATGGCACAGAAAGAATCAATAAGAGCTCTTTAGGATTAGAAGATTCACCAAATACTGGAGGGATTTAAAGGATAGATTTTGTTCCATTCTGCCTGCCAAAAGGTCAGATTCAATTTGATGCCACGCTTTTGTTTTTGTTGTTGTGGTTATCTTAAAGCTTTCACATAGTTGTAACTCAGAAGTGGAATTCCAAACAGCAAAAGGATAAGGGAAAAAGTTTCACAAAAATTCTAAAGGCTTCTAAGAAGAAAGATTTCTCCAAAAAATAAAAAAATATAAAGTGAAACTAGGGTAAGGGAGTTTTAGAACTTTTGGTTTTGAATTTTAAGCACCACAGGAAAAATATTTTGTCAACCTTGATCTTAATTTTACAGGGAGTATGCAGGTGGTAAAGCATTTTGTTAACTACCTGTGGGGGAATGAAGCTTCTCTCAACTACACTTGAGTTTTCAGATTTCTAACTATATGCCAGGAATTCTATATCTAAATTGAAACTAGTATCTGTTATTTTACTTATTATCAGTGATAGTTAAGTAACTAAACCTTAATGAGGAATTTACCTACATTTTAAAAAGTAAAATACAATTGTTAAAGTATTTTTTAATTTATAAAGACCAACAAGATAATTTCTTGTTATGGGGGTTTATTTAGTGTTCAATTCACCCCTTGGAAATTATCCTTCCTGTGATATGAAGAGATTTCAACAACACTACTTAGATTTGACATGGCTTAAAACTATATTTTTATAACAGTCATATGGCATGACTGTCCCTAGGAAACTATTTCTCCCTCTAATTCCTTTATGAATTGCTACAGTTTAGTGATAATGAGATAATATTACCGTTCTCAGCACATTCAGCAAAAGTCAAGATGTCCTATTGACTCAAACAATAACATAGTGGTATCTAGTAGATTGTCATTTGACAAGGTCAACCTTGCTCTACACAACAAGGCTTGTTTTGACCTCTTCACATAATGATAGCAAAATGTACCAGAATTATTCTGTTTCATTTGCCTCAAGTCCAAAATGAAAGTTGCTCTCTTTCTCTCAAAGTATTTCATCTTCTTCAGCACAGTGGCCGAAAAAGTAGATCTGGAGCTACACAGTGTGATTGTGAATCCTGGTCCTGCCATTAGCTAAGCGAGTGACCTTGGGCAAATTAGTTATCTCCTTTCAGCCTCAATTTTTCATTGGTCAACCTGTAATGATGATACAAGCCACCTTATGGCATTGTTATGAAGATTAAATTAGTTAATATGTTTAAACCAATGTTGCTACCTAATGAATAATGGCACCACCAGCCACTTTGTCCCAAGAATCTTGGGGTCATTAGATCTCCCTCTCTTTTCTAATGATGACCACATCCTACCAATTTTTCTTTTATTTTCTTCTTAAAATCTATTTGTCTTTGAAACTTCTTTCCCCATTAACCTTAAACGTGGGCTATTGCAATTGATGTCTCTGTTCTATCTTTTACATTCCTGGCAAAGTATTCATGGAATATCCAAGTTTCAGTCTGTTTACTGGTTCCCTATTGATTGCTAAGGTGGTTGCCAAGTTATTTGAGAAAGCTTTACATCTTTATACAAAGGAATATTTCATGGGAGTTCAATATATACAAAAAGGTAAAAACTAAAATCCTTTAGTTGCAATGGGAAGTGGGGATAGGAATCTTCCCATTAACTCTAATTTTACATCCTCTTGGTAAAGAATCTTCCCATTAACTCTAATTTTACATCCTCTTGGTCTAAACCGTGGTCGGCAAACTGCAGCTCGCGAGCCACATGCGGCTCTTTGGCCCCTTGAGTGTGGCTATTCCTAAGCCTTAGGAGTACCCTAATTAAGTTAATAACAATGTACCTACCTATATAGTTTAAGTTTTAAAAATTTGGCTCTCAAAAGAAATTTCAATCGTTGTACTGTTGATATTTGGCTCTGTTGACTAATGAGTTTGCCGACCACTGGAAGCCCGTAGGCCTAGTAATCTTACTTCTTCACATTCCCATCCTCACTATTCTCTCATTGTTAAACACTCTCACTTATCATCATAGACTCTATGAGTCCTTGAGTGGATATGTAGAACTCACAGTTACACTATTTAAAGCATGCTCACATTTCTACTACTTTATAACACTTATGCTATTGTCTTTCCTTACCTGGACTCTGCACTTAAGATCATGCATTGAGTTTACTTTTGTATGTTTCTTGAACTTCTAAAGTAGAATTATGTATGGTAGTTCCTCCTTACCTGTGGTTTGCTTTCTGTGGTTTCAGTTAACCATTCTCAACCATGGTCCATAAGTATTAAATAGAAAATTCCACAAATAAGCAATTTATAAGTTTTAAACTGCTCGCGGTTCTGAATGGCATGATGACATCTTGTGCCATTCTGCTGCATCCTGCCTGGGACATGAATCATCCCTTTGTCTAGCAAACTCATGCTGTACATGCTACCCACCCATTAGTCACTTAGTAGCCATTTAGATGATCAGATCGACTGACCCAGTGCTTGTGTTTAAGTAGCCCTTATTTTACTTAATAATGGCCCCAAAGTGCAAAAGTATTGATTCTGGTCATTCAGATATGCCAAAGAGAAGCTATTAAGTGCTATCTCCATGGTTTCAGGCATCCACTGGTCATCTTAGAATGTATCCTCTGAGGTAAGGGGGCACTACTGTATATAATAGATGCTTAATAATATGTGAACAATAGATTAATTATGCTTAATGCCAAGAATCACCCTCTTTCATTCCTCATATCCTCCCTATATCTCATGTTCCCTGGCTACCAAGTGACTTCCTATAGTGGTAACCCACCTGGTCCGCCTTTTATACTTGGAGACTGAATGTGTAGGAACTACTTCAGGCTAATATTACACAGCTTAATGCCTGGTGTGTTAATTTCCTATTGGGGCTGACATTACTATAAGCTTAGTTATAGTTGTTTAGGTTAGAGGTTCAACACAGGGCTAAACTTGAGGTGTCAGAGGGCTAATTTCTTCATGGAGGATCTAGGGGTGAGTCTGTTTTTGTAATTTTTCTGGCTTCTAGAGGCCATCCACACTCCTTGGCCCCTTTTCTCCACCTTGAAAGCCAGCAGCCAAATCAACATATCATCATTCTGATCTCCTTTTCTGCCTCCCTATGCTCTTTTGATTACTTTGGCTCACTGAGATAATCCAGGATAGTCTCCTCATCACACACTCTTTAATTTAAACAAACCTGCAAAGCCCCTTTTGTAATGCAGGTAACATATTCACAGGTTCCGGGAATTAGGACATGGGTGTCTTTGAGGGTCATTATTCTGGCTACTACCCTATGATTATTTACTAGAATTATGTTGATGATAATACTTTGCATTTGCATAATATGTGTACCATTTTGAAATTCCTTCTAGTTCTTTTTAATTTGATCTAAACAATATTTGGCAAGGGCATTTCTCATATAATTTTCCTTACACTGGTTTTACAAATTTTAATTTATATTGCTAGTATTATACAGGTATTTTTAAATTTCTATCTGAGTCTCTACTGTGTCATAACTTGAAGGTGTAGCTTGTGTTTTGCTCATTTCCAGACAACCTGTAACTCATTGTTTTCATCAGTCACATTAGTGAGGGGAAAAAAATGATGTTCAAGGGGGTTATGTGACTTACCCAAACCAATGTTTAAAATTGTACAAGCAATAGAACTCACATCTTTTGAATTACCAACCAATATTTTTTCTACTTTATTCCAGTGTTGACAATATACTAGTTGACCACATATCTTATCTTCTTCATAGTGTTATTATAGATATCATAAAAGGCATGCTTATAAATACACTGAAAAATCTGTAGCAATATGGGTTGCCTACCATTGTTGTGGTAATTTTAATATAAATTTTCTAGATTTAAAAATTTTCCTAGAAAAAAATGAAGGTGTTTGACAAAGAAAGGTATATCAAAATCCTCAACACAACCATCATTTGTAGATTATTTCAGAATAAATTATATTTTTGTCAGTAATAACTGTGCTGAATTATTGTTATTTTGGGCATAAAATATCTGATGCAAATAATTGAATAATCAAGAAAATGGAGGATCCAGAAATTTTATTCTGTTCTATCTAATAATTTGGTGGATGTTGAAGAAATAAGTAATTTAATGTTGTGTAATGGGGTCTTAGAGAAAATGTAAATTTGGAAAAACTGAGGATAGGACAATTGCAGTACCCTTACCAGAGCTGACAATTAAAAATCAAGAAACCATGCCCCAGCCAATTTTTCTCAGTGGTTAGAGGACCGAAGGGTCCTGGGTTTGATTCTGGTCAAGGGCATGTACCTTGGTTGCAGGCTTGATCTCTGGCCCTGGTTGGGGAGTGTGCAGGAGTCAACCAACTGATGTGTCTTTCTCACATTGATGTTTCTCTCTCTCTCTCTCTCTCCCCCCTCCCCCCCCCTTTCTTCCATTCTCTCTAAAGATCAATGGAAAAAATGTCCCCGGGTGAGGATTTACAAAAAAAAAAAAAAAAAAAAAAAGCAGGAAACCTTTATATTAAGAATATTACTTGCATATTATCTTTATGTGTACCCATCTATAAATTCTGGGCTAAAGAAGGCATAATTTGAGATGCAAAATTTATGGAGAATGACTGGATTAGAATTGCAAGACCATTGGTATTGGTGACTTAAATGTCACTTGGTGGAACCAGCTAATGACTGTTTTATTTTGTCTTCATTTCCACTTTAACTACACAAAAAACATCATACAATGGAGAATTGTGTGCTTTTTCTGAAGACAAATAAGACTAGCCTTCATTCTAGGAAGGAGTCTCTCTGGAGTTTTATTTAAACTTGTGTTTTTCATCAGGATGCTATTAGGGCCTAGGGTACAACAAATTGGGTATAATGACCCCAGGCTCTGCTGCTCACAGCAAGGAAATCCCTGTTGGGAAGGATAAAACGTCTTTGTCATTTAAATAAGTGAAAGAAAAGAAAAAAATAGAAAAAAAGAAGAACCCTCTTAATTTTTCATAATATGCCAATAAGACACATGGTAGAATATCTCCAAGCTTTTACACATGCTTTCTCTGCTTGATTTTATTGACTTCTCACCTTCAAGATTAGTAACTTCTATTTCATTTACAACCTAATTCTGCCAGTGCAAAAGAGTTCACTCTTAGATTTTCTGGGTGCCTGGAACTCTTGAGAAATATCATATCTAATAAGTAAGAGTATCTATGAAGTATGTATAATGAAAACCTAAAGTTAAGTATGATACATAAGACATTTTTTTTTCCGTTCTGAAGAAAATGATCCAAGATTGACACAAAGTAGCTCTCCAAGGTTAACATTCCAGAAAGTTGAGAGACTAACAGAGAGCCCATCAACGATAGCATGCCGTAAGAATATGACTTTAATAGAATGACCAAAGTTGAAATGGCATCATCTTAATAAGTTTAGAACAAACCAAGACATTGCAAGCTTCATCCCTTCTATTTTTCACTTGTGCCTGGAGATGGTATATAAATCTAAACAGGTCTCTGCAGATCATTTTCAAGAAATACTTAACATGGAGGGACACATATCAAGCAGAATTTAGGATCAGGAATGCAACTTTTATTAACTTAATAATGTCATCATTTGTTTGAAACCAAGGTGTTCGTTTTCTGTTGCATAGATTTCATTCTGACCTTAATAAGAAAATTGCATATTCCTCTGTGTATGTGTTTTCTCCTCTGAAGCTATAATATAAAAAAACATAAATCAAAGCTGTTTTAACAGATGAACAACACAATTTTGTAACAGGATAGATTTTTTTAAAGGAGTGAATAGCTGATAAAAGATGAGTTGAACTAAGAGAACTGATGTTAGGGCTGAAGGTAACATTAAAAATTAGATGCTCATTGGCTTTTCAGCAGGCCTGGTGACTCATTCTACGTAAATGGAGTTTGTGATATGTAATAAAAAGCTTTCTATCTCCACTGCAAGCAAATTAGCAGGTATTTTGTGGCAGGAATGTTAATGTTATCTTGCATTTGTTTCTGAGCAGGAACACATTAACTGAGCAGGTTTGAAAAGAATTTCACTTTTATAACATCAGGTGCCAAAGGTATTAGAACAAGGTCACCTCTATAAAGTAATGAGGGAAAATTAGGTTATAAACATGCAGTGCCTAAAAATATATTCTGTCTGCTCTGCAGAGTGAATGCAATATAGGTTCGTTCCAAATTGCTAATTTTCTTTTATTCCAAATTACACTCGGACCCTAAACTAAATCCAAAGAGTTAAGTAATAAAGCAAGACAGAGTGGAGGGGAATCACTGAGGGTCACAATAAGCAACTAATCGAAATCAATAGTGTCTAAATATCTGTCCATATATACAACCCTTTTTATAATTCATAAATCAGGACATTTGGAATATTTTATTCAATATACCACAGAGGTCCACCTTACCTTTATAGTAGAAATACTATAGCATAGAAGGAAAAATCAAAGAGAATGATAAAACATTGCTTATTTTGGAGGATGTTAAAATATGAGAGTTGATTTATTGCTTTTAATCTTTTAATAAAGATGGAAAGAAATGCGCTATAAGATAAAAGGAAATACCGTTCTTGAAAAGTGGGATGATGAGAATGTGAATTATTCTATTCCTTTTACAAATACATGTCAAAAGACAGGATAGGTAATATGGGAGGCCCACCAGATCTGGGTAATTGGGTCTTGGTCAGGATATCATATTCTATGATGGGCCCTTAAGGCACCAATGACATGACTTTCACTATTTGAATAATATACTTGCAGCTTTTCATGGACTAAAACAAGATAGGCTGACGTAGTTACTCTTCTTGCCCTAAATATCATTGACCCACTTGCCTAACCTCCTATCTCCTGGGCTATAGTTTCTGCCTTATTATTCATTTATGCAACTAAATTAAAGCTTCTTGTGATCCACTTCATTCTACCCAAATATGGGGAGACTGTAGGTGATTAAAAAATAACAAACCAACTCTGATCTCAACTACAGAAATCCTTCAGAGTACTATAACAATTTAATTACTTAATTAGGCAATTAACTATAAGCAGAAAGGTGAAAGAAAGTGTGTTTGGAAATGGAGTTAATAAATTTTGTTGAGTTACACATTTATTTGAGTGAAAATTCAATTGTAAATGAAAATGCAGTGTTGGTTATGATAGCCACTTCTTGAAATCTATGGACCAGTGTCAATGACTGGTACATATTGATTGCATCCGACCTGGTACTTAGTGAGTCTGGAATTTAGTATATAAAAAGTGTCACCCTAATGAAGGATTAAATCGTCTCATGTAAACTTTTTATTTTACAGGTAAAAATCCTGAGAATTGGGAAGATAAAATGACTTGCCAAAATTCACAAGGTAATTTCTGGCAGAGTTATAAAGGACTTGAACCTAGGTCTTTAGATTCTTGTTGCTTTAAAACCAAAGCAAAACTAAACAGAACAAAAAATCTTTTCTGATATTGTCTAGTGCAGCATGCTTCTCAAGGGACTACTTCAGGTCAATTAACTTCAGAATCTCTGGGGGTAAAGTGCATCATGCAATTTTTTATAGCTCTTCTTTAGTAATATAATGCGGAGTCAGGACTGAGAAATACTCAGTCGTTGGAGATTCTATTAGAAAATGCTGCAGTTCCTTTAGCCCAGGTGTATAGTGCTGTTTTACCCAAGGTAATTTCGAGAGGAAAAACATAACAGGGTCCATTTAATAATTAGCATAGAAAGTGCCCTGTGTATGTCTGCAATGATTTTGACACATATTCAGTTAACTGCAGGACATGTATCAAGGAAAGAGCCAGTATTAAGATAATGCAGACTTCATTTTTGAAGCAATCTTTAAAATGAGAGGTCTGGCAAGATGAAACTCAGAAAAATAAATCAATGCTTGTCTAAAGGTTATAGAGTAACTTGGGAACTATTTGATCTCTAGTGATTACAAGATCAGAAGATTAAAAAATAACCCTGAGAGTGTGGTGTAGGAACCATTCCCTCTGAAGATATATGGGTGATTTATGATTGAGTTAAAATTATTTTTGATTGGAAATAACTCCAACCCAGGAAGAACATTAGTAAAGCAGAAATGGCGGGAGGGACATTTTCATAAACAACATGGTATTTATTCACATACTAAAAATTAACCATTTTGCCCTGACCGGTTTGGCTCAGTGGGTAGAGCGTCAGCCTGTGGACTGAAGGGTCCTGGGTTCGATTCCAGTCAGGGGCATATACCTTGGTTGCGGGCACGTCCCCAGTGGGGAGTGTGCAGGAGGCAGCTGATCGATGTTTCTTTCTCATTGATGTTTCTAACTCTCTATCCCTCTCCCTTCCTCTCTGTAAAAAATCAATAAAATATATTTTTAAAAAAACTAACCATTTATCACTGAAAGAATAGGAATCATCTAATAAATTAACAAAACAATTAATGGGAAGTCTAGCAACCAAACAAGTACTGACTATAATCAAGACAGTGGAAGGGATGGGATCAGACTATAAAGAAAATCAAGGTAGTCCTGGAACTCAAAGGCTTAGATAAGACTCAAATATGATAAATGTTTGAAAAGTTAAAGAGCAAAAGCAAAAGAGATAATTTACAGTCTAATGTTAAAATACATGGTCACTTATGAGGCACATATATAGACAAGTGAATGTTTAGAAAGTAAGTATCTTGAGGGTTCAGAGGCAAAGAGAACAAAGGTTCTCAAATGACCATCTTCCAGATAAAATCTAAATCCCTTAACATGGACAATATGAGTCCTTATTCATCTTTCTGTTGCTTACTTTTTAAGCCTTATTGTTTAACTGGGGGCCCAGTGCATGAATTCGTTCACCTTGAAAGGAATTGTGGGCTACAAGGCTATGCTGGGCACAGGGGCAGGTCTCGGCCCATCCTCTGCGCCCCCACCTGGAACCTCCCACCATGACCCCCCATCCCCTGTCTGCCAGCAGCCCTGCTCCTACAATAGCTGCTCCCATGCCCGACAGCGCCAGTCCTGCTCACACCTGCTGACAGTGCGGAGCAATTGGGGCCGGTGCCAGCAGCAGGTGCGAGTGGGGCCGGCATTGTCAGCGGGTGCAAGCGGCAGCTGCTGCCATAATCACCCCTCAGGAGCAAGGTGAGGTAGAGAAGCCCTCAGGGGCGATCAGGGCCGGCTGCCACTGCTCACACCCACTGATGGCACCAAGCAATCGGGACTAGCACCAGGTGCTGGCAGCAGGTGCAAATGGTGGCTGCGGTGCCAGCAGTGGGTACGAGAGGTGGCTGCCGGCCCCAATTGCCCCTTAGGAGCAGGGGGAGGTGGAGAAGCCCTGAGGGGTGTTTGGGGCCAGCGCTAGGCACCGACAGCAGGTGCGAGTGCTGGCAGCAGGTGCGAGCACCCAGCTGAATTTTCTGTATCCACCAGAGGCTTGCCCCAATGACAGCAACTGGTGCCCTGCCTTGGTCTGGTGCCCCTGCTCATCCCGCCGAAGCCAATGCCTGCCATGTTCCACGCTCTGCTGCCTGCTGCTGACTCCCACCATGTTCTGCACACGCCCCCTGGTAGTTAGCGCATGTCATAGCAACCTGTTGTTCCCCTGTTTGGATTATTTGCATATTAGGGTCA
>NW_005365553.1:979860-1012666 GCF_000412655.1 Myotis brandtii | reverse complement strand
TTAATATAGCTTTTAATGCTGGGGGTGCGAGAGAGAAAGGTCATTGAGTATTGAAATTGGCCTTTCTGGCCTAGCCCTCCCTATAAGAAAAAAGATGCACTCAGTCACCTATTTATTCTATTTATTAATATAATTTCCTCACCCCCTCTTTTTTGATTAAAAATATCCTCTATCTATATGAGATTATGGATGCTAACTCAACTTATTCCAGTAATTTCACAATATATGTAAGTCAAACCATTATACTGTATATCTTAAACTTATACGGTGGTGCATATCAATTATATCTCAATAAAACTAGAAAAAAAAAACACCAAAATTTCCTCTGAAAGGGGGGTACATTATTGCAAACAATTTTACAGCTGATCAAAGATTCAGAATTTTGACTTTTAAAGAAGGTTCCTAGAAATGATAATGGTGAATATAAAGGAAAATAATGTAATAGCATATGTATAGGCACTGAATACATGGCTGTTTATTTGCTTATTTATTCACTCAGTCACTCCACAAAAGTAGGTCCAGCACAATAAATAAGTAAAAAAGGTCCTTGAACAACATTGTTTTAGATGATGTTAAGTGAGGACTGACTGTACTACTATGAGTCAGGCATGACAATGACTCTAAGGTAAAGACTTGATTTTCCATTGAGAAGAACAATAATATTGTGATGGGGAATAATAGAAGCCCTGAAATAAGTAAAATATAAGTTATACTATTAATGTCATAGGAGTGGTAAAAAAAAATCAGCATTTTTCAAACCTGGTCTTCTTTTAGTGGTTCTTATTAGAGAGAATGGGAATCATCCACTTACTTTTGTATGTTAGATGCACTAAAAGCAACATTAATGTCCAACTGCACCCCAAACTTAACTCTTAGCCGTTGGCAAGTTGTTCATAATTAATATTTACATGTTATTTCTATTATTATGACTTACTCCTATCTCATGTGTTTCTGAACAAGTTAAATTGAGGTTCATCTCTCTTACCTGCATTTTCATAGGAGGCACCAAACCAGTCTCCTTCCTTAGGCTTCAGTGAGAAGGATCCTTTCAAAACACAAATCTGGTCACATTGCGGCTTAAACTTCATGAGGGCAGAGTTTATGTCACTGCAGTTCACCATATCCCCAGCAACAAACACAGCAGTGTCAGACACAATAAATAATATCAATGAATAAATAAAAGAATTGTAAAGTTGGGGGAAATATTTTGATGGAAGAATTCTCAAATATCATAAAACTTCACCCCAAAAGAGAAAGACTGTTCTGCCCATCCTGGAGTGCATTAATCACACAAAGAGCCTTCCAGACCTTAGATAACTGATGAAAATACCATTAATGGCTCATAATGTGTCTTAGGAATATATGTGTGTGTGTGTATATATATATATATATATATACATATTTTATAAATATGTGGATTTGTAGATATGTCTGTGAGGACAATATTTTCTAAATAAATATTTATTCAAGTTTTTATACAAAGTTCACCTAAAAAGGAATAGATGAAAATTATGTCATAAAGAAGGTCATTAACATGGCAAACTCCTAGTGAAATAAGAAAGAAGCTTTTCGGTGTATAATGTAGCAGTCATTTATATATTTTATATATTACCTCTTTCCCTCCCAAATACTAGTAGCACCCAGACTTCCCGCAGCGAACCACCCTTCTGCTTCTTTCATTCCTTGCTGATTTGATGCTTGTTGATTCCTTTCCAATTTCTAGAATTAGGCAATGCATTTTCTTGGCCAGAGTAATTGTTTCAGGAAGGGGCACCTGACACAGCCAGAGCTAATGAGTTGTAATCAGATATCTACTGGGAATGTAGAATTTGAATTCAGAGGATATGAAGCTGAAATCATTGCATCCATTTTGGCACCATGAAGGAATTCCTGTCAAAATAGAGCCAATACAGAGAACTCAGAGCTAAGTGTTTGAGAGAGGGTAAGTCCTGGTGCCATCATATGAGGATCAAGGCAAGTTCTGTATGTGAGATAATAAAGTCCTTTTTGAATAAACATCTTTGGGTTGGCTTTCCACTACTGGTAAACAAGAGAGACCAGCCTGATACTTATAGTATCACGTAACTTCCATATTCCCTGGGTGGCTGGGATGTAACAGTTCATTCCAGGCAACTGCCTTCAGCCTTGAAATGTGATAGAGTGTCTTCTTGGCCGGGACAGGGTTTCTCGGGGAGTCAGAGAGGCTGAAGAAGTGTGTGTAGGCTGTCACCACAGAATTGACGCTAACCTCTGAGTTACAGGCTATGCAGTGGCACTTATCTAATTTCACTGATAATAGGCTGCACCTGTTACTGAGAAATGTCTCCTGGCCTAAGAGAGTTTCATAGTGAGCACCTGCCCAAGGTTTTTCTTTTAAGTGACAGAAATCTAAACTGACAAAGCATAATCATGCTTAGCAGAAACCATCGACTTTATGACCTTTGTTAACTAAACAGTCAAATTCGGGCCTCTATACACATTCAACAACTGTATGAGAAACAGACAGGACTTTAACCTTTTATGATTATTTTAGGGAAGAATCCAACCCCCTATTTATTCTTCAGTTCATCCTTTTTATTATTTCACCTATTGAGTATTTTTTCTTTGCTCCTATACAGACAGAGGGACCAGCTGGGGGCAGTCCCTACCATGACTTGAGGACCCGAAGAAGGTAAGAAGTGTTCTGACAGCTTCCGAGCTAACCCTAGCCAGCTGCTGTTGACACTCAAAATGGTGCAAAGATCAAGACAGCAGTTATGTAACCATAATCACCTACAAGTGGTTCTTTATGTGTGAAATGATGTCTAAAGGGGGCCCATTGATCAAAGGAATTTAGAACATGGGTGGACAAGGGAAAAACCTCAGGCTGGTGAAAAAGCAGAAGCAGAAGCTTGGCTGTTTGTGAACTGCTCCATGGAGCTGCAGTGCCTTCTTAGACGAGAAGCGCCTGCCAGTACCTCCTCCAGACTGCTGCGTGCATGGGCTGCGGAAGCCATGTGTATGGTCATGTCAGTTCCCCACTCAAAGTACTGGGCACAAGTGAAATAACAGACATTATTGCTATCCTCTTGGGTCTTATTCTTGAACTATAAATGATAATTAAAAATAACCTGAGCACGGCCAAGTGAGAAATACAAGAACAATGTGACATAAAAATCAGTAAAGTGCACATTTCAGTTGGGGAATTTTTCATGAAAGAATTCAAAATGTTACTTAAAGAAAAGGTAGGGATTAAATACCTTGAGAAGAGAGAAAAGGATTTCTGGTTGAACCCATGTATAAACAAAGCTCAGGGGAAAACAACTAAAACAGTTGTCAAATGGGAAAGATAAAGAAGAGAATTTGTGAAATAATACCTCTTTACCAAATCTATAAAGTATCTTTTTGGAAAGAATCACATGCATATTTTTTTCTGCTATAATTTACCTCATAACAATAATTTCTTGTAAATAAATTATCTGAGGGAAAATGTACGTTTTAATTCACACTTGGATATTTTTTAGAAACTAAAAAAAAAAAGAGAGAGTTAACATTCCTTTTGATGATCTGTAAAAGTTACCAGGCCCAGAGGAATTTCAATTATTCTATTAAATTACTCTATAATTGAACTAACATCTTCACTCTCAGTAAAACAGTCTAATGTCCAAAGCAGTGTGTGAGCTATTGCTGAGTGCCTTAATGGCTCCTATGTTTGCCTACATGCGCTCATACTAGTCCCCAACTAATTACTTTGTAAAGCACTTTGGGATAATTTGGTTGTGAATAGTATGGTATAAAGCAAACACGTTTCTTTTCGCAAACATTGGCTCATGTTGGGAGCTGAAGAACTATAAGTACTTTTCATTTTGCCTTACCACTAGATATGTTGCATTAGTCGTAAATGCATTTTCAGGTCCTTTTTAGAATGATGTGTTTTCAGGTACAGGACACAAAGACCTTTCTAAGGAAGATGGACAGTTTGGGGTACAAAGCATATTAAACAAACAACAACAACATTTTCACCTTATATAATTAGTGGACATATTCCTGCTGACATGCCACAACACAAAATATTCATTTTGTAGTAAAGTGTTTTATTAATGAATGTGAAATATGTTTAAAATATATATTTTTATTGATTTTTAGAGAAAGAGGAAGGGAGAGGGATAGAGAGATCGACACATCAATGAGAGAGGAACATCATCAATTGGCTGCCTCCTGCACGCCCCCTACTGGGAATCGAGCCCGCAACTCTAACTGGGAATCTAACCAGAGACCTATTTGTTCCTGGGTCCATGCTAAACCACTGATCCACACTAGCTGGGTGAAGGTGAAATATTTAATAAATATTTCTCATGAAATAATTGTCTTTTAAATATTATTACCCTTATATGCAGCAGACTTTTAAGGAAAGGAAACATCTTCCATCTCAAAATAAATATCAGCAAAGTAAATTTTCTGAAAATTATTTAAAAATTAATAACTACTGAACTCTGTCTCATCCTGTGATCCCTTCAAGAATCAGTGGACTTATTCCAGATTTATGCCCACTTCTCATTGACAATCCTCTCTTCCAGGTGCTGGAAGTGAATATAGAATGTGTGCCTGGATTGTCTGTTGTGCACATACACAAGGAAATACCTGTCTCCCTGAAACTGTATGGCATCCGTGGAACCCATTCTGGTCCCAGGTTAGTTGTGGTCTGCTCCAATATTTTCTATATGACTATTACTGCCTGGGAACTCGATGAAGGTCCTTTCACTACCCTTTAATTACTAATATTCAGTATTATGAATTCTACTCCAATTTACTGTGGAGAAATGATGATTCAAACTTGCAAAAGGTATGTGGAGTGTTTCTTTGTCCATGTCTTAAAGTAATCCTAGAGTTTGGGGAAGCATTAAACTCACTTAAAATTTTTCAGATATTTTTAAATGCATCACAATTTATTGATAAAGGCTGGTTAATATTATCTTCCTTAAAACAAACCCAGGCTTTGTGCACTAAAGAAACGAGTAGAATGTAAATTGTGCTCTTTAAATGGAATGGCCATTAATTACACTGTGATCAAAATGCATATGCATATACATGTCTTCCTCATCTGGATGACAGATTTGAGAATCTCCATGCTCTGTGAGTCCATTTGGAGATGGAATTAACATTTTTGTTCCTTCGATAAACCACTAACTGCTTTAAATGAAGTTTAATGATCCTTAGTGAGTTATAGTGGATTGTTCCATGGTGCAATGGTAAGATTAGTGAAATCTCATAAAGCATAGTAACTGTATCCAAAGGAATCTGGAAATAGATGCATCTCTACAAAAAGAAGTGATTTCTTTATTCTTCCCAATGCGTCTCATTATGTTCTTTTCCTTTTGAAATGTCCCTACTATTATTAAGAGGATATGAGGGTATTATCTAAATTTAAAATGGACCACTCCATGTGAATTGTTTCAGGATATGTGCTTATGTTATTCTGGAGAATAATTATACAAAATCAGTGAGTGTCTTCTGTGCTTGATGTTAAAAATCCCTTAAGATTACAATTTTTAAATGCAGTTTTAGTTTATGAGGTTTTACATTTGTGGAGGTAAGGGAATTCTCGATGATGTTTCTCCTGCAGCGATCTGTATTTGGGTACATTACAAATATGTAATAACTAGTATTGAGGGTCATTTACTGAGTTCAAATTGCATACAAACCAACAGCAGACACCAGCCACTGAGCTGTGTGCATGGTTTGGGAATAAGGTATCATCATGAACCAGTAAAAGTTATACTTCACCCTGAATTGTAGTCAAGGGGGCTTACTTATAATGGTTGTCTTTGAATATCTTGATTTGTAAACATAACATTTCAAGAAATATTTTTATTGCTATATATTGCTACAAATTTGGTGATGGGTAAAGAACAAAACATACTGTAAGTTAGAGAGGAGAATCAAAGTCAATGAATAAAAAGAGGAAGTCCAGGATTTTCTCCTTCAGTCATTATCCAATAGCCCAGAGACTAAACTGCAGTGCTGAAAGGCAAGTTGGGATTTTAACTCAGTATGTCAGTATGGCAAATGTCCAGACCATGATCACAAAACAGCTGTTTTCCTCCATAACTGGGTGAATTATAGAACATAGTGGAGCCAAGAAACCTCTTAGCATTTGTGTAAAAGCTTCTCCTGCCAGCCAGAGAACAGGCATCAACAAGCACTGGCTTTAGAAGAGTTGGCATCTTCTTAACTATTTGTCCATGACACAAGTCTTTCCTATGAGAATTTTTGTTAAATGTTTCCTTAAGGATTTAAGATGGTGATGAGAAAGAGAGCATCATAAGTAAAAACAGGAGCGGCATTTTCACAAAATGCTTTTGGAGTTCTTATTTATGTGATCTAAATGCAGCTGTGAAAGATAACATCATTAGTGCTTGAGTTATTTTATATGCATTAGTATAATCAAATTTGAAAACTAGGAGACCATTAGCAGACATCATGATCAAAGTCAGAAAATCTGGTGTCTATATGATGTTGTATTTCTTCTCTGAGAAAGAAACTTAATGACCTTTCATAAAAATATTATGAAGATAAGAGGTCATGCTGATCACACACTAGAAACTTTAAAAAAATGCCATAGTCAAATTAAATAAGAGTTTTGGTTACTAATTGCAGGGAATTTCAAAGAATTGTAAAAATGGGGACACAAGTGTGAAGAAAATATTCTTTCTATAGCAAAATCTGTGAAGGAAAGCTAATAACATGACCTCAATATGGGGAGTAATTAAGGGTGAGCGTTGTGCCTTTCCTTTTGGCAGAGTCTAGATTGAGAGCTACTGGAGCAGGGGCAGTGGGTTGTATTTTATATCCTCCGTAATAGTAACTAGTGTTACTTGAATTGACTTTTCTAAATATATGTATTTCTTTCTCCTAACCCTTTTTAATCTGTAACATTGACATAAAATCCCAAGGCAAATACTCCAATAAAGGTAAAATTGATGAACTTTTTTTCTCAACGAACTTTTTCTCCTAAACTGGTAGTTCTCTGGGCCATCTATGAAACTTTTCAAACATGTATATGTTGGTTCCTACCCTCTAGACATTCTAAATTAGAAAATTTGGGATAGGGTGAGATTTCTTTTTAAAATAAAGAAATCTCATTGACTTTTGAGAGTTACAGCATTAAATGATCCCCAAATTGCAATAATACTTCCTATTTCCTTTAAGAACTCAAGCTCCTTAACAGTAAGGAGCGGTTTAGTGTTCCAAAGGTTTGACCTCTGTAAGAACATGTTGCAACTCCACTGAAGCCAAGCCACAAACGGCAAAAACAACTGCAGGCAGCCTCTGCTCATTTTATCTTGCACTTACTTTGAGTCCAGATGCACTTCAAAACCAGTCTTGACTGCACCATGGCTCCATTGCATTCTTGCTCTGTTCATGGGACAACCTGTTGACGTCATTCTCTCTTTCAGTGAACAAGTAATTTGCCTATCATGGCTGGTCATTCTGTTTTTCTATTGGAATTGTACATTTTATCTTGCCTGGATAGATAAATCCTTGGAATAGTGTCTAGGAATCAGATTCCTTTGTTTAATGTTCTTGGGTGCTTATTAAAATCAAGGCCATGACTTTTTCTCCTATCATACATTACAGCACCTAGAACAAGTATAAATGTAGTGATTTAAATAGTTTTCTTCAAAATTTCATGTCACATATTCATCTGGAATCTCAGAATATGTGACCTTATTTGTAAATAAGGTCTTTGAAGATGTAATTAATAAAGGATCTCACTATGAAATTATACTGGATCTAGGGCAGGGGTGGGCAACCTTTTTGTGAGTGCGTGCCAAAACCAGCAACATCTCTGACTCAAAATTCTTCTGCGTGCCAACCCTAGTTTTTTGAGAACATGCTACGCCTACTTGATATTTCTTAAGGTGTACATATGTGAAGAACCTTGAAGAAATACTAAAATTCATTCGAGCGACAAAAACACAACATATAATTTTGAAAAATACATTTGTTTTTTAATGTATACGTGTTATGTAAAATTATTTATTTATCTAAGATGCACCTACACTGAATTTATCTGAAAAATAAAAAAGTCGATATTAAGAAAAAAATTGTAAATGGAAGATTATAAGAGAGGGTTTCACGTGCCAGCAAAAGTTACTGGAGTGCCATGTATGGCATGCCTGCCAGGGGTTGCCCACCTCTGATCTAGGGCAAGCTCTAAATCTGATGACTGACATTCCTATAGGAAGAGTAGAGGACTCACATGGAAAGATGAAGTGAAGACAATAACAGAGACTGAGGTAATATTTTTATAATCTTACAATATTTTACTTTTCAAACAGTAAGTTGTGACCCATTAGCATATATTTTAATGGGTTTTGAGCAGTATTTTAAAATACAATAGAATAGCCTGGCCCATGTGGTTTAGTTGTTGAGCATCACCCTATGAACCAGGGGGTCATGGTTTGACCCCAGTTAGGGCATATGTCTGGATTGCAGGGTTGCAGGCTCGATCTTCAGTGGGGGGCGAGCAGGAAGCAGCCAATCAATTATTCTCTCTCATCATTGATGTTTCTATCTCTGTCTCCCTTTCCCTTCCTTTCTAAAATCAATAAAAATATATTTAAAAAATAATAGAATAGAATAAAAATTACATAATTCAATATAATAGGAAATACCAGTGTGTCACACAATTTTTAGATAAATGTGTGAAATTTTTATGTTAGGTATACATGTGCTTGTGTGTGGGTGTGTGTGTGTGTGTGTGTGTATACAGTGTTGCAATGTAAAATTTATGTCTTACTTTGGGCTACAATAAAACAAAAATATTTGAAAGCCACTGGTCCAGAGATACATTATTCATGTTTAGTGGAACCAGAAAGGTATCTTGAATATTGGAATATATAAAGTATATTACTTTTTCTGTCATAACATTGCAAATTTACTCTGTTTTTTATAAATAACAGGAATAGATATTGGAAAGAAGGCAGTAAAACTTTTTTATTTGAGGATGAAATAATCTTGTAGATAGGAAAAAGGAATCTTTAAGAAACTACCAGGCATCCTGAGTTTACAAGGTTACGGGATACAAGGTCAATACACAGAGGCAGATTTATATCCTTTACAAACAGTTGAGATTTGAATTTTTTTAAAATACCTTGAAAATAGCCCTGGCCGATGGAGCTCAGTTGGCTAGACCATCATCCTGTACCAAAAGGTTGTGGTTTCAATTCCAAGTTCAGGGCACATACCTCAGTTGAGTGTTTGATCCTCAATTGGGGCATGTGCGGGAGGCAGTTGATCAATGTTTCTCTCTGACATTGATATTTCTCTTCTCTCCCTTCTTCTCTCTAAAAATCAATTAAAAAATAGCATCCAAAAGCATAAAAATACTTAGTGATAAACCTAGCAAAATATGTAAAGACCTATTCATGCAAAACTAAAAACACTACTAAGAAAAATTTAAAAGACCTAAATGAATGAAGTGATAAATCATATTCATGAGTTGAAAGAATATATGTTAAGACAGTGGTTCTCAACCTTCCTAATGCCGTGACCCTTTAATACAGTTCCTCATGTTGTGGTGACCCCCAACCATAAAATTATTTTCGTTGCTACTTCATAACTGTAACTTTGCTACTGTTATGAATCATAATGTAAATATCTGATATGCAGGATGTATTTTCATTGTTACAAATTGAACATAATTAAAGCACAGTGATTAATCACAGAAACAATATGTAATTATATATGTGTTTTCTGATGGTCTTAGGCGACCCCTGTGAAAGGGTCGTTCGACCCCCAAAGGGGTCGCGACCCACAGGTTGAGAACCGCTGTGTTAAGATGTCATTTTTACCCCAAATTGATTTATAAATCAATGCAATCCCACTCAAAATTCCATCAGTCTTTTTGATAGATATTGACAAGCTGATAGTCTAAAATGGGTTAAGAAATGCAACAAATTTACAATACCTAAAATAATTTAGAAATAGAACAAATATAAAGGACTTAGCCTATCTGCTATGTAGTAACCATTTCCTCTCAGTAATCAAAAGAATGTGGTATTGAACTGGGAGCTTTTATTTTAAGTGAGTGTTGATTTTTGCCAAATGCCTTTCTTATATATATTAAAATTTGTATGTATTTATTATAATTTTATAGGGAATTATACTGATTTTTTGGATGTTAAATCAACCTTGTATTCATGAGGTTTACCCCCCATGGATTTAATGTACCATCCTTTTGATAAAATGCTAGACTAAATTTGTTAAATTTTTCATGAGGATTTTAACACCTAAGTTCATGAGGTATATTATGTTGTAGTTTTTCTTTCTTTATTACTTTTGTCTGGGTTGTTATCAGAGTAAGGCAGTAATCAAAAAAATGAATGGAAAAGTTTTCTCTTTTCTATTTTATGTTTCTATGTAAGATTGGTGTTAATTCTTCCATAAGTGATAGAACCACGTTGATCTGGAATCTTCTTTATGGGAAGATTTTCATTATAAATTCAAGTTTCTTTAATAAGTATAGGTGATTATATATGCATTGAACTATTTCTAGAATGACTATTCTGTTCAGTTTGTCCATCTCTACACCAATCATATGGTATTATTATAGCTTTCTAAGATCTTAATACATAGCACTCTATAGCAATCTTCTTCAGAAATGCAGTCTTCTCTATAGCCATCTTCTTCAGAAATGCCATGTATGTACTTGGCTATTTGTATTTTCTATGAATTTTTAATTTTTTTATTGTTTTGCAAAAATAACTAGTGAAATTTTTATTATTCATTTAATCTATACATTTTTTGCATAGGTTTTTATTTTAACATTACTAAGTCTTCTAATTCATGAACATAGCACATATCTCCATTTGTCCAGGTATTATTGAATTTTTCTCAATAACATGTACTGTTTTTCATTGTTGAAGTCTATTATATCATGTATTAAATTTACTTGTAGGTATTTAATAGTTTTTAGGATATTATTTAAAATTTTTTTCTATTTGTTTATTGCTGCCATATAGTAATTTTAAACAGCTTTTGCATATTGAACTTGTATTTTGCTATCTTGCAAATTTTATTTTTTTTCAATTGTATTCATAGATTTCTTAAGCAGTTTTATTTATTTCTTTATAATTCCTTTTTTTTTTTAAATTTGCTTTATTGAGTTTGTTAATACTCCCAGAACTACTTTGAATATACATGATGAGAGCAGGCATTTTTTTTTCTCATTTCCAATCTCAGAGGAATGCTGTCAGAATTTTTCTGATATGTGAGTTCAGTCCTGACCCTCAGAGCGTTTTAGTTAGATTTTTATCCTCCCACCCCCATAAAGATTCATCATTTGGACAGTGTTTTTAAGTGAAAACAGACATGTGTTTGAGGTTTCTGAAGTTGTCAATTGTATCACTTCATCCTCTGTGAAGACCAAAATGATTACTGCATTCCCTGTCCCGACAATGGCCTCTGACAGGACCATCTTTGGATTCTTAGCTGCAAACTGCACTGAGGACTGGAACACACTGTGTTATGCAAAGAAGCTGCACAGGCTCAGGATTAATCCAGCAACCCTTCAAAGGTCTCTTCTCTTGTGCCTATTTTTTTAGGCTCCCTTCCTCTAATAGTTGTTCCTTCAGGACGCAATGATTGGAGGATATTTTATTCTGCCTTTCAAAAGTTTTCAATAGGGTACTTATCATGAATGGAGCTTGCAGGGCTAAAAGTTGCTCTGGATGAGTCAGTGAGTGAGCGGTGAGCAGATGTGAAAGCCTAAGACATTACTGGATACTACTGTAGACTTTATAAACACTGTCCCACATACCCTCCCCTGCTTCCAACAGAATTAGTAAAGCTATGAATGTTGTTCCATGAACAGGGATATGGGCTGGAGTGATTAGAAGTATTGAGGACAAACTGGATCAGCATAATAGTGACTGTAAGAAAGGAGTGAAAGGTGGCCTGGGGATCAGAGGAATAAGAAATCAAGATGGAGAGATAAATGGACATAGGAGATTGTTATGGCAATGTGGTGTTAGCTGTTGCATGTTGGCACATTGGCCAGATTAAGAAACTTTGTGATATTCATTTTAAAAAGTGTTAACATGAAGAGGGTGTAGAACTGAGGACTCAACATTTTACTTTACCATCTTGTTTTATTCCATTGACTCTATCTGGCACAAAGGACTCTCTCTGGCATTGAGTTGATGGAAAACATAAAACTGATCTCTGCTCTATATCATTATGACCTGAAAATATTTCCAAAGTACATGTACAGGCTGGCTTTACACTGTCACAGAAAGCTTTTACTAAAATGACAGTCACATGACTATTATCACAGGTCCTGTGGACCTGTGTCTTTGTACAGGGTCCCTGGTTCTCCACAAAGAATTTGCAGCAATGTACTCTGAAGACCATCAAGCTAGCATCCTCTGAGTATGTCACTCGGGAGGTAGAGGCTCCTTTGTGATGAAACAGGTCAATGGCTGACTGATTAGAAGGTAATCTGTGCACTCAAACTTGAGGTGCCATGAGTGAGAGGGAACTTATTGCCAAGCCCTACAGATAATTGCTCCCATCAGAGAAAAGAAAAATTCTTCTGAACCACATACTCTTTTATTTCTTACAGGAAAGTCAACTTCATTATAATCTTACTAGAGGCCCAGTTCGTGCACTGTGGGGAGTGTCCCTTGCCCAGCCTGCACCCTCTCCAATCTGGGACCCCTTGGAGGATGTCCAACTGCCGGTTTAGGCCCTATCCCAGTGGGACATCCCTCTCACAATCCAGGACTGCTGGCTCCTAACCGCTCACCTGCCTGCCTGCCTGATTGCCCCTAATCGCTTCTGCCTACCAGCCTGATCACCCTCTAACCACCCTGCCAACCTGATTAACATCTAACTGCTCTCCTGCCAGCCCAATTGCCTCCAACTGCCCTCCCCTGCCAGCCTGATCTCATCCCCAACTGCCCTCCTCTGCTGGCCAATTTGGTTCTGATTGGTCAGTTTCTATGCCAGTCAGCATCAAAAGCTCCGCCTCCTAGGCAGCCATTGGCTCCTCACACTTCACCCAGATTTGGTTTTGATTGGTCAGTTTCTATGCCAGTCAGCATTTCTGGGCCTAACAACGGGGCCTGATCAGAAAGGCAGGGATGATCAGCAGCGCAGGTGGAGGCCTGGAGAGAAATGGAAGCATGGCTGTTAGGGAGAAAGAGAGAGGCAAGTGCTGATCAACAGCTGCCACAGAGGCTATGGATCAGACCCTGCTTCTCTCTTCAGGCCTCTCTCGGGGCCTGATTCGCAGCCCCCTCAGCAGTCAGTGCTGGGTCACCGTGCCTGCAGCAGCAACCCAGTGCTGACTGCAGGACTGACTTCCGGTTGGTTGAGCCTCCAGTGTGACGAACCCAGGGTTTTTATATATTAGGATGAGACCACCTTAGTGTAAGTTTCATTGACTAAAATATTATTATGTAGCACATGACTATAAAAAAGGTCAGAGTTTATACGAATGAAGTAGAGACTAAAAACACAATAGAAAGAATTAATGAAACTAAGAGCTGATTTTTGAAAAAGAAAATAGACAAAACTTAATCTAGACCAGTTGAGAAAAAAACAGAGAACAGACTTAAAGAAATACAACTAGAAATAAAAGAGGAGACATTAAAAATGATACCTTAAGTTGAAGGGGAATATAAGACATTTGGGGGGCTAGCAATCTGAATCTGTGCCAGTAACCAGTATTCTGGTGCACACTCTTGCTAGTAGATAATTAGCTCCATTCTTATCTGTAAATGCTTGTCCTTCCTTGCAGAACCTGTTTCCCAAAATACTCTCATTTTACAGAGGCCGTAAACCATGAACTATACACAGCCCCTGGAGAGGGTTGTCAGTTCTGGTACCAGACAGGCCAGGCCTTTGGGTGTAATCTCACTTCCCCCATCCCAATCCACAGGGGGCTGCAAAACCAGCAAAAAGTCTGGAAACCTGATCCATACTTGGGGGACAAAGAAACTAAAGGGTATAAAAGGAAGGCTTCCTCCATATTCATCACTCAGGCTTTGGAGGCTGATTCCCGAGTCACGGCACTAGTGCATTTGCAATTTTGCATTAAAGGTTCCTCTTCTGAATCCTCTGAGTGCCCCACTGGTTATTCTCCCACACCACCTAGCAGCTTATCTACAATAAGGTATACAAAGGGTTATAGGAAGCTACTATGAACAATTAAATGCCAACAACTTGGACAGCCTGTAAGAAATGGATATGCCTGGCCAGTGGGGCTCGATGATTGAGGTTCGACCTATAAACAGGAGGCCACAATTTGATTCCCAGTCAAGACACATGTCAGGGTTCTGTGCTTGATCCCCAGTAGGGGGCATGCAGAAGGCCACTGATTAATTATTCTCTCTCATCATTGATGTTTCTATCTCTCTCTCCCTCTTTCTTTCTCTCTGAAATCAATAAAAATATATTTTAAAAAAGAAATGGGTAAATCTTAGAAACATATAACCTACCAAGATTGAATCACAAAGAAATAGAATATCTCAACAGATCAATTACTAATAAGGAGATAGAAACAGTAATAAAAAATGTCCCAACAATGAAAAGTCCTGTACCAGATTGCTTCACTGGTAAATTCTACCATACACTTTAAGAAGAACTAATACCAATTTTTCTCAAATCTTTCCCTCACCAATAAATAAATAAATAAATAAATAAATAATAATAATAATAATAAAAATTGAAGAGGAGAGAGGTCAGCATTACCCTGATACCAAAGCCAAACAAGGATACCACAAAACAAGAAAATTGTAGATCAATATCTGGTGGTCATCGACATGAATATCCTCAATGAAATGTCAGCAAACCAAATTCAAAAATATGTTTAAAGGATAATACAGCATGATGAAGTGAGATTTATTCCAGGGATGCAAAGATGGTTCAACATCTGCAAATAAATCTGTGTGAGATACCACATTAATAAAATTAAGGATAAAATTCATATGATCATTTTAGTAGCTACGGAAAAATATTTGAAAAAGTTCAATATCCGTTCATGATAAAACTCTCAACAAACTGTGTATAGAGAGAATGAACCTCCACATAATAAAGTCTTTATGTGACAAGACCACAGTTAATATACCCAATGGTAAAAAGCATTTCTCCTAAGATCAGGAATAAGACAAGGATGTCCACTCTTGTCACTTTTATTCAACAGTTTATCAGAAGTCCTGGCCAATGGATTTAGGCAAGAAAAAGAAATAAGAGGCATACTTAGATAATAAGAAGTATAATCGTCTCTGTTTGCATCTGGAATGTTATTATACATAGAAAACCATCAGAACTCCACCAAAAAACTGTTAAAACTAATAAATGAATGCAATAAAGATGTGGGATACAAAATTTTTATTCAAAAATCTGTTACATTCCTATTTACTCACAACAAAGTATCAGATTAAGAAGTTAAGAAAACAACCCCATTTACAATATTAGCAAAAATAAAATGCTTACCCAAGGTAGTGAAAGATCTGTATGCTGAAAGAGATTGATGAAAGTAATTGAAGAAAGGCACATAATGCTAATTAATATTGTTAAAATGTTCATATTACCCAACAATCTACAGATTCTATGCTTTTTTAAATCAAAACTTCTGTGGCATTTTTCAAAGAATTGTAAAAATAAAAACCTCTAAAATTTCTGTGAACCACAAAAGACCTCAAATAACCAAAGCAATCTCCGAGAAAGAAGAATAAAACTGGAGAATAAATTGAAGAGGAGGGAGGCCACAATCTGCTTTCAAATTTTATTACAAAACTATTGTTATCAAAACAGAATGGTATTGACATAAAAATAGATTAATGGAACAGAATAGAGAGTCAAAATAAACCCACCAATATATATGTCAAATTAATTTAGGAGAGTGGAGCCAAGAACTAAAGAGACAAGTCATCTGTTTTATACATACCCAAATACAACAGTGAAACAAACATTAATGGTGAGAAAGAATAACCATTATACAAGGGGATAACTCTTGACTCTGACCTTTGGGTTCTTGGTTTGAACCTCTGAGTCTTCCTCTCTTTTTAATGGAAATAGCCTATGTGTTGTAGCTGAGTAGTTCTCTCAGCTTGCTGTCTGCTCTTAGAAATTGAGGGATTAAACACTTAATTTTGTAGTATCTGTTCAATTCAGACCAATTTGGTGTTTTCCTCTCATACAATTATCTTCAAAATTCTGTGGTTTTCCTATGAAATGTTATTGAGATTCAACTCATTAGACAAAAAATTGTACCCACATGTCTCATTGAGATAAGCCTTTCCTTTAAGTTGACATCTTTAAGATTCTTATGAGTAAATCCATTTTTAAATCTGTAAATAACTTTATTTGGAGTTTAATTCTCATTAATGGATTATTGGTTTTTTCTTCCATACAGAGTATATGAAAGGAAGCATTTTAGCCAAGTTTCAAGTTCTAAAATAAAGGAATTGCAGTTAACAATTTGTATACTATCAAATTACATACTTCTATAGATTGCAGAAAAACTATTTCCCAAAAAGCATAGTTCAAATTACAAAATGATAATCTTTTAAAACATTTTTATTATAGATATTGCCAAGTAATTCATAATGTTGTAATGTACCCCGCGAATCACACAAGGACACCTCAAGAAGTCGAATTAAGGAGTCACATTTATTGCAAATCCGAGACTACAAGGGGGCATTTTGTTCTCCAAATCTTGCAGTTTTAAAATGGCCGCAACACCAGATTTATATAGGCAAAAATCACAAAGGTATTGATTACATCTCAGGGTTTTGAATGAACCTGGTTTGCAAAAAAAGCAGTTTACAGAAGCAGAATTTGAGCAAGTTAGTTAAATTATAGTTTTGGGTCTCCGGATCACTGAATCAACGGAAACACATTGCCTGGAGTCATGGGTCTTGGGACCACTGAGTCAACGGAAACACATTATCTGGAGCCATCAAGGCAATTTAGAGTAATTGTGCTGTCCTGGTTCCCAGGTATAGAAGAATGTGCTTTCTAAAACCAGTATGACCACAACCAATAGGATATTCACATTACAATCAATAGGGTATTCAATCAAATGGGATGATTTATATAATTCAGAAAATTAAAATAATTTTTCTATTATTTTAGCAAGCAAATAAGTACAGAAGCCAAACAGCAGGGTTAAAGTTAAACTACAGTTTCTACCTGAGATGATTGCTATCATAATTCAATAATTCATTAGGTTAGAGAGAATAGTATAACAAATCCACATGTACTCTACCCATCACCCAGCATCAACAATTAATAATATAGCAAAGGTGGAGATTTATTGAAGAACAAGTACAGACTCCCACATGGGGAGAGGGAAAGAGTCCCACAGAATGGACTCCCAAGTAGGGAGGAGGAAAAGGATCCCTCTGAGTTCCTTTTCCCTAAGACTTATAAAGGCTACAGCCCCTGGTGCCTTGATATCCCCTCTGATTGGTCACTATTCCCTTAGACTGGTTACTATAGTAACTCCTGGGCTGGAAGGTTGAACTTCACAATGGGACATGTGAGGTTCTCCCCACACTCCTTCCTTATTGTTTTCCTATTCCCTTTTGGGTTTCTTCTTCTCCTTCTGGATGAAGGGCTTCCTTCTCTTTATTTTGTAAATACACACCTTTTGCTGTTCCCAGCTCCCTCATTCTATGGAAATGTACCTGTTGCAGCTTTTCAGCTTCCCTATTCTATGGAAATATACCTTCTGCTGCTCTGCAGCCCTGCACTTCCTCCATGGTCCCCTTAATTTCTAAAATTTCCCAAACCTGTCCTATTTTACCCCTAAAATTTCTGTTTCAATACCCAAAATTTCCAACCATTTGTTAATAATCCCTTTAGTAAGCGTTTTTTTAAAAAATCAGTTAGGGTTTATAAAGTCACACAGTGTCATAATTTAATGAATAACAGATAAAAATTTGGGTCAAATTTTTGCTGGGAATAGTTCTGACAGATAGTTAGAAAATCTGATCATTTCAGAGTAAAGCCCTTTAGCTGCCTTTCTGTTTTAGATCATCATAATTAGCTTGTTTCTTGATATATACCAATTACAAATTTTACAAGTTTATGTAATTATTTTTATGGCCACAAAGGAAAATAAAAGCATGCATATGTAGCAAAATAAATGACTACAATTGTATTATAAGATGGTTGTTTCTAATGATGCTTTGGGTGAGAGATTATAAATATGAGAGAAAGAAAGCTCATTATTTCCTGATTAGGTTTGTTAATGTAAAAACATTCAAACCTGTAAAGAATTTTTGTGAGTTTATTTGAGCCAAACTGTGGACAATTGCCGGGAAGCAATATTTCAACGGATTGGGATTATGCTCCAGAGAATGGAGGTTTCTCATCTATTTTTATACATTGCAATCAAAGGAAGAGACGTAGGTGGGTTACATGAAATCTATTGGTGATAGACTAGAGAGGCCAGAGAAAGCAAAGTGGGGAAACCCCTGGGATTGGATAAAAAGTAAAATGACACATAGGTGGGTGCAGGAACAATTAACATGATAACAATGAAGGAATTTGTGGCATCTTTTCTGGTGCCCAGGCACATTAGGTTGTGCCCCAAGGGGTCCGGAAAAAGGGAAGTTACAAGTTACCCAGACATTTCAAGGATATGTTATTATAGATGCAACAAGCCAGGTAGGCTCTTTTAAGGTTAAGGTTGATCTTGTCAGTGAAGATACGGGCCTAGGATGTATCTACCCACCATAACTGCTTTTGGTTAAAGTTTAATTTCAGACCATCCTTTGTGGTTCCTTTAGGTCTCTGAGTTTGCAAGACCACCATGCAGGCCTTCCCTGAGCTTGTCAGGTTAGCATGTGGCCCCTTTCGTCCATAGGTTCAAGGACACCATTTTCTCCCCACCCCTCATCCTCCACTTTATAAAGGGGGAAATCTATAAGGCATGCATGCTTTTAACATTTTAAAAGGACCTTTAATATGGCCGAATTGATCTCTGAGACATTACCTTATGTCTTCCCGATTATAACTGTGAATCTTACCTTCTCTCTCTGGATGAATTTTTGCTTGGAAACTCCTCCTTAATTTGGGAATCTTGGAGAGGCTGAAAATGAGGAGTAGTTTTGTTTTCAAGCACAAGGAGTTTGGTTTCTTTTTATAAATGTTATTAAATTTATTGAGGTGTGGATGAATAGGGGTCACGTGCTAACCTGACTAGCTCAGGGAAGGCCTGCATAGCTGCCTTGTAAACTCAGAGACCAAACGTAACTACAAAGGATGGTCTGAAATTAAAACTTTTAAAATTAAAAAGCAGTTTATGGTGGTGAAATAGGAATTTTTAGGGGTGAAATAGGCAGTTTTAGAAAATTTTTAGAATTGGGGGTCCAGGAATAAAAAAACACAGGGCTACAGAGTTGCAAAAGGGTACATTTCCATAAGAAAAGGTAACAGGGAGCCAGCAGCAGCTACATTTCCATAAGATAAGGGAGCTGGGAGTAGCAAAAGGTCTATATTTACAAAATAAAGAAGGAGGAAGAAAGCCCGGAGGGAATAGGAGAACCATGAGGGAGGAGGGCCTCACATGTCTCATGTGATGTTTAACCTTTGAGCTCAGGAGTTACTATAGTAACCAATTCAAAAGAGAACATTGACCAATCAGAAGGGATATCAGGACACAGAGACAGGTAGCCTTTATAAACTGTGAAAATAGAAGCTCAGTGGGACTCTTTACCTCTCCCCACGTGGGAGTCTGTGCTGTGAGATTCTTTCCCCTTTCCCATGTGGGAGTCTGTACTTGTTCTTCAATAAATGTCCACCTTTACCATCTTCCATCCGTGAATTCATTCTTCTACTCCGATGGCCAAAGAATCCGGGGAACCATCCTGTCCAGGGGAACACCACATGTTCCAGTCCAAAAATCATGTATCAGTGGGTAGTCATGTCCTAGGCCAGTATCTTCTCTGACAAAGGTCAATCTTTACCTTAACTGAGCCTATTGTCTTTTTGCATATATGATAACATATCATTGGAATGCCAAAGTAATTTTCCTTTTTTTCAGACCCCTAAAAATGTTAGGGCAAAAATAGAATATTGGAGACTAGCTGTAGTTATGGGAAATATTAACAATGCTCTATTAGCCATGATTGCCTTTTTCTGGTTAAAGAAAGGACATTCTAACTTGGCTAGAAGTTGTATGCCCCCAGGACCAGAGAGTCAACCTTGGACCTGAGAGTCAACCTTGGAATGCAGTTCATTCTCATTCAAGAACTGCCTATTATCATGGAAAGCTTAACAATCTTGTTGCCTAAGCAATGGAATCCCACCCCAGCCTGAATTGCCTACTTCTCCATTCCTGTAATCCCTACTTCCCCATTTAATCTTTGTTCAACCTATATAGCAGCTGGCTTATGGAGGGCTGCAGAGCAGATTTTTGTGGATCACCTGCTGCTCTCCCATACTGCTGGAAGAACTGGAATAAACGCTCATATATGATTCAACCCTGTTTCTGCTTAATTGACTCAAGTAGTGACATGCAGCACATTCCCATTGATTGTCCAGTTACAAAAGCACAAACACTGCTCTATGGAGACTACAAGTTCCCTCATTGTTATTGAGTTAATTGTTCACTGTTAACTATCCTGCACCCACCTAAGTAAAAGAACTATGTGTCTATCATTTTACTTTTTATCCATTCCCAGAAGTTTCCCTGCCTTGCTTTCTCCCACCTCCCTAATCTATCACCAGTGGATTGTAATGTATGTTCTATTGTAATGTATAAAACAAGGTGAAAAACCGCCATTCTCCAGAGCATTACCTTAATTCAGTGGTTCTCAACCTTCCTAATGCCGAGACCCTTTAATACTGTTCCTCATGTTGTGGTGACCCCCAATTTCATTGTTACAAACTGAACATAATTAAAGCATAGTAATTAGTCACAAAAACAATATGTACTTATATATGTGTTTTCTGATGGTGTTAGGTGACCCCTGTGAAAGGGTCATTCGACCCCCAAAGGGGTTTCGACCCACAGGTTGAGAACCGCTGCCTTAACTCGTTGAGATTCTGCTTCCGGACAATTGTCTACAGTTTGACTCAAATAAACTCACAAAAATTCTTTACAGGTTTGAATGTTTCTTACGTTAGCAGAGGTGACATTGGTTAATAAAATTATATAGGTTTCAAGTGTATAGTTCTATAATCTGTGTATTGCATTGTGTGTTCACCACGCAAAGTCAAGTCTCCTGTCATCATATATTTGACCCCCTTTACCCTTTTCTACCCACCCCTTTTCCTGTGGAACCCACCATACTCTTATCTGTGTCTATGAGTTTTTGTTTATCTTTTGTTTATTCATTACTTTCAGTTTTATGTCTGACATATTAGTGAAATCATATGGTTCTTGACCTTTTCTGTCTGACTTATTTAGCTTAACATGATAGTCTCAAGATCCATCCATGTTATCACAAATGGCAGTGTTTCATCTTTACTTATTATTTTCTTTCTATTCACCTATCTTTTTCTTCTCACCTTTGCTATAGGCTGGTAAGATTTTCTCCATTATATAAAAGACCCCATTTCTTCCAGTTCCCAATAATCCTCACTTTCCTCTGAGCCCCCACTGACAAGCTCCTTGAAGGCCATTGGGTTTCTACTAGTGCTGTGGCAGAATGCACGGGAGGATGATCAGCCAGCACTCTGAGGGAGGAAAGTTTAACCCTTATTTCACAGATCTGCTAGTCCAGGGGAATTCCGAATCCAAAGCCTTAACTTAACTCGTGGGGAGGCTCTGACCTATATATCTCTTCCTGTAGGCGGCCTCTGAGGGTCCCCGCAGCTCCACCCAAGTCAGTCAGAGTGGGGAAGCAAGACTACAGTTTTAACCAGATTCTGAGCTCAGCTCCAGGTCCCTCACCCCCACCCCTGCATTTTCCTTTTCACTTTACAGCCATTCTAACTCACCACCTACTTCTGAAGCCACATGTTCCAAATTTTGTTTTAATGACTCTACTTCTAAATAGCAGAATCTGTCCCAGTTTTCAATTTCTGCATAACAAACAACCCCATAATTAATGTCTCCAAGCAATGACAGAACTTGTTTTACTCATGAATCTACATTTGGTCAGGGCTCAACAGGGCTGGGCTGAGGTAGCTTATCTCTGTCTCACTCAGTGGGAGCTGGACAGTTTGAAGGCTGGAGTCAGAAGAAGGCTTGTTCATTTGCGTGTCTGGTGCTTCATGATGGCTTTGACTGGTACTTCAGCTAGAACTAAACATCTACATGTGTCCTAGGCTGTTTCATAATATGGTGAGTGTGTTTCAGTGATAAGCATCTTTACATGGGGATAGGGAATCAGGTATAAGTTGTGTTACCAATTATGACTGTGTCTTGAAAATCACACATCACTTCTGTCATATTCTATACATTGAAAGATGTAAGGCAGCCACAAAGTAAATGAAAAGGGTAAGTGAATCCCACCGATTGATGAGAAAATGGCACATTTCTGAAAAAGTATATGGGTCTGGAAATATTGCTATAGCAATACTGTATTTTGGGAAAATACAATTTATCTCATTCACATTATTTAAGTGTGCTCATTACTTATCATAGTTCTCTTATCTATAATGATGACTACATATTTGTTTTTTAATTTTGTTTCTTGATTCTTTCTTTTTAGTTTATCACATATATGTGCTCTCTAAAAACATTATTTACTCATTCAAGGTTTTAAATTTTGTATGTTAAATTATACTTGATGTATTCTGACACTTGCTTTAGTAATTCAATATTTTTCTTTTGAGAGTATTCCAAGTTGATGGTGTAGTTGTGATTTATCCATTTTTATAGTTCTAAGGTGCTCATTTATACCAGTAACACAATTTAACTTGTATTATTGATAAACACTTAGGTAATTTCCATTTTTTTGCAGTTATGAATAATACATTTAGGCATATTCTCATACATATCTCGTAGGTACATATTGAAAGCATTTTTCTGGGGTGTAAATCTATGAGTGAAACTGTTGGGTCATACATACATCTCAAATTTACTAGCTAATCACAACTATTTTCCTTAGGGATGGCATCAATTTATGTAACTACAAATAGTGCAAGAGCTATTCTCTAGATTCATACCTGCCAACAAATGCTATTGTTGTACTCTTAATTTTTGCTAATCTGGTATCTCATATTTGTATTATCTTGTTTTGTAATTGATAGATAGGACTTTTAAATATACATTTTGTATATTAATTTTTGTCAGTGTGTGGTAAATATCTTGTCATTGAGCTGTCTTTTCATTTTCTTTACTATGTTCTTGAATATGTAATTATATAATTCTAATTCCAAGTTAGTCTAATTAATCACAATTTTTTATAATTTGTGCTTATGGTGTCTTTAAAAAAACATTTCCCTGTCTCAAACTCTTAAAAATATTGTCACATTGTATTTTCTCAAGGTTTTAAAATTGCACTACATTTACCAATTTATAAGTTGGGAACTGATATTTTTAAAATATGATGTTAGGAAAGTATGGTAGTTAGTTTTATGTGTCAACCTGATTGAATTAAGGGATTCCAAGATAGCTGGTAAAACTTTATTTCTGGATGTATCTGTGACGGTGGTTTTAGAAGCATTTGATTCAGTAGACCGAATATAAAGAGATACCCTCATGAATGGTCAGAGCATCATCCAATCTTTTGAGGGACCCAGATGGAACAAACAGGTGAAGGAAGGGCAATTTGTTCTCTCTCCCTGAGGTGGGACATCCATCTTTTCCAGCCATTGGACATTGAAACTCCTGGTTCTAGGGTTTTTCGACTCAGACTGATTTATACTACCAGCTCTCCTTTGTTATCCAGCTTATAGATGGCAACCATGTGAGCCAATTCCTATAATAAATTTCTTAACATACACACACACATACACACACACACACACACACACACACTATTGGTTCTGTTTCTCTGGAGAATCCTAATACAGAAAGTATCCATATTCATTTTTCCTCCCACGTATTCCTAAAAAGAATTGTAGAATAGTTTTGAGTGCAGTACCTATATATATAAAAGCCTAATATGCAAATTGTCCCCGTGGGAGTTCAATCAGGATATCAATCACTCGCTATGACATGCTCTGACCACTAGGGGTTGGTGAGAAATGAAGGAAGGTCCCTGCCGGCAGCCAGCAGCTGGGGAAGGGAGGCCCCAGCCAGCAGCCAGAAGGAAGGCCCTGGTCAGCAGCCGGAAGGCCCCGATCGGCCCTGATTGCCAGACAGGCCTAGGGACCCTACCCATGCACAAATGTTGTGCACCAGGCCCTAGTTTTTATATACATCCATTAGATTAAACATGTTGATTTGTATTATTCTCATCATTTATTAATTTACAGATTATTTGGATACTTAATCTAATAATTGCTAAAATACGTGAAAAAAATCTCTCTTTAAAGGTCAGTTTCTCATTTTATGCATTTAGTTTGGTTACTTTTCACTTTTCACTTTATATTTTGAAATTAGGTTATTAGATACAACATTAAATTTGTTATACATTTCAAGTGAATTTAACCTTTCATCTGAGTTGTATATACTGTGGGAAGCACTTCTCTCTCTAGATATAATGTCTTTTTTAAAATTCTAATACATGACTATAAATATCACCTCTTTGCAGATGACTCCCTCATCTGTATTCTAAATTCTGACCTCCCCCTAGAGATATGTTGCTGCAAAATTCTAACAACTTGCTAGACGTTTTCACCAGTTCATCCCATTAGAATTTCAAATACAGTCTTCCCTGCAATTAAATAATCTTGTATCTTCTTAAACCTGTTCCTCTATTTTTTTAGTTTCTTTTATTAGTGCCATTTTGTGCAAGATACTCATGCTTGCAACATGACTTTTTCACTGTTCCTTATCTTATATTTGTGTGTAACAATTTAGTTGTTATATACTGTTGCTTCTGCCTTTCCAGTATAATTGTGATCAATCCATACATACCACAACAACAGTTGCAGGTTCTCAATACTCTCTCTTTGATCATTGCAAATCAACCTGATTTTTCCACTTCCAGCATCAACTCCATCCTATGTTTTTCATATATTAGCTTACAGATCAAACTTTCTGAATAAATATTCATAACATATAATGTCTGTTTTTTAAATAGTTTAATAACAGTGATTTCAAATATGTCTTTGGAACCTGATGGTCTTCTTCTACTGGGTATCTCCTATCTGTTTTCTATTCTATCCAGATCCACTCTTATTTTTATCTTGTTTTATTCTGAAGCAAGAGGCTGAAGTGTTATGAACTACACTCATATCCCTTTTGCTCTCTCACTTCTTGTAGATTGTTTATTCACCTTGTCTTGTTTTGGGATGACTGTGCTCTATAGCCAGAAGCCATAGCTCCCTTTAATGTGCTTTTCTCCCAGTGTCCATAGCAATTTCTTTCCCATACTCCTTCAGACATAGAGATGGGACTACCCCCTACCCCAACCCCAAAACTATTACTGGGGCATTGTGCAATCTCTAGTGGTTTTCCTACATAATATCTTTATAGATAATCCCTCCATTAAACTTTCCTGTATTATACTAATTTTATTGTACCATCTTTTTCCTGATTGCAAACTTGTCAAGTCCTGGTCTTGGCACTTGCTACTAGATAAAATTGGGGGATTTGGTTAATGTTGTTGAGTTTCATTTTGGTCATCTGAAATGTAGACTAAATAATATCTAGAAAAGTTGTTGTGGTATATACAATACTCAATGAATAATATATTAGTATTTATGAAATAAAATTGAAACTCCTTAGCTTGGAATTAGACACATCACAGAAAAAGGAAAGGCAAAAAATATTGTATGTTTCCATATAACAGGCAGACAATTCTGGTACACATTCTACACAGATATCCAAAGTTTTTCCAGTGGAATGGAGCCTCAGTTATCTATTATAGAAACCAGTTCATTAAAGGATCCTTTGACTGGCTTTTTCTCTTTGCTTGTGTCACTATTATAATTCCACTCCTCCATAATAGGTTACTTCCCCAAACAAATACTCATTACCCGAACTCTAACTTTGGGCTCTTTTCTCAAGGGAATTTCAAGCTATCACAGAATTTACTGGGATTAATATTTTGGTATGGGACCAAAAGATTTTTTGGCTATAAGATCAAGCTCTAGTCACCAGCACATATTATCTAAGAATTACTGAAGCTAATATTTTAAACTCTTCTACAAAAAGTATTTCTTTTTCCTTAAACTTTATGATCAATGTTTTATCAACATTTCTCACCAACTTTGGGGACCAGGAGAAGATAAAAGCTGCATATGTCTATATGTAGTCCTATTGACTTTGTGGTAAAGGTAAAATAATAAATATATAAAACTTGGTGGGAAACTACACTAAGTAAATCATAAAATAACTTGGTATTGGATGTTACTATTTAATTCTATTTATTTTATATAGTTATTTCATTTGGAAATACGTAATTTTATATTATTTAATTTGTGTGGTACATATTTTCTATTATTTTATGAATTTTTATCTATATTTATAAGAGCCTAAGCAGCGGGTGACTGAATGACTGGAATGACCGGGCGCTATGATGCTCACTGACCACCAGGGGGCAGACGCTCAATGCAGGAGCTGCCCCCTGGTGGTCAGTGCACTCCCACAGCAGGAATGCTGTTCAGCCAGAAGCCAGGCTCATGGCTGGCAAGCACAGCTGCGGGAGTGCAAGCCTCTTCCGCCTCCATGGCAACGCTACTAAACAGCAGTGGCAGTGGTGGCAGGTACAGTGGTGCTCAGCCCCTGCTTTGGCTCCTCCTCGGCTGCCTGCTGCTTAGTGCACTGCTACATCCCTTGGGGGATGTCGGACTGTCATTTGGGCCCAAACAGGCAGTCTGACATCCCCTGAGGGGTTCCGGATTGCAAGAGGGCACAGGCCAGGCTGAGGGACCCCATCGGTGCATGAATCCATGCACCGGGCCACTAGTACACACATAAAATGCTGAGTACTCTAAATCACAGCAAAAAAATTCATAATAAAATATTACTCTTCTCAAAATTTGTACCTCATTTTTGCTAAGTTTTTACGGATCTTACTCTAATATGCAATTTAATAAATATTTCCAAAGTGAAAGTGCAGTGTAACTGGAAGCTCAAACTTCAACATTTTTTAATCTCTGAACTCAAAAGCTGGTTTGTGAAGGCTAAGCATCTAATTTTGAAAAAAGATATCATTGAGTATAAGAAAAACATAAAGTTCTAATAGGCCAAGACCCAGGTTTTTAAAAGTCTAATGATGCAATAACAATAGAATATCACTGTAATACAGAAAAAAAATTATTTTAACATTTCAGGTAGACTGTAATGATTTACATATTTCCCTTTCCAAGCCTTGGGGTATAAAATACTCTGGGGTCCTCCAGTGTGGCAAATATCCTAATCTCAAAAAAATATTAATGTACTCCCATAAGCAATTAGACATACATCAAGAAACTATGTTTATTTGCTCATTTGTAGCTTTTTCTTGTGTGTTTTTTTCACTTCTTGGTTGCTGGTTCAATGCTATAGCAAATCAAAGTGAAAGAAATAACTAGTCTTTCCTACTAGTCTTTAGAATGGTAATTACCTTTGGAGACGGAGAGATGAAAAATTGATGGCTGGGAAAAGGATGATTCAGTAGTATCTATAATACTTTGTTTCAAAAATCTGAAGTAAATTTGGTAAAAGTTACTGTTTAAAAATTTAGCATTGGGTATATAGGTGTAAACATTAGAGTATAAACTAATTATGTGAAAAGTGAATCCCCAAAAAAGAAGCTAAAAGCAAGATAGAAGCTTTTTTTCACTACATTTCATGATAGTGTAGAGGGACACAATTCTGCTTCAGAAGGTCAAGAGAGAATCTGAACTCTCTATTTTAAGCTCACCATGCAAAGGGGTGTTTGCCTGAATTGCATAGTTGGAACTAGCACACCAGTAACACTTCCATCTCTAGCCTATGGGAAGTGAATGGAGAGGCTGTGGAAACTAGGCCATGGGAAGTGATGTGGAGATTGCATACAGCACTTCTCATATTCCATTTGCAAAGACTGAGTCCTTTTCCACATGCAGTACAAGGAGACTATGAAATACAATTTTTAAATGAGCAGCTATGTACACTGCTAAAGCTCTGAAAATAAGAATTACAAAAAGAAAGGAGGTCAGGCCCAGCCAGTGTGGCTTTGTGGTTGAGTGTCAACCCATGAACAAGGAAGTCACAGTTCAATTCTGTCAGGGCACATGTCTGGGTTTCAGGCTCAATCCCCAGTGCGGGGTGTGTAGGAGGCAGCCAATCGATGATTCTCTCTCATCATTGACCTTTCTCTCTCTCTTCCTCTCTCTCTCTCTCTCTCTCTCTCCCCCCTCTCTACAGTAAAATCGATAAAAACATTAAAAAAGAAAAAAAATGAAAGGAGGTCAGAATAAACTCTAGGGGGAAACTATTTACTGACATAGCACATGTCTATTATTTTTTTGTTGTTATATGTTATGGTATACATTTCTCTCTGTTTTTTCTATTTTTGAAATTTAAATCTTGAAAACAAAAGCAATTTGTTAATCATTTAGGAAGCTTGAATTTAGTAAAGAACAAATCTTTCCATCTAATTACTTTGTGGTTTTTGCTTTTTATTATTACTAAGGTGATAGAAGAGGTAAAGAGTATAGACATAATATATCTGAATTTTTGTAAAGCATTAAACAAATTCTACTGCAATATATTTAAAACAATGGTAGAGTATAGACTGAATGAATTATGGATTGATGTATTAAGAGTTAATTAATCACCACTCCCAAGTATATTGTTACTAGATCATGATGAATCTAGAGGGCAGTTATTGGTGGTAATTTACAGGGCTTCAACTTGAATTATTCAATAAATGTTGCAAGAGATGAGGATGAGGCAGGGAGAAGAAAGTGAATTGATAGTTGTTAAATGTCTACTATGTAGATATTGCTGAATTTTAAATGTGGGGAGGACTCAGGAACAGGACTGTATGAATATCTTTTGATAGTGTCAAAGCTGGGTGGGATTCTTCACATGGAGTGGAAATTTTCTCCCATTTAGGTGAAGTTGTCAACAGCTTTATGCTTCCTTGAGGGACTTAGGAAGGACTTGAAATGTGTACTTTCACCTGGTAATATGCTGCATCACCTCCTCATTATCCATTTAAAGATCTCTCTAAGTTTCTTTATATTTTTCCTAAAAAATGTATATCCCTAAATTATGTCTACTGGTGTCTTTTCATTATCACATAACTGTCCCTCTAAATAAACTGAAGTACTTATAGGAAAAGAACTAACAGAATCAATGTAAAGACATTTTAGAAGGCGAAGTTTCTTTGAAAACACAAGTAAATGTCTGTGAAATTATATTGGAAATATTAATTTAATAAATTCCAATTATCGATTCTACCTTGTTCGTTTGATAGAGACCAGGACTGCGATTCAGAAAGAATGTGTCCTATCACTATCAATTTGATCTCTGGAAAATTATTCAAATACCTTTAATACTTCTTTGACTCAGTCAAATCATTTTAACATAGAGATAATTAATAATTGTTAAATTTTTAAATAAAAATCAAGATATTTATGATAGAATTTTGAAAACATTTTAAGATTGTTCAGAATAATTTAACAGATATTTAGTGGTTTTGCTTTCTCATTTCAAGATGCCAAATGTGTAAATAAAACTCCCCAGAATTATGAGACTATCCTATAATTTCAGGTATTGTTGTAAAAAAGAACCATATCTCTAGTAATTCACATAAACTAGTCCAATAAAAGAAAGTAAAAATTAATGGGCATTAAATCCACTAACCTTGGGCTTTCTCCCCTAACAAGCAACACACACACAACACATACACACACACACAGGCACAAAGCTTATTACACTTCAAAACTCTCATTGAAATTCAGATTATAATAGTAAATAGTACAGAACAAACCAATGTAATCCATTCAGAGCACAGAAAAACAAATAAACAAAACACCAGGCTCCAGCAATGTCAAAACTGTACTGCTGAGTTAAGAAGTCAGGCAAGAAAATTGATTTTCTCTAACAGATGAATTAAATGAACAAAACCCAATATGAAGACAAAGGAAAACTAACCCATCATTCCTAAACCAACCTTAAAATGCCCATATAAAGGGAGGGAGAAACACTGTTCATTTGTATGTTTTTACTTATTAATTCAATAGACATTTATTAAGTAAATGCCAATGACTATAAATAGTATTGGGCATTTTGAAATGCAGAGCTCCCTCTAATATGCAGCTCCTATTTTACTGGAAGTGAAAACATATGAACAGATACAATGAGACAGATGTTTTGATAAAGTATAAGGTGCATAGGAAACAATATTTAGAAGTACCTAATCTATATTGGGAGGCCTGGGGAAGGATTCTTGGAAGAGGTGACATCTATGTTAAATTGTGAAAGCTGCTGTAACCGGTTTGGCTCAGTGGATAGAGCATCCGCCTGCGGACTGAAAGGTCCCAGGTTCGATTCCGGTCAAGGGCATGTACCTTGGTTGCAGGCACATCCCCAGTAGCGGGTGTGCAGGAAGCAGCTGAATCGATGTTTCTAACTCTCTATTCCTCTTCCTTCCTCTCTGTAAAAAAAATCAATAAAATATATTTTTAAAAAATTGTGAAAACTAAGAATGCAATAGGTGAAGTGGTATAAGAGCATCAAGCAGACAAAACAAGTACACAGATGGGAGGTGAGACCTGGGCTGACTTGAAATAATTCAATATGATCAAAGCATAGGATGGAAGCCTAGCAAGAGATGAGGTTAAAGGTGCCCATAGATCATGATGTGTGTCTTTCTGAGTTCTGTGAAGTTGATGGTGAGTCAGGCATTTAAGGATCATTAGCCAGGAATTGATCTTGTTAGATAAAGCAGTGGTCACAATCTTGGAACAATTGACATAAAGATTTTCCAGGTATTGCATGTAAATCTTATTTAGAATAAAAATAATAGTAAATAGGGGAGTTAAAAGCTTCATTTTGGTCCTACCTGTGTTTTGAGGATAGGTATAATATAAAAGTTGGAAATCAAGATGTTCATATGTATGACTGAGTACTGCTAACACAAACTATGAGGTGATGGAAAATATTACACAGTATGTTCTTTGAATTATTAATCCTTTTTTCCTAGATAGTCACCCCCAGAAAAATTTGCAATTTCACGTGTAAAATTTTTTGAAGCCATACTGATCTCTATCAATCTAGAGTAGCAGTAAGGTTAATATGACAATGAGTTGATTAGCTAGTAGCCATAAATATACATCTCAGAACTTATGGACAACTTGTTTACTGAGATAGATGTAGAATATTGATAACCTTACAACTTAGTGGATGTTATGAGATATACAAATACAACCTACTCCTCCTATAAATAGAGTAGAATTCATGGTAAAGCCTATTCATGCCTCTTTGGGGGCCAGTGATCTACAATGATAAGGATTTTGCAAACATTGCTTTGGAATCCTGAATAAACATTTCTGACCACAGTGTTTGTGACAAGATCTTTGTAGTTAGAGCTAAGTATTGGATACCTCTAATAGAAATTATACTCAGACATTTTTAAAGAGCTAAAAATAAACAGCAAAGGTAAACAAAACAGTTTGTAAATTCACGCCAGCTTACTAAATTCCTCACCAGTCTGTTTTTCACTCACATGACTACCTTCCCATGTGCCCTTCCTTATGCATGGCCCACTTGTCTTCCCCTCCTCTTTCCCCACCTGCTTCATGATTCCAGAAGTTTTGCTGTATCCTCCAAGACACAGTCAGATGCTTTTCTTTCTTTCTCCCTGTCTTCTTATTGGACCTATTTCTCCTTCTTCTCTAGACCATGACCTTCTTAAGGTTTGTCCACTGTAAAAGAAAGAATATTTGTAGAGTCTAGTTAGATTAAGACATATGTCTCTTGATAATCAAGAATCGCCAGGAATGTTTCTCCTTTCCACACTATTTGTCAAAGACAAACCACAGCTTGTCACTGTCTTTAAACATGATGAGTCTCAAATCCCATACACTCTAACTACTGTTCCAATCATTTTAAGGAATATGTTTGTGCTTTGAAAGAAACATGCTGGGGTCCAACCCCAGCAGGTCCAGGGGTCCCCAAAGGTGTGGATGGAGTCGGCGAAGAAGGAATGACACGGAGACAGCGTTCAGTTGATCAGCAGCCTAGCCAGGATCTCTAGCCAGGATCTCCAGCGAAGTTCTGGTTAGGAACTCCAGCAAAGTTCTGGTTAGGATCTCCAGCCAGGTTCTGTGGCCATGTTCTCTTGCTAGGTTCTCCAGCCAGGTTCAGTCACCAGGTTCTAGTCAGGTTCTCTTGCCATGTTCTATCCAGGTTCTGTCTCTAGGTTCTCTCTCTAGGTTCTTCAGCCAGGTTCTCTCGCTAGGTTCTGTTGCTAGGTTCTGTTTCTAGGTTCTGTATAGGATCTCCAGCCAAGCCCTGTCTCTAGGTTCTCTCTCTAGGTTCTCTCTCTAGGTTCTGTCCCTAGGTTCTGTCTCTAGGTTCTGTCTCTAGTTTCTGTCTCTAGGTTCCTCTCCCAGGTTCTCTCGCTAGGTTCTGTGTCTATGTTCTGTGTGTGATCTCCATTCCAGGGAGTAAAGATTATGTAGCTTAAGTGTGATTGTTCTTAGTTAAAGTGATTAACTACCCGCCTGGCACTTAGTTAAGGGGTTTTATCTCCTCCCTAACTTCAGGGAAAAATCCCTACCTGGGGAAACCTTTCTCGGAGAGGTGACCTTGGTTAAAACACAT
>NW_005365553.1:959483-977995 GCF_000412655.1 Myotis brandtii | reverse complement strand
AGAACCTAGAGACAGGACTTGGCTGGAGATCCTAGACAGAACCTAGAAACAGAACCTAGAGACAGGACTTGGCTGGAGATCCTAGACAGAACCTAGAAACAGAACCTAGAGACAGGACTTGGCTGGAGATCCTAGACAGAACCTAGAAACAGAACCTAGAGACAGGACTTGGCTGGAGATCCTAGACAGAACCTAGAAACAGAACCTAGAGACAGGACTTGGCTGGAGATCCTAGACAGAACCTAGAAACAGAACCCAGCGACCGAACCTGGTTGGAGAACCTAGAGTCAGAACCTAGAGACAGAACCCAGGGAGAGAACATGGCAAAAGATCCTGGACAGAACATGGCTACAGAATCTGGTGGGAGAACCTTGCTATGCTGATCAACTGAATGCAGCCTCCATGTCCTTCATTCTTCGCCTACTCCGTCCACACCTTTGGGGACCCCTGGACCCGCTGGGGCTGACCCCAACAGAAACATGCCAGATGAAATGGATGATGGTTAACCAAAATGTTTAAGAGAAGTGATTTCAAATGTTGGAATTCCTTGTTTTTCTTCCATCCACAAATGATACACTATTTTTGTTTAAGGCCTTATTATGAGTGATTTGAAGTTTTATCGGCCATCCCTTCTGGTCCTGCCTATATGGGATAGGAATCCATAGTGAAGCATTATTTGTCTCTTCACTATCTGATAGGCTCCAGGATCTGTCCCTCAGAGATTGGGCTAAATCACACCAAACCTAAAACATACACTAGATTCTTCTTTTAAGGGGGCATTATGAATTTTGTTGCCATTTGTTTGCTTGTTTTAATTTTAGCTGTCACTATTCTTTACTTAATTTTGAGTATTGATCTAATATTTTAAGTATGTTTTTTGGCTGTCCTATATAGATTTACTACTTAAAATAATAGACACACAGCTTGCCTATAATAATTCATAGAAAGAATTTAAGGAAAATATGATAGTCATACTCTAGAAATTGCTGACAGAAATCATTTAAAGAGATCATTTGCTTTCATAGCTCTCTGGATTTTAAGAGGTAAATCTCCACTAAATTTGAGATGCTCTTTTCTTGCTCAGAAGAAGGTATGTCTAGGACAGTCTTTTGTGGAATTAAAGAGATTATGCTGCCTCTTTTGGAAGGACCATTTTTGAATCAGCTACCAACCCTCTCAATAACTTCTTGTCTAGTCTATGCTCACACAAGAGGATAGAACATCTACATAGTTGCTATGTGAGATTGTTGATTCCCCATGCAATACTGACTTTTATGTTTGCAAGCATTTTGAAGCAAGTTGAGTACCTTTTCATGAAAATGTAGTTTATTTAGAATTATCGGCACTGGTTATCTCATACCATTTTATAACTCTTGTATGCAGATTTTGCCATATTTTTCATTCCAACCAGTAACATCCAGATCTTCCCATTGTGCTACCACATTACCATCCCTAGTTATCTAACTTAAAAAAAAATGACCAAAAGTAAATAAAGAAAATAAAGTAAGCATTTAGATCAAATCAAACCAGAGTTTCCTGTAATTTTATAGTCATATAAAATGCCAATACAGATTTTAAGAACAAATTCTTTTCTTTGCACACAAGGACTGATAGCTTATAAATGTTTTAAATAGAGACAGTCCCCATCCTTTTGGAAGGATTGCCATAGGTGCTGGGATATGTGGGGATTTGGGGAGCTTATCCACTAGCGGTTCTCAACCTGTGGGTCGCGACCCCTTTGGGGGTCGAACGACCCTTTCACAGGGGTCACCTAAGACTATCGGAAAACACATATATAATTACATATTGTTTTTGTGATTAATCATTATGCTTTAATTATGTTCAATTTGTAACAATGAAAATACATCCTGCATATCAGATATTTACATTATGATTCATAACAGTAGCAAAATTACAGTTATGAAGTAGCAACGAAAATAATTTTATGGTTGGGGGTCACCACAACATGAGGAACTGTATTAAAGGGTTGCGGCATTAGGAAGGTTGAGAACCACTGTTATCCACAAATAGATAGAATAATCTCTTCTTTAGTATTTCTTACATGAACATGTGCTAAGGGATGTAGAGGCTTATGTCAAAGGATAATAATTCAAATTTAGAGCTGAGAAGAGATATAATTTAAATAAGCAATCAAACTTAGTATATTTTAAGGAAAAGAGAATCATGCCTCTGACTGAGAACTAGTTCATCATGAAAAATGTGGGCTTTTTCACTTTACTCACATAAACAAATTTTATCATTCATAATAAAATATGCAGAAAATATATGATGAGAGCTGGTTCATTTTGAAAGAGCAATAAATAACTTTTCATTGTGCAATAAAAAAATGAGGACAGTTCATCAGGAAGAGGTACTTTCAATGACATATTGTAGGGAGAAAAACACAAAAAAACAAGTTTGTTTTCTATAGCTACTTCACATGCTACAGACTAATTTATTATTACATTATTTCTGTCAAGAATTTGAAATAGTGCGGTTGAAAAAAAAAACTTTATACTTATCAGGAGTTCTAAATCCTTAAATTTTTCAGTGCTTTGCATTTTCAATTTTTTATATACTAAGAGGAATAAAATGTTCCAAGATCCCTCCTTATTTTTATTTCTGTTCAGAGATGCTGCAGAAGCTGTCACAAAGAAGATTATCCAAACATGTGCTGAATTTAAAGCATGTATATGGATGGATAAAGAGATATATGACTCAAGAGGAAAGAACAATTCCTCCTGCATGAATGTGTTTTTATCACTATAACTGATTCTATGCAATTATTATTATGCAGATGAAATGGAATCAACTAAATATTGTGAGCTTCTAGCACAACATAATTAAATAAACACATTGTCCTCTGTGTTTCCAGGAAAGTGGCTGCAAAGCTGCAGCCTTTGGCAGTTCTCCAGGGCTGGTAGGCATCTGTGGCAGGGTAGTTTTGTTCTTTGATGAATGAAAACTACATTTGACGAATGGTTTCACACTCTGAAGTGTGAGGGGAGGGGGAGGTGATATGGGTCAGTGTGCATTATTTCAAATCTGTTCTTTGTTAAGCATTGATATGTTATTCAAACAATATTTTCTGAAATATCACAACTGTATAATGAGGAGCATGTTTGCAATTGTCACACCCCATGTTGGGATATAGAAGAACACTGTTCAAGGGTTTGTCCAGATCAAAATTATTTATTGTGTCTCAAGATGCAACAATTGAGACAGTGTGACATCAGGTAAAAAGAAATGAAGGTGGGACTGTGTTGGAAGTAGGAGGCAGGCTGTAAAGTGGGAACAATTTTGTAGGAAGAGAACAGATTTATTTCCAAAGAGAGTTCAACAATATGACCAGAAAATGTGTCAGTCTTCAGACAGGAGGGAAGAGGGAACATTTTGAATAATGGCCATGTAAGCACATGAATACAGGTTGTTTCTCAGTGATTTACATGATAAAACATAAAATGAAACTTAAATCCAATAAGAATAACCCTGAATACATGGGAATGATAAATCCTCCACCTACTCTTCATTTTTCTTGCAACTGTGGCCATTTGTCCATTATTTAGAAGAGTTTCTTGACTGTGATGATATTATTGTGGTGTAGATAACACTTTGTTGTGAGGAGCTAGCTGTTCTGTGCACTGTTGGATGTTTAGTAGCATCTGTGGTTCTACTCCGTAGATGCCAGTGGCACACCCCCCAGTCTGACAGCAAAAACCCTCTGCAGACATTGTTAAATGTTCCCATAAGACAACTGCACTCTCAGTTGAGAGTCTTTATAAAAAATTACACCTTTCCTGAGATAGAAAGGCTTAACGGATTGTATATCAGCATTATTGGTTTAAGCGTCAAATCATGTTTCCATATAGACTAATCTTGAATCTATGTTTAACTCCACAAGAATCAAGACTCCAACCTGTGCTTCATTTTCTTTTCTTTTTCTTTTTTTTTAAATAGATTTTATTGATTTTTTACAGAGAGGAAGGGAGAAGGAGAGGGATAGAGAGTTAGAAACATAGATGAGAGAGAAACATCAATTCAGCTTCCTCCTGCACACCCCCTACTGGGGATGTGCCCGCAACCAAGGTACATGCCCTTGACCGGAATCGAACCCGGGACCCTTCAGTCCGCAGGCCGACGCTCTATTCACTAAGCCAAACCAGCTAGGGCTCATTTTCTTTTTCTTTTTTTCTTTTTTAAGTGGAATTCTCCAGAATCCCTTATGCCCATGTCTTCACATTGTTAATCTGAGAACTATTCCACCATGCTGGTAAACAGATCATACATCAGTCTTATCAGGTGTTGTTTCTTTCCAGGGACATAGTAGCTCTTTCTTTTTTTGCCCTTGTACTCCAGTCTAATAGTCACCATTTAAATATTTATAATAAATTTAGGTAACATTGCTGGCTTGTTTAACTAAGAACCAAAGTAAAGTAGGACATGTATTTCATAGATATGACTGAGTAGAGTTTTATGAGAAATATGGAAAGCTTTCTTGTCAAGGTCCAAGTGAGGAATGAGGTCATTTAGCCTGGCCAAGGCAGAGTCTTAAGGCACTCAAGCACAGGTTGCATTAGGGTGTAAATGCTACCTTTTGGAACCAGAAATAAAATTATTGAGCTAATTTATTATTATTACGACAGATGTACAGGAAACTGCTTGTCACACAATTTCCTTGTGGTGACTCTGGTGTTTTTGTTAAAAGGACTAGTGGGGAACCATATATGTGTTTTCATCATGAGCCCTCGATTTTATCATCTGCAGTTATTCCTTCTGCCCAGTGAATGTACATCTTCTGGAGGAATACCTGCTGTCCAAAGTGGATCTTTGGAGCATTTGTTGCCTGATTTCTGTGAGAACAGATACCAAAAAAAAAAGTTTGTCTCACATATTTTATCAGATTTATTACTGTTTGTGTAAAACATCCACTAGGCTCCAAAACAACCATTGATACCATCTTATTTTCTCTGCATGTTCTATTCCTGCCTCCCTCTCTACTTTGCCCTCCACCAATGACCAAACTTTTTACTTAATTGAGAAACAATCTCTCTATATAAAAGGCTAATTGTCCAACCGGCCTTTAGCTATGATGCGCACTGACCACCAGGGGGCAGATGCTCCTACCGGTACGTTAGCTTGCTGCTGGGGTCTGGCCAATCGGGACTAGGTGAGATGGGCTGGACATGCCCTGGAGCACTCCCGTGATCCCTCCCCATCCTCGATCGTGCACTGGTGGGGTCCCTCGGCCTGGCCTGCACCCTCTTGCAATCTGGGACCCCTCAGGGGATATTGGAGAACCAGTTTCAGCCAATCCCCATAGGCCAGGCCGAGAGACCCCCACAGTGCAAGAATCTGTGCGCTGAGCCTCTAGTTTAAAAATAAAGGGCACCACGGACCTGGCACTGACAAACCAACACTCAGCTTCCGCCAAGTGGGACACAGGTCCTGCCACCACCCCAGAGCAACAGCCCACCAAATTGCAGCCAACACTGCCAAGACCCCATGGTGCAAATTGCAGCCCACAGCCCAGCCCAGCCCAGCCGGGAAACAGTCGCTGTGGGCACTAGGTAATGACATCACATAGCAATGCCTGGCTTCCTCTTCCTAGTGACTAGCCTCTGTGGAGTTCTTCAGCCTAGGAACACAACTTGCATTATAGCAGTGGATCTCAACCTGTGGGTCGAGACCCCTTTGGCGGTCGAACAATCCTTTCACAGGGGTCGCCTAAGACCATCCTGCATATCAGATATTTACATTACGATTCATAACAGTAGCAACATTACAGTTATGAAGTAGAAACAAAAATAATTTTGTGGTTGGGTCACAACATGAGGAACTGTATTTAAAGTGCCAGAAGGTTAAGAACCACTGCTTTATAGCCAGTGCAAATGTTTCATACTTTAGCCAAATGTTTGTGACGCGTTTTCCCATGCCTCATCTCATTTGATCCTCACAGAAGTCCTGGAGTAGGTAAATAGGAGACTCGGTAGAATTCTATTTTCTTTTCATTAGCCAGAAAACAGAGATTTAGAAAGTTTAGAAACTTGGACCCAACTGAAAAGAAGTAAGAAATGGTGGAAATGGAAAATGATTTCAGGTTTTCTCACTGCACAGAATATAGTCAAACAACTGCTACAGTTAAATATTTTACCCTTTGTTCTCCCTGCATGATCTACAATAATAATCTGCTTCGTGTTGATATTTATTGCTGTGCTGCTGACAATGACCTGAAAGAGAAGTTGGGGTGCTTCACTGGGCTGGAAAAAGTTTAGCTAAAGCAGGACTAATTAAGCAAGTTTATATATATAAAATGCTAAGTTGACTTGCTCATGCGCGATACATATAAAGCTCTCGCTGGTGCCAATCGCACGCATGTGTTTCAATCTGTCATCATCGATCATGCATTTGGTTGACACTTCTATTATAGAGAAAGGGCGAATAGCAATATTAAAATATTTCTTTTAATTAATTTCCTTCCAATGTGCATGAATCTGTGCACCAGAACACTAGTATATAATAAAACTCGTACTCTCTTCACCTTCCCATCATAAAACTCTCAACTCACCTGCACCTGTAACCACCTACACTGTCTGATTTTTCCACTGTTAAATTGGATGAAGTATTAATGTGTCAGGTCTGCCCTGAATTCCACCTTCTTCACGTGACCTCTGAAATTATCCATCTTTCTCCTTTTTTTTTTCCCCCCTAGGGAGGTAAAAACAGTCTCAACTAAGATTATCTGTGGGATCACAAAAAGTGGATAGTTAAGAAATGTGGGGGAGGAACACTAATAAGAATTATTGATCTCATTTGAAAAATAAAGGAGGAAACAGTGAAGATTATAACACTTTTAAAAAAAAAATACAGAGATGCATTGATTGCACCTTAAGAAATAATTGGAGGGAAATGTGAACTTTGATTGAGTCACACTTAAAAATTACTTTCTAATTTTCCCAGGTGGGGTTTGGAGAAATAGTTGTGGTGTTCTATGCACTATGAGCTTTCTTCTATATCAGCGGTTCTCAACCTGTGGGTCGCGACCCCTTGGGGGTCGAATGACCCTTTCACAGGGGTCGCCTAAGACCATCGGAAAACACATATATAATTACATATTGTTTTTGTGATTAATCACTGTGTTTTAATTATGTTCAATTTGTAACAATGAAATTGGGGGTCACCACAACATGAGGAACTGTATTAAAAGGTCGCGGCATTAGGAAGGTTGAGAACCACTGTTCTATAAATTGCCAATGATGTTATTTCTGGAAGGATCCTTTTACTACTCCTATCTTTCACAGAACATCTTATATTCTAGTTAAAATTGTGCTCTATGCATATATTCACCTTGATATTGGAGTCTTAGTGTTTTCTCTTTAAAATGGTGGTTGTTTTATTTTGCTTTACTATGTTATCATAATAAGGGCCTTGGAAGGAAAAATATTTTTAAAAAATCTAAGTTGAACTCATATGGTTGTGATTAAATTTCACATGTTCCAGTGATTATTAATTCTTCCACTATGGAGTTTGATAATATTTCTTCCCCTCCTCATTGAATTTATTATCTGAAAATATTAGAATTGCTTTCCATTTTCCTAGAGCTTTTTCTTTGAATAAAATTCACTTATCAATGCATAACTTTTATTTCCAAAATTCCAAGTGTTACAACTGATTTAATCTACTGGGTTCTTCTCTGAAATTGATAGATAGCCATGATCTCTATTCTGATTTGAAACACAAGCAGAATTTAAATCTGTTTGCTTTCCACTAGTTGTCAGTATCTATTGATTTAACAACCTTGAAGGTATAACATTGCTTCATCACACACACACAAAGATTAACATTGCTTCTACACACACACACACACACACACACACACACACACAGAATGATTATAAATTTTTATAAATGAAGACTGTCACAAAATGATAGGATTTATAAGGTATTCTCCATGATAGTACTTCTTCACATATAATGATTTGTGTTTACACACTTATTTTTTGTCAGCTATTCATTATGGACTTGGGAAAGTATAGTAAAAAAGGACCAATGAAAGGTGTGAGTGGAGGTAAGCCAACAATTAATATTGTAATAAGTTAGTGTAAGAAAACCTTAAAAATTGAGTATCCACTCCTACTTGACCTGTTTCTATGGATGAATGATCATATATTAATTTCCTGGGGCAGTATTTGTTTAAAATTATGTATGCATTCCCCATGAGCATACTTATATCAAATTAATAGTTGAAGGTTTGATTTAGAATCTATATCTACTCTATCTCAAATGAACTCAAAGTCAAATGTTTAAAGTTTCTATAATCAAAAATATTCTGAGTCTACATTTCAAAATAATTAGAAGTAACTAAACACTTTAATAAAGCCACCACAATGTGTGGAATTAACTCTTTTTTTTTACATTTCCTTATGCTAAATCATTCATGTATGCTGTTCTCAATTTGAAACCCAAACATAAAACTGTGAACAATTCTCTTTGTAAATCTTATAGAAAAAAGTGAAATAACCACAATTCCTAAAGGAACGGCATTTGCTTTTAGGCTTGTCTAGAGTAGAGATTATCACATCATGGCTAACAAAGTTTGTAGGTCTTTTTTAAATTGAATTTATTGGGGTACAGGTTTCAAGTGTACAACTCAATAAAACCTCATCTGCACACAGCATCATGTATCCATCATCCAAGCAAAGTCACTTGTACTTAACTCTCCCTCCAAGCTTTTTATTTGTCCTTCACTTCTATGTTCAGGAAATTTATATTTACATATATATAGGGTGTTCCAAAAATGTATACACACTTTGAATGATTATAAAGTCAGTGTTTATTAACATACAGTTCATTTTCAAAATTTAAAAGAATCTACAGAAATGAATCATTTTTATTTTTGTTCAAAGCTTAATCTGGATTTACCCATTATTTTAAATCGGTTAAACCTGAAAAAGAGTGAAAATTAAGTGATTTATCAGCTATTAAAATGTATATACATTTTTTTGGAATACATATGTATATATATATGTAATTTTTCAATCCTTGAATTGTTTCTGTTTTTAAAATTAGTTTAATTCTCTTTGAAATTTTCACAATAACAAAGCAATCATCTGCGTCTTTGTAAACCTATGTTTTGTCTCAAATTTTCACTTTTGGTTTGACACAGAAGCTTCCTAGAATAAGTCTCTAAAACATGAATTCCTTGGAAGTTTCCTTAAATACAGTGAATTATAACAATAATTTCAAATTATGTCACAACCCCAAATTTTCCAGTACTATCAACTACAGATTTAGTTATAATCACAAAAGAGTCTGCTGTAATAATAGGTTAAAAGAATCACATTTTTATAATTGTATTTATTAAATTTTATTTATTTATTTATTTTCCTAACTACTAAGAGGCCTAGAGATTATGGTTCTTAATAGTGGTTGTTATGCAGAATGATTTCTTGTATCCCCAACTCCACATGAAAAAAAGCATCAAAAATAGAAATTCTATTAATTTCCATTCTCTCAGTCATCCTGTTAAAATAGCATGGATTGTCCTTGGAGTTTGCCACGCAAGGATTTTCACATATCCTATTGGTCCCAGCAAAGCAACAAGAGGGCTTAGCATGTGGCAGTGACCTGACAATTAGAAAATATAGAATTTGTTTCTATAGTCATCACTTGCTCATTTTGTCACTTGGACATTACTCCTTCTTTATGACCCCGAGCTTTTCTATCCACAAAGTAACTTGCATAAAACAAATATGATAAATGGTATGTAATGGCAAACCTGCCTCTTACCTGTTGACTATGGAATTTACTGTGTGATTGAATAAATGAAAGGCTTTGAATTTAAGGATGAGGCTTTTTTTTCCTTTTCCTAGAAGTATTCAGTGCATTATTCTCTGTTTAATTATGAGTTGGGCATAGAAGAAAATATACTCAGAGACAGTGGAAATCTATATTGTTCCCTGCTGTGCTTACTGTTTAAACTAATCTTCATTCTCTTTTGTTCTTACAGGCTTCGGGAGTATAGCAAATACAAAATAAAATGTATTGTAAAGTTTCAAATACTGTAATGTTATTCTAAAATTGTCTTTCTTTAATAATATTTTTTGAACTTCTCTATAATTTTTATTTAATTTCTCTCCAGATGTACTTTAGACATGGCACGTATTTTATGAGTACTTTATTTACTTATTTATTTAGTTATGGCATTGCTCTTATGGAACACAAAATAATATTCTAAATGGCTTGAAAAGAAGAATTCATCTTTCTCAAACAAGAATTAAGTTCATATTTGATGAATATGATTGTCTTTTTCAGAAGTAATGTTATTTTAAAGATAAGTTGCTAGGCAAGCCATTACTGGTAAACTTAGCACTTCTCTGAAATTTAAGCCACATTTTAAAGTAAATCTATTGATTTCAAAATGTGAAAAGATTTAAATCTCTATTAAAATAACCATCTATTTTGATGTTTTATGTGAAGTTACTCTTTCAGTCTTACTTTATACTCTCACGTTATCAAGATAATGGGTTCCATCTTTTTAATTTATCTCAAATCTTGCCTTTTTAAATGAATTTATTATTTTCTCAATAGTAGGGGAGACCCACTCTTTTACCAGAACACAGCTGTCTGGTATTTATTATAAACATTAATTTCTGATATTGTTTTTCAGTGTCTATGAAAATAATTATCACTCTATGCCTCTGCCTTTTCCTTTTTGTGTGTGAACTTTTGACTTTGGTATATAAGTTTTCTCCTTTTTAAATCCATTTTTATGTTTCTTTATGGACTGCTATTACCTGTAAACAGAAACAGCACATTGCAAGAATATTCAGCAGATAGTGAAAAGAGCTAAAAGTCTTCCTTGAAAAGTCAATAGCTAGAACTCAAAAAATAGTTATATTCTGCATATAAAAAGTATTTTTCCTATTTCTACTATACCCGAGAGAAGGCTTCATTTTATATGCATAGAGCAAAGTATATTGTGTGCATTAAACCAACTTTATGACAACAGGGATCTTTGTGGGCCTGAAAAAATCAATGAAATATTTATAAGAAAAAAATGGCTACTGAGAACATGCAGTCGTAGGTATTATCCCAAGTTATAGGTGATGGCTTCAGCCATCTTCAAGTTGCAAAATACAATTTGTTACCATAAAATCTTCTTCATCATCAAACTGAGCTCTTTCCAAATTGATATGGGTTATTGCTCTGCAAGGAGACGATGCCCATCTGCACTCGGATCTCAAACAGTGTCCAGCACTTGGGACCCACTTGGCTGGCGTGAAGGAGCCCCTGCGGTGGGAATGGCTCTCTTCTGCTGACCTTGGTATCACTGCACTTAAGTTCTAGCCTGCCAGGAGTGCTTCAAATGTGAATTTATTTTGTTACCGGGCTTGATGCACCCAGTTGAATATTTAGATGAATCACTTTTCTGTCAAACAAATTGTCTCCTGAATATCAAGCACTTAAAAATAATGCTGATAAATAGCAATGTATAAAATAGTGTTCTGCTTGATCAGAGTTTTTATTTTTTCCACTTATCCTGAAACCAAGAATATTGGAATGGTTTTTCAAATCTATTTTGGATTGGCCCAGGTATAGATAAATGTGAAATAGATAGAGAAGATGGACAAATTGACCTTGGTTTTACATGGCTGGGTGGGCATGAATGTCATGTATGGTCATGCAGTCAAGCACTGCCTAACTTCAAGGAGCAATGGTCACTTCTAGCTTTGTGGAAGGATGCCCTTGCATCTGGATAGTGCACTACTGGTCCAACAATACCTAGAAGCACTGGCATAGATGGTAGGAAGCAAGTAAGGAGTTTGATTAAATAATCACTCTAAAATTGCATCAAGTTTTCATAGCCAGTTAAATGAGTAAATCAGACCCTTGCCTGCTTAGAATTTCCTTCTTTTCTTAATGGCATTTGATCTTAGACTACAAAAACCTCTAGTTCAGACTCCCTACTACATAGGAGTAAACTAAATCCCCTACTTTTCTTGTGGCTTATTCATGGTTGTCAAAGCTAGATCTAAAATCCAAGTCTATAGACTTCCTCTCCTATAATATGTTTTCTAAACTCCAAGCTAACTCTACTTAGCTGATTAATGTGTTGACAGCCACCTCTCACCTGAAGATTATAAAATACATCACAGAGAAGTGACCTTACAAAATTAGAGCCATGGTTTTAGTCTCTCTTCAGTTCATTCTGCTATCGGGAGTCCATAATCTTGATCTTGGCTTGTTAACCTCATTAGTGTTGATTCTCAACACCTGTGCCTGTGGTTAGTTGGAGACCTAGGGTATATGACTTCTTTGTATCAGAGTCCACCACCAGTAATCATTTCTCTCATGACCTAATGGAATAGGAAGAGCCAGAAATAGTGAATCCAGAATCAGGTATGGATGTTGAACAGGTTATTATAAAGATTTTGTATACATATATATTTTATAGTATTTCATGCAACAGAGGTTTTGGGCAATTGGCGAAGGAGTGGCAAACAACCTTACAGTAATGTCTTTCGCTTTCCCTTTTTCCTAGTGAGGTTGATGGGGCTTAGTTTACTTTCCTAATGAGATGGTGATTTACATGTTTTAAAGAACCACTTACTCTGTGCATGGATCAGCTTTCAAACATGAATCTGAGGCATGAATGAGTCTAGAGCAGTTGCATGTGTGCAATTGGGCAAGTCTTTTTGCCATTGCTCTTCCTTAGAATGGTAGTCCACAAGCCGGGATTTCAAGTGAGTTTAATACACATTTTCTTGATTAATGTAAAATGGCAGAATGTAGGAGACTGAAACAGTTCGTGCTTTGCTTGATTAATTAATAAGGGACTTTCTCTTCCCAGCTTTGACTCATTATGCTAATGAGGTGTCATCAATTAAGGCTTTCCCTTGATTATTGAATCTGTCAGGTAGCACTCAGTGAAAATGCTGCATTCCTTTGCTGTCTGGGTGGAATTGCCATTACAGTTTTTTTTTTTTTTTTTATGAACTCCTCCTTCCATTAGCTGCTGTTGGTTCCAGTTTCTCATTATTGTATCTTTTTCGTGACCTTAAGAGGGATGACTATGGAAAGCTTGGAATAAACTGAAAAATGCTACCTCTGAAAATATGGGTCAAGAAAAAGGTGTTAACAGAAAGACACACACCATTCTTCATTCAAAACTCATTTGTAATTATTAATGATATAGTAAAAAATAAATCAACAGAATATGTTGAACTTTCTGAACTAAGTCTTTGTCATCACCATTAAATTAGATAAGTAGATATGAAATAAGTAATCATTAACAATTTCTCACCTTACTACTCAAATTATGTTTTAAGAGGAAGGGCTTTTCCTCAGGGGAATATCATGAGAACAAAACAGTATGTATTTAAATGTCTTATTCTCTTTAGCTAAAGTTCTAATTTGTTTACAAATATTACTTGGGTTTGGATCTACTTAAAGGTGACAACATATAAAAAGAATAGTCTATAACCAAATACATCTTCTAGGTTAGGTTTAGGAAGTGAACACTTGTTTATGTTTTATTGGCTTTTGCTCCTCAGCACTATATCAGGGTTTAGTATGGATCAATTTTTGTCCACTCCTGTTGCCTAACACATTCATTAGGGAACACCTTACTTTAAGGTTAGTTAGTACCCATTAAGGAGGGAGTTAAGCCATTTATAAATATTGTAGGTAGTAGAAGACCTGAGTACGGCAGTCTAACACCCAACCCAACCCGATTTGGGTAACTGACATCTTGCGGGAGCAATAATAATGAATTCATTTAATTTTCTCATTTCACTTCACCAAAGTAAAAGTTCTATAGTTTTATGGTACATCTCTGACTTTAGAAAAAAATATTTCATTTGTTTCACTAGTGGTATCATCTGCATCTGCTTGCCTAACTGTAGAATGAGGTGGTAATATTTATCCATGGATACTTTTCAGAGAATTTGGATATAAATAAATGGAGAGGTAAATGGGATACTCCACTACTTGCTTTTAGGGAGCACATCTATATTCTGGTCCTTTGAGTTTTAAAATTAGAGGAAGACATCTGATAGAGCTCGTGCTGAAGGTACTGATGCTTAGTTACCTCTATCAGTTATACTAAAGTTTATTTCTCTTCCAGAGAGCACTCTTTTTCTCTGCTTTTAGGAATAATGTTTTCAATTTTGATTAACTTGAGATGTATTCTGTCTTCAGGTCACATCTTTAACTCTTCCTCAGTTTCCCAAATCTATAAAGCACCGAGGAAAGATGTATCCATACAGATAATTTTAGGAACTGAGTGTATATGAAGTAGGCATATCAACAGATAAGTATTTTTCAGGTGGATAATGTTATGTGTTTAGTTAGCAACCAACTATTAAACAAAAGGAAATAGTATATAATCAGTTTAACAGACATGTATTGCAAACCAACACTTTGTCCTGTTTGATGCCAATAGGGCATTTATTCCTCCAATAAACTTTCTTCTTGGTAAGAATAGAGCATTATATGAGACACAGCATAGAGAAGTCATTAAATACACAGATCCTGGAGCCAAACAGCTGGGTGTGAAGCCTAACCCTCCCCCTCACTGGCTGTGTGAACAGGAATAATCTATTTTGCCTTCACATGCTTCTTTTTTCTCTTCTGTAGTAAAGGAATACCTGCCCCATTCAGTTGTTGTAATGATTAAATTAGTTACTTGATGTAAAGCTTCTAGAAGCATGTTAGTACTGATTGAATGTTATGAAAAACCTTTACTATCTACACTAATAAAAGACAAAGATGCTAATTGACCTCACCTTCGCTACGCCCCAAGCCACGCCCAGAGCGACTATATGCAAATTAACCCAACCAAGATGGCAGCCGGCAGCCATGGAGCTGGAGCAAGCAGGAGGCTTGGTTGCTCGGGCGATGGAGGAAGCCAAGCTTCCCGCCTGCCTTGAGCTGGTTGTGACCTCCGCTCATGGCAACAAAGTTTCAATTATAGAAGACAAATAAATCCCAGATACCTGCTTCCAGCCAGCCTCCACTGGGAGCTTGGGTGGCTGGGGGCTGTGGCCAGCCTGCAAACAGCCATCAGCCACTCACCTAGGCTGGCCACACCCTCATGGGGTGAGGGTCCCCGCTGGGGGGCTTGGCCAGCCTGAAAACAGCCATCAGCCCCTCACCCAGGCTGGCCAGGCATCCCAGCAGGACCCTCAACCCTGAACAGGCTGTGGCAAGCCTGCAAATGGCCCTTAGCCCCTCACCCAGACTGGCCAGGCACCCCAGTGGGATCCCCCCCCTGAAGGGGCTGTGGCCAGCCTGAAAACTGCCATCAGCCACGGACCCAGACTGGCCAGGCACCCTAGAAGGACCCCCACCCAACCCTGAAGGGGCTGTGGCCAGCCTGAAAACGGTGCTCAGGCCCTCACCCAGGCTGGCCAGGCACCCCAGTGGCGACCCCCACACTGAAGGTGCTGTGGCCAGCCTGCAAACAGCCATCAGCCCCTCACCCAGGCTGGCCAGGCACCCCAGGAGGAACCCCCGCTCTGAAGGGGCTGTGGCCAGCCTGAAAACAGCCATCAGTCCCTCACCCAGGCAGACCAGGCACTCCTATATATTAAAATGGTAATATGCAAATTGACCCTAACAGCAGAAAGACTGTGAATGACTGGTCACTATGACACACACTGACCACCAGGGAGCAGATGCTCAATGAAGGAGCTGCCATCAACCCCTCAGGGTGGTCAGTGCGCTCCCACAGGGGGAGCTCTGCTCAGCCACAAGCCAGGCTGATGGCTGCCAGCACAGCAGTGGTGGTGGGAGCCTCTCTCGCCTCCTCAGCAGCGCTAAGGATGTCCGACTGCAGCTTAGGTCTGCTCCCCACTGGCAAGTGGACATCCCCCAAGGGCTCCCGGGCTGCCAGAGGGATGTCTAACTACCAGCTTAGGCCCAATCCCCCGGGGAGCGGGCCTAAGCCAGCAGGTGGACATCCCCTGAGGGGTCCCAGACTGGGAGAGGGCACAGGCCAGGCTGAGGGACCCCCCTGAGTGCACAAATTTTTGTGCACCAGGCCTCTAGTCTATATATATAAAAGGCTAATATGCTAGTGTCCTATCGAACCAGTCGCTATGATGCGCACTGACCACCAGGGGGCAGATGCTCAACATAGGAGCTGCTGAGCCGCAGTGACTTGGCAGCAGCAGTTCTCAAGTGATGTACACCGAAACCAGAGAGGAGGGAACCCATTTCCTTTCGGGGCTGCATGATTCCACCTTTGGCCATGGAGTTATGTTGTTGCTAAGGCACTGTTGGCCCGAATCTGGTTTATTGCTCTCTTGCGTTTGTGTTCCACACCCTGTATGACAGCAACTTTGCAGAGTGCCCTCTTGTACTCCGGGACCCAAGAGTGAGGCAGCCCAAGCGTGGGCAGCAAAGTAGAGCTGTATTTCCACCTCAGAGCATACCTGTTGTTCAGGCTGTTTTAGGGGGTGCTCTGTCTATGGTCTTTGCTTGCCACTACCTCAGCACATCTACACAACTAGATTGGGGCCTGCTGTCCAACTTCCCGTGGCCCTCCACACCCCGTACATGAATTTGTGCACCGGGCCTCTAGTAGTTAAATATTTACTATTTCCAATTTTGTCTCTTGTTAATAACTTTTCTATGAATATCTGTTTTTTCACACTTCTGTAGCTCTGTATTTACTGCTTTATTTTTGTAGACTCTTAGAAATGAAATCCCTTGGTCACAAAAGAATATCTTCTTTTAAGACTCTTGTTATTAACTGCCAAAGTGATTTCAGTACAGAGGCACTCATTTAATTTCAACCTGCAATGCCTGAGAGTATCAGTTCACAGTACACTAGCCAACATTAAGTATTATTCTCATTATTAAAATATTTGAAAATTGATCAGTTAAACCATATCTTATTGTTATTTAATCGAAATTTTAATCCAGAGATTATATTCAATGTATATTCATATGTTTATCTGTAATTTGTATTTCTTTAGAATTTGCATGACATTTAATAGTATAAACCAGGATGATGTTCAGAAATAGAAGTCATACTGGACATTTTCCTCTTTGTTTATTAACTTTTTATAGTTCTATCATTCATAATTTGATAAAAATCATTTTGAATCTAGGTTAATGTTCTGCTACTGCTTTTTAAAAAACAAATAGTTCTTTAAGTTTATTGTCCACTATGAGTAAGGGCTTTCTGATGTTTATTCTAAAATAACTTTGCCCAATTTCAGTGTTCTGCCTCTTATCCACTGAAGTAGGGTTAGGCAAATAAATGCAGTGGTAATTTATGTATTATATTCATGTCTATGTAGATTTTCATCCTATTTTTTCCATATCATCACCTTTTCAAATGAAAAGATTACCGCCATGTGAATATATTATATGATGGTACCTAACATTCTAAAAGCATATTACTTTCTATGAATTCAAGGCAATGTATTTTTGTTTTTTTATACCACTTCCATTAAAATCCAAAAAAAAAATGTATTAAATACTTTGGTCATGCCAGCACAAGGTTAACAGCTTGGGGGTGGGAGAAGGATGGCAAGCAATAATAAACAGCAATAACAATCAAATCTATTATTATCTAGTAGAGGCCCAGTGCATGAATTCCTGCACAGGTGGGGTCCAGATAGACGGCCTGTCCCAATCGGGGCCAATGGGGGGAAGGGCCCAATGGGGGGAGGGGCTATGGGTGGTTGGCCAGTCAAACTCCTGGTGGAGGGGACAATTTTCACATTAGCCTTTTATTATATAGTATTTTTATGGGATATAGATAATTACACATAACATGAATTTTGTGCTTTTATAACCTGTTCTTTAAACTTGCCTACTCTAAATTTTGGCTTTCATTTTTTTTTGCTTATTTGCACTTAACTGTGAGTTCTTAAAATGTATTTTAAAAAGCACCTTCAATTATAAAAAAAAATGATATTATTCAGTAACTTTAAGATTTTAAGTCTTAGAGATTTTATGGGTTGGAAAGATTATGATACACCCTTATCTCCATATGCAATCCCAACTAAAATCAATAGAAACATGTTAAATAGCTCTGCCAAAGTTTAAATTTCTTCTGATTTTTTATAATCATCCCACAATCCTTTAAATAATATATTTAAAGACTTTTGAAATAATTTGTGTAATAAATTCTAAATATTTAAATAGACTATGTTGACCCCTTTCCTAAGGTCATTTCTTCTCTCCAATAATGATGATAAATAAATTAATTTAACTCAGTTTACTCAGTTTGTTCCAAGGACTAGACATGTTGCTTTTTGTCAGATCCCACAAATATTTTTAAAACTCATATGTGTATGGTTCTTTTCTTTTTCTGGGTACATTCTCTACCCCATGGAGTTAGGCACCAGCAAGTGATTTGCTATGTTCAAGATGTTTTGGAATTCATGTCTTGCTTGCATCTTGCAGTCACCTCTAACGTTTGAATTATTAGTAAATTATATATATACTAGAGGCCCGGCGCACAAAAATTTGTGCACGCGGGGGGAAGGGGGACC
>NW_005365553.1:953098-956882 GCF_000412655.1 Myotis brandtii | reverse complement strand
CTCATGCTCGCTTCAGTGCCTGGCTGCCGGCCGCCATCTTGGCTGACAGTTAATTTGCATATACTCACTGATTAGCCAATGAAAAGGGTAGCGCTCGTACGCCAATTACCATGTTTCTCTTTTATTAGTGTAGATCCTTTTCAGTGTGTCATCTGAGGTAAAAAACAAAGGGTTGACCTTGGTCTAAGAGTTTAGGTGTTTTTAACTTGATTGGAAAATTATAATTTTCCAAAATTATTTTATCAACCCACCAATAGTCCACAAAAGTTCCACTTGCTTCACATTCTCAACAAGATTTTGTTTGTCAGTTTTAAAAAGTAGCCATTCTAGTGGGTTTTCAGTAGTGTGGCATTTTGGTTATAGTTTACATTTTTCTAAGTTTATTTATGATATGGATAACCTCTTTTGACATTGTATCAAAACAAAAGTTGAAAGAAATATGGATCCTTGATCCTGACAGTGAGTATAAATTAACCAACACTGGAATATTCTTTACATCTGGATTGCTTGTTTCTTGAGAAAATATATCCCTTTTGTTTAAGCCATGTTTATTACAATTTTTGCAACTTGCAACTGACATTGTTCTAATTGCTATAGCAAGTGTTAGAGTTGTTTTGGCATTATATTTATCTTCAGTGTTTAACCTAGAATCTAACATCAAAAGATTGTATTTATATTAACCAATAAACTAAATATTTTCGCCTAGGCCAGTGGTCGGCAAACTGCAGCTGGCGAGCCACATGTGGCTCTGTAGCCCCTTGAGTGTGGCTCTTCCACAAAATACCATGTGTGGGCGCACATGTACAGTGCGATTGAAACTTTGTGGCCCACGTGCAGAAGTCAGTATTTTGTGGAAGAGCCACACTCAAGGGGCCAAAGAGCCACATGTGGCTCACAAGCCGCAGTTTGCCGACCACTAAACTAGGCAATCACCCTATTTTATTAATAGATAGATGAAAGAGGCATTTTTGTTTCTTTTATTCCCAGAAACATTCAATAATTCATAGGAAAAGAAAAGGGTGGACTATTATACTTAACTAGAGGCCCGGTGCATGAATTTATGCACCAATGGGGTCCCTCAACCTGGTCTGTGGGATCAGGCCAAAACTGGCTCTCTGACATCCCCTGAGGGATCCTGGATTGTGAGAGGGCACAGGCCAGGCCAAGGCACCCCACTGGTGCACAATAGGAGCTGGGGAGGGATGCAGGAGGTTGGCCAGCTGGGGAGGGACCTGGAGGTCTCCAGGGTGTGTCCGGCCCATCTTGCTCAGTCCCGATAGGCCAGACTCCAGCAGCAAGCTAACCTACCAGTCGGAGCATCTGCCCCCTGGTGGTCAGTGCACAACATAGTGAGCAGTTGAGCGGCCTTAGCATATCATTAACATATTATGCTTTGATTGGTTGAATGACCGACTGGATGACCAGACACTTAGCATATTAGGCTTTTATTATATAGGATTTCTCTAAGATTAAATACTTTTCTAGTATAAAGATGGTTGAAAAATCATCTGTAGATGATTAACAATATATATGTAATGTTATTTTTAGAGAGATATTAATGAAGATGACATATTAGAATTTTATCTAAGGAGGTCCATAGCATTAGATTACATCCTTGGTGGTAGTAAAGAAAAACAAATAATACAATAAAAGTTCACATTTCTAGATGAATTTATTTTGTGGTGAAAAATGAAATGGTATGCTACTTTAAAAATTATCTTGGGGGGGGCTCATATTAAATTTCTGGTAGTGGCCACACTAAAATCTTGGAGAGAACATGTTTATAAAAAATAAGAAGTAAGAGCTTTATAAGACTACTAGGGGCCCAGTGCATGAATTCATGCACCTTGAAAGGAACCATGGACCATGAGGCTGTGGTGGGCAAAGGGGTGGGTCTTGGCCCATCCTCCGCACCCCTGCCCGGCCCCTCCCATCATGGCCCCCAGTCCCCTGTCTGCTGGCAGCCCGACTCCCACCACCTCTGCTCCCATGCCCTGACAGCACCGGCCCTGCTCGCACCCACTGATGGCACAGAGCGATTGGGGTCAGCACCAACAGTGGGTTTGAGCAGGGCTGGCACCGTCAGTGGGTGTGAGCGGCGGCTGCTGCCCCAATCGCTCCTCAGGAGCAGGAGGAGGTAGAGAAGCCCTAAGGAGCGATCAGGGCCAGTATCCGCCACTTGCACCCACTGACAGCACCAAGCGATCGGGACTGGTGTTGGGAACTGGCAGCAGGTGCGAGCGGTAGCTCCAGCACCAGCTGCAAGTGTGAGTGGGGCTGGCTCTGGCAGTGGGTGCGAGTGGCGGCTCTCGCTCCAGCAGTGGGTGCAAGTGGCAGCTGCTGGCCCCAGTTGACCCTCAGGAGCAGGGGGAGGTGAAGAAGCCCTGAGGGGCTATTGGGGCTGGCAGCCGCTGCTCATACCTGCTGATACGGTGCTGAGCGATCACGGCCGGCGCCAGGCACCGGCAGCAAGTGCGAGCAGGGGGTGGGACCACAGTGCGCGAGAACAAAGAATTTTCAGTAACCACTAGAGGCTCTCCTGGATCACAGCGACCAGCACCCCATCATGGTCTGGTGTCCCCTATCACCTGCTCCAGCATCCCGCTGCGGCCGACAACTGCCATGTTTCATGCTCTGCTGCCTGTTGTCAATAACCGCCATGATTCGCACGTGCCCCCTGGTGGACAGTGCACGTAATAGCGACCAGTTGTTCTGTCGTTCGGTCTATTTGCATATTTGGATTTTTTTTTAAATATTTTATTGATTTTTTACAGAGAGGAAGGGAGAGAGATAGAGAGTTAGAAACATTGATGAGAGAGAAACATCGATCGATCAGCTGCCTCCTGCACATCTCCTACTGGGGATGTGCCCGCAACCCAGGTACATGCCCTTGACCGGAATCGAACCTGGGACTCTTCAGTCCACAGGCCGATGCTCTATCCACTGAGCCAAACCGGTTTTGGCAAGCATATTTGGATTTTATATATAGACTAGAGGCCTGGTGCATGAAATTTGTGCACTGGGAGGGGGTTGTCCCTCAGCTCAGCCTGTACCCTCTCCAATCTGGGACCCCTCGCTGGATCCCTCTCACAATCCAGGACCACTGGCTCCTAACCACTTGTCTGCCTGCCTGCCTGCCTGATTGCCACTAACTGCTTCTGCCTGCCAGCCTGATCTCCCCCTAACCACTTCCCTGCTGGCCCAATCATCCACAACTACCCTCCCCTGCTGGCCTGATGGCCCACAACTGCCTTCCCCTGCCGCAACCTGCCTCCTCTGCCAGGACCTGCCTCCTCTGCACGAAGCTGTGGAGACACTGTGACCAGCCTCCTCCGCGTTTCACAGAGTCGTGGGACCCCCAGGCCTCACTGCGCAGAGTGGCCGCCGGGCCCCATCTCTGCTGTGCACGTGGCCATTTTGTGGTGGCCATTTTGTGACAATGTCATGTGCAAGGATGAGAGGACCACCTAGGCTTTTATTAGTATAGATAGTTTGCTCTTGCCTACTGTAGGATGATTATTAAAGCAATTTGATGAAAATTTACTCTAAAAGTGAGTATTATCATTGGGTCTACTGTTTATATGAAATGATGAGCAAAGCAGAAAAAATCTCAAGAAAGAATTCAAGATTTCCCCCAGAAACCTTTGCAGAAAAAGATTAGAAGAATAGGCCTATCCAGAGTCTAATGACAGAGGAGGCCCAAGGCATAAGGAAAAGTTTTTCTGCACTTTATTATTCAGTTTTATGTTTATTCAGAAGTGTTAAAGCAATAAAGACATAAGCA
>NW_005365553.1:934471-953044 GCF_000412655.1 Myotis brandtii | reverse complement strand
ATATATATGTATATTATTTTTGATTTATTTTTATTGGAGTGACATTAGTTAATAAGGTCACATAGGTGTCAAGTGTACATTTCTATGATACATGATCTGTATATTACATTTTGTGCCCGCCACAAAAAAAATGTTTTCTTACTATAATTACTAATGACATGTGTTATGTGCCAACTTCCTGTCAAACCTGGCATTGCCCCTTATCCTGGATAAGGAGGCTTATTTCTTGGATGCATTTCATGTATTTCATATTGGATATAATATTAATATTCCCAACAGCACTTGGAAAGAGGAAACTTATATGATGATTAGAAGAAAACAGAAGCATCAGGGGATAGATTTTTCCAAAGGACTTTGTTTTTGGTGTAAGTGTGAATCAGGCATAAAGTTTTAAATGCACGGTTATTGAAAGTTATAGAATCATGTATGAGAGAAGCAACAGCAACAATAACAATGAAATTAGCCATTTCTTCCATTAAGGAGATTGTTATCTAACCTGAACAATGCAATATATTAATGGATCTATTTAAAAAATTAATTTTAAAGCTTAATGAGCCTTCTTGTAACACTTTAGATAAGAGGGAGACGATATCTTGTGCATATTTTTATTTTTAAAAAATAATTTATTATTGTTTCTTGCAACTTGCTGAAGTCTTATGTCTCCCTCTGTTTCTCCAGTTAATATAGTAAATAGAAAATATGGATATTAGCTGAGTTATCATAAAATGCATAGGATAAATTATATATGAGAATTTTACTTATTTTTTGTTTTGTTTTGTTTGAGTTAAGTAGAGTGTAACACTTTGTATGACCTTGTGTGTTTCAGATTGCTAAGTCAATATAAAATAGGTAGAGGGAAGATGGGGAGGGTTTATAGGTGGGGAGAGATTAACCAAAGAACTTCTATGCCTACATGCATAACCCATGGACACAGACAATAGTGTGGTGAAGGCCTGGGTTGGTGCGGGGAGGATGGAAAGGTGTGAAGTGGAGGAGGTCAATGGGGAAAATAAGGAGTATATCTGTACTACTTTCAACAATGATGATAAATTTAAAAATAAATAAATAAAATAAGTAGAAACTGAGCTATCATAAGTATAAACAAGTTATATTACTTATATATCTACATATTATCATTGCCAGTTATTAGTTATAACGTGAGGTTGGGAGGTTCCATTTCTAATTGAAATCATTGTATTTAATAGAATAATTAAAATTATTCATATCTAAACTTCTTCTCACCCAGTAAATAAATACTATCCTGTATAATAAAAGCTTAATATGCTAAGTGTTGGACCATTTGTTCAACTGTTCAGCCAGTCGCTATGATGTGCACTGACCACCAGGAGGCAGACACTCCAACTGGTAGGTTAGCTTGCTGCTGGGGTCCAGCTGATGGGGACTGGGCGAGATGGGCCATACGCCCTGGAGCCTTCCCATGGTCCCTCCCCGGCCCCGATCGTGCACCAGTGGGGTCCCTCAGCCTGGCCTGCACCCTCTCGCAGTCCAGGACCCCCCAGGGGATGTCAGAGAGTCGGTTTCGGCCCAATCCCCACAGACCAGGCTGAGGGACTCCACCAGGGCATGAATCCATGCACCGGACCTCTAGTATAACATATGAAACTTTTATATTATATATGTATCTTATATTTTTATTTTTTAACACCTTTTCATGTGTTTATTTGTCATCTGTATATCTTTTTTGATTAAATATCTAAACATGTCTTTTGCCCATTTTCTGATTTGATTGTTTTTCTTTTTAATGTTGGGTTTCAGAGTTCTTTTTTAAAAACTTATCTTTATTGTTGAAAGTATTACAACAATAAAGTTATTTAAATTTTTATTGTTGTAGATTTTCATGGTTATTGCAATTTAACTTATTGATTCTTCTGAATTTGTTTTCAAGACAAAAGGTATGTATACTTATATTTACTTAAGAAATTTTAATTTTTCTCCTGTTCTTCACAAAACATGTTTTTAACGAGGACAGACATCTTTATTAGTTCTCCCTTTTCATTCCTTTCATTGTCCAGCTGCCATTCTTTTTCATTTTCCATGTTAAATAGTACAAATAATTAAAGTTGTACTTTTAATCTTTTTTCTGGGCATGATTCCATTGTTTTATTTTATGAATGCTCCTAATGGTAAATATGGGCCAAATATCCCTGGAGTCTAAAAATTAAAATGGGACAAATCATATTCATCTTCTGCACTAATCAAGCATTGAACTCTGGCAATTCACTCCTCCCTTGTAGCAGTCTGCCATGTGTCAGGCATATTATAAATTTGCACTCTCCCTTTTCAACTTTGATGACTTTGTGTTAAAACGGATAACCAAAGTATGTATTTTATATTTTCAGAAAATGGACCTACTTTTATTGGAGCCACTCAAAAATTGACAGTGTTGGGTCACAGGATGATATTTTCTACCTTAAGTGTAAACAATAGTACAACTTTTAAAATAAGATCAAACTGTATGATTCTCTATTACACTGTTCAAGACACTCTGAAGTATTCCAGATGCAATATTATCAATTAACACTCACAAAATTTATTTAAATACTACTGTTTGAATATTGGAAATTGATATTCACTCTTTGTATTTATTAGTCACAGATGAAGTAAATTTAATTAAAAGATAAAAAAGTTATCTATTGTGATATCTATACATGAAAATCAGTGAATGCTTCCAGTGGGGCGATAAAACACTGAATACTACTGGATACACAGGGGAATTAATAATCTGAAACAGTTGTAAAGATATGGAACATTTTCAGAGGTAGTAAGCAGATAATTTGAGTGACAAATCATATATAAAATACAACTTTTAAAAATATTTAGTAACGGTCATTTACTAGAGTCCTACCAAGATTCTTTAATTATATCTAATTATCTGAAATGTATTACCAGCCTTGATTTTTTCTTTCTAATACACTTTATTTTCTAGTGGACATTTTTTTACTCTTGATATTTTGCATTTTATGAATTTTAACAAATGTATAATGACACATATACACCATTATAGTATCATATAGAATAGTCTCTCTGCCCTAAAAATTCTATATGTTCTGCCTATTCATCCCTTCTTCCCTCTTAACCCTGGAACAACACTGATTTTTCTGTCTCCATAGTTTTGCCTTTTCCAGAATGTTATATACTTGAATTTATTTAGCCTGTAATTTTTTCAGATTGACTTATTTCATTCAGTAAATGCACCTAATATTCTTTCCTGTATTTTCATGGCTTGAAAAGTCATTTCTTTTCATCACTGAGTAGTATCCATTGTCTGTGTGTGCCACAATTTATTTATCCATTCACCTACTGAAAGACATCTTGGTTTGTCCAAGTTTTGCCAGTTATTAATAATGCTGCTATAAACATCCTGAGGAAGTCTTTAGTTTGAACATACATTTTCATCTCCTTTGGGTAAATGCTAAGGAGCACAATTGCTGAATGGGATCACAAGAGTATGTTGAGTTTTGCAAGAAACAGCCAAACTGTCTTCCAAACTGGCTGTACCATTTTGCATTCCCACCAGCAATGAATGAGTGTTTCTGTTGCTTTAGATCTTTGCCAGTATTTTGTGTTGTCAGTGTTCTGGATTTTAGCCATTCTAATAAGTGAATAGTGGTATGTCATTGTTGTTTTAATTTGCACTTTCCTGATGGCATAAGTTGTGGAGTATCTTTGCATATGCTTATTTGCCATCTCTGTATCTTCTTTGGTTAAATGTCTGTTAAAGTCTGTGTCTCATTTTTTAATCGAGAACTTTGTTATCTTATTGTAAAGTTTTAAGAGTTCTATGTTTATTTGGATAACAGTTCTTTTCCAGTTGTGTCTTCTGAATTTTTCTCTCTCAGAATATGGCTTGTATTTTTTTTCTCTTGATAGTGTCATTAAAAGATAGAAAATTTTAATTTTAATGATCAACCTTAATTCTATTTTTATTCCTTTCAAATTTTAGTTTGTGTTGGTTTTAGATGCACAATTTAGTGATTAGACAATCATTTGCTTTACATAGTGTTCCCCTCAATATTTTAGTACCCCAACTAGCACCATACATAATTATTGCAATATTATTTAGTACATTTCCTAAGTTTTACTTACATCCCATGACTATTTTCTAACTACCAATTAGTACTTCTTAATCTCTTCACCTCTTTCACAGTCTCCCAACTCCCTTCTCCTCTAGCAACACTTTTTGTGTTTATGAGTTTGTTTTAATTTTTATTCATTTATATTGTTTGTTTTTTCAATTCCACATATAAGTAGAAATCATGTGGTATTTTTCTTTCTCTGACGGACTTTTTTCACTGAGCATAATACCCTTTAGGTTCATACATGCTATTGAACATGGTAAGATTTCATTCCTTTTTATGGCTGAGAAATATTCCATTGTATATATGTACTACTAGAGGCCGGGTGCACAAAAATTTGTGCACTCGGGGGTGGGGGTCCCTCAGCCCGGTCTGTGCCTTCTGGCAGTCTGGGACCCCTCGGGAGATGACCACCTGCTGGCTTAGGCCTGCTCCCCAGGGGATTGGGCCCAAGCTGGCAATCAGACATCCCTCTGGCAGCCTGGCAGCCCTCGGGGGATGTCCACTTGCCAGCGGGGAGCAGACCTAAGCTGCAGTTGGACATCTTTAGTGCTGCTGAGGAGGCGGGAGAGGCTTCCACCACCACCGCTCTACTGGCAGCCATCAGCCTGGCTTGTGGCTGAGCAGAACTCCCCCATGTGAGAGCGCATTGACCACCAGAGGGCAGCTCCTGCATTGAGCGTCTGCCCCCTGGTGGTCAGTGTGTGTCATGGTGACCAGTCATTCCCAGTCTTTCTGCTGTTAGGGTCAGTTTGCATATTACCCTGTTACTATATAGGATAGAGGCCTGGTGCACAGGTGGGGGCCGGCTGGTTTGCCCTGAAGGGTGTCCTGGATCAGGGTGGGGGTCCCCACTGGGGTGCCTGGCCAGCCTGGGTGAGGGGCTGATGGCTGTTTGCAGCTGGTCACACCCCCTTCAGGGTGGGAGTCCCCACTTGGGTGCCTGGCCAGTCTGGGTGAAGGGCTGAGGGCCAGTTTCAGGCTGACCTGTGACTGAAGCTCCTAGCTTCTCGTTTTTTTCTTTTTAATTCTGGGATTTATTTAGCTTCTATAATTGAAACTCTGTTGCCGTCACTGGTGTTCCCAGCTCTGAGGCCGCGGCTGGCTGAAAGCAGGTATCTGGGGTTTGTTTGGCTTCTATAATTGAAACTTTGTTGCTGTCCTGCTCTCTCCAGCTCTGAGGCCGCGGCTGGCTGAAAGCAGGTATCTAGGATTTGTTTAGCTTCTATAATTGAGACTTTGTTGCTTTTGGAACTGTTGCTTTCGGAGCTCAGAGCCAGGCCGCGGAAGGCGGGGAACCATGGGTTCCTCCATCACTGGAGCAAGCAAACCTCCTGCTCGCTTCAGCTGTGTGGCTGCCGGCTGCCATCTTTGTTGGCAGTTAATTTGCATATCTTGCTGATTAGCCAATGGGAAGCATAGTGGAGGTACGGTTAATTACCCTTTTTGTCTTTTATTAGATAGGATAGCTTTTTTAATCTGCTCTTTTATTAATGGGCACTTGTGTTGCTTCCATATCTTGGCTATTGTAAATAATGCTGCAATTAAGATGGGGTGCATCTATTCTTTCCAAATAGTGTTTTGGGTCTCTTCAGATAAATATCCTGGAGTGGAATCTCTGGGTCATAATTAAGAGCACTTGTGTTGCTTTTTAATATAGTTTATTGATTTCCCACAGAGAGGAAGGGAGAGGGACAGAGAGTTAGAAACATCGATGAGAGAGAAGCATCAATCAGCTGCCTCCCGCACACTCCCCACTGGGGATGTGCCCACAACCAAGGCATATGCCCTTGACCGGAATCGAACCTGGGACCCTTGAGTCCGCAGGCCGACGCTCCATCCACTGAGCCAAACCGGTCAGGGCAAGGAGGATTCACTTTTAATTTTTGGAGTTAACTCCACAGTTTTCCACAGAGACTGCACCCCATCAGCAGTGCATGAGGGTTCCCCTTTCTCCTCATCCTGTTTAATATTTTTCACTGTGTATTTATTGATGATAGTCATTCTGACAGGTGTGAGGTGCTATCTCATTTTGGTTTTAATTTGCATTTATCTAACAATTAGTGACATTTGATTAATCTTAATTTTAAATGGAAGCATAAAGAAGGTTTAAATGAACAATTTAATACAATTCTATATAGTAAAGAGGTAATATGCAAATTGACCATCACTCCAACACACAGATGGCCGCCCCCATGTGGACACAAGATGGCCTGCGGGGGAGGGCAGTTAGGGGTGACTGGGCTGGCAGAAGAGGGAAGTTGGGGTGACCTAGGCCTGCAGGGGAGGGCAGTTGGGAGGGACCTAGGCCTGCAGGGGAGGGCAGTTGGGAGGGACAAGACCTTCAGGGGAGGGAAGTTGGGGGGGCAGGCCTGCAGGGGAGGGCAGTTGAGAGGAGACCAGGCCTCAAGGGGAGGGCAGTTGGGAGGAACAAGGCCTGAAGGGGCGGGCAGTTGGGGGGGACCAGGACTGCAGGGAAGGGCAGTTGGGGGCAACCAGGCTGGCAGGGGAGGGCAGTTAGGGGTGACCAGGCTGGCAAGGGAGGGCAGTTAGGGGTAACCAGTCCTGCAGGGGAGGGCAGCTAGGGGCAATTGGGCTGACAGGGGAGCAGTTAGACGTCGATCAGGCTGGCAAGGGAGTGGTTAGGAGGTGATTATGCTGGCAGGCAGAAGCGGTTAGGGGCAATCAGGCAGGCAGGCAGGTGAACAGTTGGGAGCCAGCAGTCCTGGATTGTGAGAGGGATGCCTGGCTGCCCGTTTAGGCCCAATCCTACAGGGCCTAAATGGGCAGTTGGACATCCCCCGAGGGGTCCCAGATTGAAGAGGGTGGAGGCTGAGCTGAGGGACACCCCCCCCCCATGCACGAATTTCATGCACCGGGCCTCTAATTTAATATACTTTTACTTTATTTCTATGTATTGAGAGTTTTATTGCAGGGAGTGAATTATCAGTTATCAGAACACTATATTTAGTCCTATATTAAAATTAATTATATCTTTTTCAAATTTTGGAAATAGGTTAAATGCATAAAATTAGCTGATATCACATGTTTACCTCTTAAAAATAAAGTTTATTGGCATAGTTTGCATAGAATAAAATTCACCCATTTTAATTGTATAGTTTAATCAATGTTGATACCCCTGTTTAATCACCCCCTCAAACATCCTGTATAATAAAAGCCTAATATGCTAAATGTCCGGTTGTCCATTCAACCAATCAAAGTGTAATATTTTAATAATATGCTAAGGCCACTCAACTGCTCGCTATGATGTGCACTGACCACCAGGTTGCAGATTCTCTGACCTGAAGGTTAGCTTGCTGCTGGGGTCTGGCCGATCAGGACTGAGTGAGATGGGCCGGACATGCCCTGGAGCCCTCCCGCGGTCCCTCCTTGGCTGACCAACCTCCTGTATCCCTCCCTGGCCCCAATTCCCAGTTGTGCACTGGTGGGGTCCCTTGGTCTGGCCTGCACCCTCTAGCAATCTGGGATCCATCAGGGGATGTCAGAGAGCTGGTTTCGGCCCGATCCCACAGGCCAGGCTAAGGGACCTCACTGGTGCATGAATTTGTGCACCAGGCCTCTAGTTATCTAGATAAATTCCACTATCCCAGAAAGCTTCATGTTATCCCAAAACTACCTCTCTGACCTCCCACCGCTTTCCCCATTTCTTTTGCCCTAGGAAGCCATTCAATTCATTTATATATCTATAGATTAGTTTTATATATTCAAAATATCACATACATAAAATCAAAATATTGTAATTTTTGTCTGGCTACTTTTGCTCAGCGTAAAATTTTGAAAATTTAGTCACATTTGCTTACACTAAAGGTTTGTTCCTTTTAATCGTTGAGTAATATAAATATATCACAATTTGATATTTCATGTTTCTCTTCTGTTTTATTTATTTATTTTCTAAAGTTTTACATGTGTCTCCTTTTTTCCCAATTGACCCCCCCTCAGCCATTCCCACCCTGGGCAAGCCCCCACCACCCCAGTGTCTGTGTCCATTGGTTATGCTAATATGCATGCATACAAGTCCTTTGGTTGCTCTCTAACCCCTCCTCCCCTGCCATTTGTGTCTGGTTCTATTCTTGTTCATCAAATTATATTGATCACTATATCCCACATAACATAATGCTCTCCAGTTCCATCCATGCTGTTGCAAATGGTAAACGTCCCTTCTTTTTTATAGCGGTGCAGTATTCCATTGTGTAGCTGTACCACAGTTTTTTACATGGGAGAACATATTTGCCAATGCTATTTCAGATAAGGGTTTAATCTCCAAAATTTACAGAGAACTCATACAACTTAACAAAAGGAAAATAAACGATCCAATCAAAAAATAGGCAAAGGACCTATATAGACACTTTTTGAAAGAGGACATACAGAAGGCCGAGAGACATATGAAAACATGCTCTAAGTCACTAATCATCTGAGAGATGCAAATCAAAACAACAATGAGATACCATCTCACACCTGTCAGAATGGCTATCATCAGCAAATCAACAATCAACAAGTGCTGGCAAGGATGTGAAAAAAAAGGAACCCTCAGGTACTGCTGGTGGGACTGCAGACTGGTGCAGCCGCTGTGGAAAACAGTATGGAGTTTCCTCAAAAAATTAAAAATGGAACTCCCATTTGACTCAGTAATCCCACTGCTAGGACTATATCCCAAGAAACCAGAAACACCAATCAGAAAGGATATATGCACCACAATTTACAATAGCTAAGATTTGGAAACAGCCTAAGTGCCCATCAGCAGGTGAATGGATTATAAAACTGTGGTACATTTACACAATGGAATACTATGCTGCTATAAAAAGAAGGAACTTTTACCATCTCTTCTGTTTTATATAGGTTTTTTATTTTTCCCTCAACTTTCTCACTTCTCCTTGGCATCTTAAAGTGATCATGTTTTAAACTTGATTTCTAATCTTTCAGAAATTAAAAGAACTTGTATCCAATTTCTCATGCAAAAATATTGAATTTATTTTTCACTCTTCTGATAAATTACCAACTGTGTTGACTAAACCTCTTAAATCTATCCTAGCTCAGTTTCTTCATATCTACTATTGCAATTCTAACTTTAACTTCTAGCATTTGCCTAAGATTTTGTAATGTTTACATAACCTATCTCCTCAAATACAGTGTTGCAGTCTCTAATCAATTTTTTCCCCACATACCAGTATGTGTTTTTAAACATAAAAGCCTTCCATGATTACCAGCATAATCTTTTAATTGTAGAAGAAAGTGAATATTGTGAGTAAGGTATACATGACTCTTGTTTACCTCAGTAGCATAGTGGATTCATCCTTTTTCATTAAACTTCAGCTCCAATACCTTCCTTCAGTATCTTCCTGCCTCAGGGCCTTTGGACAAGTTCCCTCCCCCCATTCTTGTGCATAATTCCTACTCACATTTTAAATTTTTACTAAAAATTATTTCATCATGGAGAACCTTCTTGAGTTTACTGGTTAAATGAATCTCTCTTATTAAAGCTCACATGTCATCCTGCGTCTTGCCATTTTTTCATCCTCCCTTTACACATTATTTCAATTATGAATGCATTTGCTTAATGTCCATATCTTTACAATAAATTTTTCTCTCTAAGGGGAGATGCCATGTTCATTTTATTCATTTCTGTGGTTATAGCACTTAATAAAGTACTGGAGTATTTCAGGTTTTTAATAACTGTTGAATGAACTGTGATGGAAATTAGTATTTTTCAATTAGATATATCTGTGATCTGGACTGAGAGATTATGGTAAGAGAGAAAGAAGGCAAGACCTGGGGAAATATGGAATATGTGGAGGTGGAGAAGTAAATTTTCTTCTGCCTTAAAAAAAACACTCACACTCATTTGTTACTACAGTCAAAAGAGGAGATGCTCCAAAGCCACTATAGCAAAGCACCCCCAAATCCTTGTCCTGATAAAAGTAAAGGAATACTTTTTGCATGATATTTAAAGAAACATTCTATGGGACCTTATAGTTATAAAATTATGAAATAATAATTTATGTCCTAAATGAAACAAAGACATTATTTTAAACTAGAGGCCCAGTGCATGACATTTGGGGATAAGGGCATGACATATCACTTTACAAGGTACAGCTGAATCCACAGTGAGGGAAGAGAGAAAAGGTGTTAAGGCAAGTTATCTGAATGTTAGCCAGATAATTGATCCACTTGAACTATGTAGATTAATTTTCATATATAGATTGCTAATAGGCATGTTGGGTCTTAGAGTTTGAATCTGTAATTTAAAAGATATTGTCAATTTACTGACTTAAATGAGAAGGGTCTAATCATTTTTGCGGCCATACCCTGTGACAAAACCCAGCTGCTCATTATAGTGCAGATGTTAGGAAAATTCCTGCCTACCATGAGTGGAAAGTGTAAAGAAACCCATTCTGTAGATGATATGGGTCAAGAAAAGTATCTATATCTTGAAATAAGAATATCAATATTCACACGGTTTATTTAGAAAACACTCAACATGTGCCAGGTCTCAGCTATATATGTTTCATGAATTTTATGAATCATAAAAACTGATAAAACATTATTATATAACTTTTTACAGAAGTGTAAACTGAGGCTTAGTTAAGTTCAATAATTTACCCAAAATTAATAGTGAAAAATTGGTGGAACCAAAATTTGAACTCAAGCAACCGTACTCATGTGAATGGCTGGCAAGGGAGGACTCGAAAGGGTGTGAAAGGAGATTCACCATAAGGAAGAACAAAAGTGGACTGGAATCAACATTAGGACGGAGCTGTGCCCTCAGATATGTCCTAATCTGGATACATCTTAAGTAACAATTTAAATACATTAGGAATGTTTACATAATATATTAACATAACCACTCTGTTGTGTTGATATGAATTCAATATGTAAACTATGTTTTAAAAAAATAATATGGAGTTTCAGTCAAAATTTATATAAAACATAGAATAAGTTTCATGTATGAGCTACCTGTGTGGAGCAGTACTGACTAGAGTCCCAGTGATGGCGAACCTTTTGAGTTCGGCGTGTCAGCATTTTGAAAAACCCTAACTTAACTCTGGTGCCGTGTCACATATAGAAATTTTTTGATATTTGCAACCATAGTAAAACAAAGACTTATATTTTTGATATTTATTTTATATATTTAAATGCCATTTAACAAAGAAAAATCAACCAAAAAAATGACTTCGCGTGTCACCTCTGACACGCGTGTCATAGGTTCGCCATCACTGGATAGTGATGGGGTAGAGAACACTGACTTTTGTCAGTTTATTTTTCATGCTTAAATAGTTTAACTGAAAATAGTTTAGCAAAGAAAACTATTTTAGGATTGAGAGAGCACTTTGAACCTTATCTCAGAGCGGTGTACATTTTTCAGAAAACTTTGTGTTTTTATGTCTGAAAGAAGATTACTAATATAGGTGGAAGCAGTATTGATTTATGCATACTGCCATCCCCTTAGTATTCTAGATAATCTCCTGGTTTATTTTATCTTTGTCAGCAGAAAGTCTGATTAGCATTTGGCCAAGGTATTATTTTTCATCTAGAAATTGAAAATGTGAATTCTTTAAAAAGGGAAAGGACAGAGTGTTCACCTATTTTACTCAAACAACTTACACTTTCAAAGTGGTGAAGAGGCCAGATTGATAACACGGACCTGGTACATCAAAATAATTAAGTTTTAATCTCCTATTCAAAGACTTCAGTTTAGGGGTCACAAGGAATCAAGAAAACTTTCTCTTTTAAATCAGCCTGGATGATTAGTGAGTTTGTTTGTCGAAAGATAATTTCCTGAGTAATGCAGTGTTAGAGTAAAATAGGGGGAAAAGATTAAGGAGTTTAATTTACTTGCTATGTTATGACTATGTTTATTAAAACACTAAGAATTACAGCAAAACTTTATCATTTGTTAATATTACTTTTGCCTCAATAGGGGTTATATTGAGAAAACAATATTCTAGACATAAAGGCTACTGCCAAGCTGTATTCTTATATATATTTATACTTTCTTGTAAAATAACCCCCTGGGTACTTAAAATGAAATCTATTTCTTTGTTGGAATTTAAATCTTCCACCTCCTTCAATAAGCTTTCTGTCTCTGGTTTATTATTACAATGTTGTTCAAATGAAATGACAGTTCAGAATACTGACATCTTAATCAGCATGCCTTATACCATAAGAAATAGAATAAAGGGGCGAGTATTATTTCTCAACATTGTTTGTATAATGTCACACAAAGTCTTCCTTCTGGTTTTATCATGAAATTAATTAAATTAAGGGAATACATGCAGAAACTATATTCAATGTAGAGCATTCATGTCAAATAAAGAGAAAAAAAATACCTTTCCCCAAAATAGAATTGACGATTTTATGAAGAAGGTAATAATTTTACCTTACTAGGTCTTATGCCTATTTTAGTAATCAGAACTGTCCTTTTTAGAATCAATAGGTAATGCTTGATTTCCAGGCATGAAAGTCAACAGAAAGGTGGTTTTGATAGGGTTGAAATATGCAAAATAAATAGCAAGGAAATATAGGCAGTTTTCTAAGCATTTGTCATGACAGTGGCAAATTATTTAATACCTTAGAATGGAAATCATTTTTGCTATGAGAAAATGGTATTATATTTAGAAAAGACAAGAATGTATTTATCAGGGTCAGAATGATATTTGGTAGGGTTTCCTGAGAGTTTAAAGAGAAAAAAAATGTACTGAAAAAGTTGGATAAAGACATATGCTATGATCCAAACAACAGTTTGTGTTACCAGTCTGCTCTTGAGATTTATGCTCTGGGTAGTAGGATCCACAATGTTTTTACTATATTGAGAATTTTATGTCATGTACAAATTCTATGAGACACACAGCTTTTAATAGATTAACTACTGTTTCTTAAAACTTTTAGAATTTTCCAAGCACCCACATGGACTACTTTTCAGACTGCAAAGAAACATGTAGCACAAACTGACAAAAGTAAGACTAGGATATAGGTGTATAAGGAATTGCTTAAAATGCCTGTTTGCTTTATCTACTAGATTCACAAAAAACCGTGATTTGTAATAGATCCAGAAATCAACTTTAAACAGACAAAAAATAGCTTATCTTTGGGTATTATGAGTACACCAGAAGGATTAGGTAAATATTACTAAACTCACATCATTAAGTGAGATAAATTTAGTATACTAGTATATTATCATCTTAATGCATTATAATTCATATAAATACATTTTAATAATGTAAATACTGCCCTAACTGGTTTGGCTTAGTGGATAGAGCCTCGACCTACGGACTGAAGGGTACCAGGTTCAATTCCAGCCAAGGGCACATGCCTGGGGGCATGCAGGAGGCAGCTGATAAATGCTTCTCTCTCATTATTGATGTTTTTATCTCTCTATCCCTCTCCCTTCCTCTCTAAAATCAATAAAAATATATTTTAAAAATGTAATTGCTACATAACTCATTTTTATTAAATAATATATAGGGTATCCCCCCCAAAATGTATACACACTTAGCTGATAGCTCAATTGATGTTTCTTTCTTTTCAGATTTAACCTATTGGAATTAATAATTATTCAATGTGTGCAGACATTTTGGGGACACCCTGTACATATACTTTTTTAAAATGCAAAAATAATCAATAATAAAAATGTAATAATAAGTATAGAACTGTCGCCAAACATCTTCTCAGGGATAACCATTTTCCCTTTATAATTTCTTGGTTATATCAATGTCTTGTATTACTGTTCCTCTTTCTAAATCAAATGTAAATATCTATTGACTCCTTGTTATTATATTATTTCATCAGCATTTTTCCTGTTCTCCAATTCTATAATTGATAATTTAATAATTGTAATATATTTTAAAATATCCCTGGTAATTTCTAATTTGTATTTAAAATATTTAAATACTAGAGGCCTGTTGCACGAAGAGATTCATGCAATAGGCCTTCCCTTTCCCTGGCTGCCGGCACCGGTTTTCCTCTGGCACCTGGGACCCAGGCCTTCACTCTGGCCGGAGCCTTCAGTCTTTGCTGCTCCGGCTGGAGCCTTCAGGCTTTGCTCCGCCGCTTCACGCCTATGTATGCAAATTAACTGCCATCTTTGTTGGGTTAATTTGCATACTCTCCTGATTGGCTGGTGAGCGTAGCGGAGGGACAGTCAATTTACATGTGTGTCTATTTTTAGGTAAGATACATACAATAAAATTTAGTTTTTAGGTATACAGTTCTATGTGTTTTGACAAATGCATGGTAGTTGTTTACCACAGTGAGCAAAATATGCAGAGATTCCATCACTCAGAATATTCCTCTTTGTAATCAACCCCTTTCTCCATCCTAAGAACTTGGCATCCTCTATCTGTTCTCATTCTCAGTAATTTTGCCACTTCTAGCATGCCATACAAATGGAATCACAAGGCTTCTGAGCTTGGCTTCTTTCCCTTATTATAACATGTTCCTTATTGCTGAGTAATATTTCGTTCTTTGGATTCACCACAGTCTGTCTCTTTGAACTAGATGAAGGGCATTTAGGTTGTTTCCAGTTTTGGGAGTACATAAATAAACTATTATAAACATTCATGTACAGAATTTTTAAAAATATATATATTTATTGATTTCAGAGAGGAAGGGAGAAGAAGAGAGAGAGAGAAACATCAATGATGAGAGAGAATAATTGGTCGACTGCCTCCTGCAAGCCCCACGCTGGGGATTGAGCCGCAACCTGGGCATATGCTCTGACCAGGAATTGAACTGTGACCTCCTGGTTCATAGGTCCATGCTCAACCACTGAGCCATGCCAGCAGGGCCATGTACAGGATTTTTATGAATATAAGTTTTACTTCTCTTGGGTAAATATGTAAGAGGGAGATTGTTGGGTTATATAGTAATTATACATTTAATGTTATAAGAAAATGCCAATCTCTTGATTGTATCATTTTTGCATTGCTACCAGCAATGTATGAAATTTATGATTATTCTGCATACTTGTTGTTATTTGCCAATCTAATAGATGTGCAGTTGTATCTCTGGATTTAATTCACATTACCATTAATAATTAATGTTAGTGAACATCTTTTCATATACTTATTTGTCACTCATATATCTTCTTTGGTAAGGTGACTTCAAATATTTTCCTCATTTTTTTCTTTTGGTTGTTTTTATTTTTTTATTTTTGAGTTTTGAGAGTTCTTTATATTCTATGGATCCAACTTTCTTGTGAGATATCACCCAAGTCTTTAGTTGGTCTTTTAATTTTTTAACAGTGTCATTTAAAGACAAATATATTTATTGATATTATATCCAAGAGTCATTTGCCTATTCCAAGTGTCACCAAAATGATCTACTATGTTTCCCTTTAGAAGTTTACATTTAGATTTATGATCTATTTTGAGTTAATCCTATATAGTAAAAGGCTAGTATGCCAATTGTCCCCTCGACCGGCAGTTGGACCAGGAGTTCACCCAGGGTGTGGGGCCGGCTGGCAACTGCCCGCAGCCCCACCTACCAGCCAGCCCAGCCCCTGATTGGCCTTCCAACCCCTATCAGGGCAGGCTAGCCAGACCCCACCCGTGCACAAATTCGTGCACCAGGCCTCTAGTTATTATTATATAAGATGAAAGATCTGTCAAAGCTTCTTTTTCCTTTTTTTTTTTTAAGGTGGATATACCAATGTCTCTGCAGCTTTTATTAAAACACTTGTTTTCTCCAATGACTTGCCTTTGCAAATTTGGCAAAAATCAATGACCATAATTGTGTTTCTCTATTTATGGACATTCTATGTTGTCCATTTGATCTTCATGCCTGTCCTCTCACTGATGCCACACTCTTTTGATTACGGCAGCTTTATGTCAGACAGCATGAGTCTTTCAACTTCACTCTTCTTTTCAAAAGTGTTTTTCTATTCTAATTATTTTTCTTTTTTACATAAGATTTAGAATCATTTTGTCAAAATTTACAATAATTCTGTTGTGGTTTTAGTCCAAATTTTATAAATCCATAGATTGAAAAAATTAACATCTTAAGAATATTGAGTTTTCTGATCCATGAGCATAGTATGTATATGTACACATATATAATCTTTTTATTTAGATTTTCTTTGCTTCCTTAATTGATGTTTTATAATTTTCAACATTCAGATTCCATATATATTTTTTAAAACTTATACCTATCTTATTATTTTTGGTGCTACTTTAAATGATATTTTAAAAATTTTGACTAGTACTTGTTTATTACTAGTATGCAGAAATCCAATTGATTTTTGTATGTTGACCTTGTATCCCATGATGTTGCTATACTCATCATTTCTAAGGGCTTTTATTGTATAATATAAAGAATTTATGGCATAGATAATCATGTTGTCTGAAAATAGAAACACTTGAAAAATGTCCCAAGAAAAGTATATTGACAAAGAAAATAAAACCCACATTAAAGCTAAAACTAAAGCTGTAAAATAATTTCAAGGCTGCAAAATTGCATAAGCAAGGAGTAGGTGAAAAGGAGAGCATGCAATCTAGTATTTATTTCAGATATGGCCATTCAGAATAAGGAAAAGTAATAACCACATAGAATAAGTTTCTAGGTATCATTGGATAGTTCTTCTCTGGAAGCAAAATGAGAGCTTGGTCCAGACTTCTCCCACCGCCAAAGTGGCATGAAAGCAGTGTCTCCCCTACAGAATTTTATTGTGTCTGGTCTGGGCTTGCTGTTTTTCCCATTTTTGTTTTCTTTTGTAAATGATAATCTAGAGGGGAGAAGCTTCTTAAACATACCATTTGTTAATGTATCTTCTCTTTCATCTTGAAGACATATTATAGCAAGCAGAGTTATTGGTTGAAACCTAGAAAAACTGACTCCAGTTAACTTAAGCTTCAATAGAAATATTGGGCAAATATAGCTCATAAAATTGACTGAATGACTATTAATTCACTGTTTTAAACTATACAGTAAGAAAAAAGAACCAGGTAGCTACAAACAGACAATGTCACTAGAATGCATTGTTTGGATAGCTACTACAGTCTTACATTGGACATTGGTACTAGCCTAATCACTATTGGACAACATATATCACTGATGACATTCCCACCCCATTGGATATTAGATATAGTATCACCACTAGTGGAATGACCTGTAAAGTTGTTGATTTATTACTACATTTCCCCAAGAGTTAAACTAACAAATTTCCCAAATAAAGTAGGAAGTTCTAAGTGCTGTAAGAGCAACAACAATAAAAGATGGACAAATGTACACTAAATTTTTTTCTACGTACGATCTGTCATTCTTCAAATTTAGACTGTTTTCCTTGTAAGCTTCACTATTGTCACCCTAGAATTTTTTATTACATTTACAAATTATGTCTGCTTTTTCATTGATATTTTAGTATACAGATTCTTTGTTTACTTTTTTTTTAAATTAAATATTTATTGTTCAGATTATTAATTGGTTCCTCTTTTTTCCCACCAAAACTCCCCTCCACCCAGTTCCCACCCCTCCCTCCGCCCTCACTCACCACCCACTGTCCTCTTCCATAGGTGCACAATTATTGTCCAATCTCTTCCGACATTCCCTACACCCCTTTCCCCCCCAAGAATAGTCAGTCCATTCCCTTTCTATGTCCCTGATTCTATTATAATCACCAGTTCATACTGTTCATCAGATTATTTATTCACTTGATTTTTAGATTCACTTGTTGATAGATGTGTATTTGTTGTTCATAATTTGTATCTTTACCTTTTTCTTCTTCTTCCTCTTCTTAAAGGATACCTTTCAGCATTTCATATAATACTGGTTTGGTGGTGATGAACTCCTTTAGCTTTTCCTTATCTGTGAAGCTCTTTATCTGACCTTCAATTCTGAATGATAGCTTTGCTGGATAAAGTAATCTTGGTTGTAGGTTCTTGCTATTCATCACTTTGAATATTTCTTGCCACTCCCTTCTGGCCTGCAAAGTTTCTGTTGAGAAATCAGCTGACAGTCGTATGGGTACTCCCTTATAGGTAACTGACTTTTTTTCTCTTGCTGCTTTTAAGATTCTCTCTTTGTCTTTTGCTCTTGGCATTTTAATTATGATGTGTCTTGGTGTGGTCCTCTTTGGATTCCTTTTGTTTGGGGTTCTCTGCGCTTCCTGGACTTGTAAGTCTATTTCTTTCACCAGGTAGGGGAAGTTTTCTGTCATTATTTCTTCAAATAGGTTTTCAATATCTTGCTCTCTCTCTTCTTCTGGCACCCCTATAATTCGGATGTTGGTACGCTTGAAGCTGTCCCAGAGGCTCCTTACACTATCTTCGTATTTTCGGATTCTTTTTTCATTTTGCTTTTCCGGTTGGGTGTTTTTTGCTTCTTCGTATTTCAAATCTTTGACTTGATCCTTGCGACCCTCTGGTCTGCTGTTGGGAGTCTGTATAATATTCTTTATTTCAGTCAGTGAATGCTTAATTTCTAGTTGGTACTTTTTCATATCCTCGAGGGTCTCACTAAATTTATC
>NW_005365553.1:926332-933873 GCF_000412655.1 Myotis brandtii | reverse complement strand
GGGCTAGCAGTTATGGCTGCTCTCAGTCTTGCCCTCAGAGGCTCTGCTTCTCAGTGTCCTGGTAATCGCTGCAAGCCCCTCGAAGAGAAAGCTGCCCTTGGGTTCCGACCGATGCCAGACAGTCCCACTTCTCCCATATGAGTCTGGATCCCTAGAGACTTGCCCAGAACTGGAGCTCAGAGCCTGAGACTCTCTCCTGATTGAAAACGACAACCACGCCCTCAGCCGCCAGCCCGCTCCGCATGCACTCTGCACCTTATTATTTTGCTTCTGCACTGCGCCTCCTCTGAGTCTCGGTATGCTTTTCTCTTTCCTTCTAGTTGTAGAATTTCCTCTCAGCCAGCCTTCCTGTGGTTCTGGATGATGTCCTTTCCGTCTTTTAGTTGTATTTTTGAAGTGGTTGTTCGAGGCAGCAAACTCCGGCGTTAACCTATGCCGCCATCTTGGTTTCTCTCTTTGTTTACTTTTAATGTAGTATCCCCTTTAATGACACGTTGGCAGGGAGCAAATAGAAAAGCTAGCTTCCACTATAGTTTCAAAAATAAAAATTGAATTAAATTTCTGGAATGTTAATACCTACACTGGAATCCTTAGTCCTTCCTGATCAATTGTTCAATTTCTTTAGAGGGAAGTTCTTCAATTATTGTCTGAGAGTAACCAGTATCTGTCAATGTAAGGGTTTCATGTGGACAGTGAGGGAGGCCTAGTCTTGTCATTGCACAGAAAGGCTTTACATTATTAAAATGACTCTGTCCCATTCAGACTCCCAAACTCCCTAAGCATTCTTTCTAGGCTTGCCCCCACTTTGAGTCTCTTGTTTTCCACTGAAGAGCATTGCTCCCACGTCTATTTTGCCTTCACTTGCTCCTTTTTGTGGACGGTGGCTATTTTCACTCTGTTCATCTATTATTAAGATCATATCTACTGGATTTCCTATTCACAATATTTGCACATGTTTGTTTTATTTTAAAATATATATCAGCCATTTCAGTGGGCTTTTGGTAAGGAGGAGGATAAAACATATGTGCTCAGGTCACCATCTTGAACCAGAAATATATAGAAGAGTTCTGATATGGACGTGTAACCACTCTTTAATAAGGAAGTACTGAAAATCTTTAGGTCTGTTTGGCAAACAAATCATCTCTAGTGGGTGATTTTTCTTTTTTTTTAATATATTTCTATTGATTTCAGAGAAGAAGGTAAAGGGAGAGAGGGAGATTAAAATATCAATGATGAAAGAGAATCCTCCCTCACACCCCCTACTAGGGATCGAGACCCCAACCTGGGCCTGTGCCCTGACCAGGAATTGAACCATGACCTCCTGGTTCATAGGCCAACACTGAACCACTAAGCATTACCAGTTGGGCAGATATTTTCTCCATTTTTATGTTATATTATTTTTTTCTGTCTCTTATTTTTCAAGTTTCCCAGCTGTCAGAACTAGAATGTTGACTAAGTTCATTTCTCCTATCAGAATTCCTATTACTAATTGCATAAACTTTTAATATATTTTCTAGTTATTATTTCTTAATGTTTTCATTTCAAAGAACAAATTTACTTGTTAATTATCTCCAAATATCCCCACTTATATGGAATGGAACAATGACATTAGTCAAACTATTTAAGGCAGAAAGTTAACTTGAGGTGAAAAGGTAAACTTGGGAGCTTGCGTTATTAATGATTATTGCATATTGTTTTTCTTTAAAATATTTTAATATCTTAAAAGAGTTCATTTTTCTGCCAAGTTTCGTCTTAATAACAAGAGAGTACTTTAAGGACAGAAAGAGCACACTGCAATCTATAGAGTCCTATATTTTCAGAACTAGAAAGAACAAGGCTATAGCTCTATCTAGCTCGGTCTCACCATTTCACACATGCTAAAATTAAGTGATAAGTTTAATGTTACTAAGTTCAATAAGCGGAATAACTATAACTAGGCCCCAGTTTTCTCATTCTTATACTCATTGTTTTCCTAAAATATCTATTTTCTTTACCTTCCTTTAGCATACCACTACCAAAACAAACAAAAAATCCATATGCTTTTAGCCTCACCCGGCCATTGCTGTATTATGTGTTCAATGATGTACAATGCCTGATCTACTAACAGTCTGAGAGAAGGGGACTAATTCGGGTGTACTTTGGCCAGTAGTATGTAAAATGCAAATTTATGCTTACATAAAATAATCCTGATCTCTTGGTTCTCTGAATGGCACTAGAATCTGTGTCACATTTACATGTTTTAGACTTTATGAATATGTTTTTTGCAAATGTTTGAGTAATAAAATAACAAAATTATAAAATACCTTCTGCCAGGATGCTCAAAGCTTTATGTGTATGTAATAATTACAACAGTATTAATACATAATAACCAGTAGCCCACTAATATTAACATAGGGAGAAAAAGTTTGGAATAGTGTAACATAACTGCAAAGAGGATTAATTGTAAATTTTTAAAAAACCCCTGCAAATATAATTACATTCAAAGAAAAACACAAATCAAGCTGAGCACATTTGTCTTTGGGAAAGGAATTATAAAAAATGTTTGGCAGTAAAATGAAACTGCTTATAAGTCATTTCAAAATAATGATACACCCTGGATGACTTTATCAGTTTTATAACTTTAAAGCTTTGACCCAGTGCCTTGTATGTGCTTTCTCGTAAAGTTATAATCTAATTATGAAGTGACCAAATATGAAAGAGCTGTTGTGAATCTGCTGCTGCCTCCCAATGTTACCTTGGATGTTTAAACCTCTTCTAATGAAAATTGCATGCACTGTCAATAGAAAAAGATTAAATACTATGGTGCAGTAAAGTGAAACAGAGATTGGTTTTTCTCCCTGTTCAGGTTATGATTGGATTGTTGTGAACTCAATATTTGTTCCAAAAGAAAACTTCTTTCTTTTTTTAAATATACATTACAATAATTGAATAGACAAGGTTATTCCTGGAAGTTAAGGGGTATTTTGAAACCATTAAAAAATAGATGTATATTGTATCTTTTCTTCTGCTCAAAATGCCCATTTACCTCAATCCCAACTCTGTTATTTATGAAAATACTCTACAGTGCTCCAGGGGAAAGAAACAGATTTTTCAACTACCTCTATTTCTATTTAGGTGTGTGTGTGTGTGTGTGTGTGTGTGTGTGTGTGTGTGTGTGTGTGTTTCAGAGCCCATAGACGCTTTATGGTTCTTCATTTTCTCTGTCCCTTTTATTCTTCTACTTTCTAGCATCCATTTCCAGAATGCCACACTTCAGTATTCTACTCAGGTCACTCGCTAGTTTCTTCTGTAAAATACCTATCTATGCTTTAAAATTACCCATCACCCCATATTGTGCTTTTGATCTCTAGTAACTGAGATTTAACTGGGTACAATGGTGCTGGATTGAAAGCATGCACTGAACAAGACACATGAACAAACCTGTGATATCTGTCCCCCATTTTTTTATGTAGAGCAAGTTTGCATAGCACCTCAGATCCAAGGACAAGCATAGATAGGTGACACTCCCAGATGGTCCCCCTATATTTTTTACTCCTATTTTACCTTAAAAGTAAAATAGGTCTCTATACTTTTGTTTATCTTTTTAGAATTGTCCTGAGAGTATGTTTTTCATCTGTCTAATTTCATATTTGTGTCATTTGTTTTTCAATATTATCCTAGCCAATGTGTCTATTTAATTCAGTTACATATAATGAAACATCTAAACGTTGAGCATTCATTTATGCCAGCTCGTGATAACTAACCTATTTATTTTCCAGCACCCTCATATATTCTTTCACAATTTTGTTACTTGTGTATTTAGTTGGAAAGACTTCTGAACAAAATCTGAAAAAGACTGATATTTATGGAACAGAGGGTTTTCATACTGCCCATCTCCCGGGCTGCATATTTTTAAATTTTATGCTCATCTGCTACAATCTATCTCAACACAAATGCTAGCTGTGCAGCTGTATAAATCATGTGTTTCTGTGACCAGGTGTGCCAAGGATGACTGTGGAGATACCCCAGTTAAGTAATCTACCCACTAGAAGAGATACTGATAACATTGATTTTCAGATGTTGACAGGTTGGCTGGCTTAGGAACCAGATAGTTCGAGATTGTTCCAGAATGTTTTCATTTGAAGCATGATGTGTTAACAGTGTGTTAAGCTTTGGGAACAGTATGAGCACCTTCTATGCTTATAAATACTACGAAGCATTATCCTTTGTAGATTTGAGGAATCTTCACATGAAGGCTGCTCTATCCTGCTAAGATTTTCTTGTTTTCCTTCCACTGCTGCTGAAAGACTAATAATCTAAATTATAGTGTTGTTGGTTTTTTGTTTAACAATCATAAATTAATTACTCAACATAATCAAAGGAAGATATTTATTTGTTTGATTAATTGATTGATTTCATGTGGAGCTGCCCTAAGGGCATCCGTCATTATGAAGTTGCATTATTTTTTTAAATTTCGTTTTACAACATGATACTTGAGAGATAGGCTACCTTGGATGGACCTGTGATTGCCACATTGAAGCAAAGTGACACTGCCTTACTGCAGGGGTTGAGAAGAAGTTATTGTAAGAGGGTGATTTATGATAGTGTCCTTTTTCAGTTACGATCCAATATGAAAAGTAGTGTTGGGGAATGTTTTAAATCATTGTCACAGATCAGTAGATATTATTTCATCAGTTTGATGTTTAGGCATATCCTATATAATAAAAGGGTAATATGCAAATCGACCAAACAGCAGAACGACTGGTTGCTATGATGCGCACTGACCACCAGGGGGTAGATGCTCAACACAGGGGGAGCGCCGCTCAGCCAGAAGCTCAGCCAGAAGCCCAGAAGCTGGGCTCATGGCTGGCGAGCACAGAGGTGGTGGCGGGAGCCTCTCCCACCTCTGCCGAGCACTAAGGATGTCTGACTGATGGCTTAGGCCCGCTCCCTGGGAAGCGGGCCTAAGCCATAAGTCAGACATCCCCTGATGGCTCCCGGAATGCACAAATCTGTGCACTGGCCTCTAGTATTACATATTTGCCTTTCAAGAGAGTTGAAAAATAACTGTGTCCTTTGTTTTCTGGATGCTCCCAGCCAATGATAATAGCAACCTAAATATCTCTTTTGTAATGTTTACTCTGAAGTCCTCAGAAGTTAATGAGAAATCAAGTTTCTTGCTAGCAGCTAGTCATCTGTTAAAAAATAACAAACTGACACCAGCAACTAGTGAAATGTTCAGACAGTTAAATATGGGAAGAAATTTAAAACATTTCATTTTGGTAATATGAGCTAGGAAATAGACTAGTAAATTAAAATTTGAGATTGCTTGAATTCCTATTTTATGTGGAAGTCATTGAATTGCTGTGTGACTTTTCACAACTTTTAAGCATAAGAGAGACCAATTATATGAATAAAAATTTTCTACCAAGACATTTGGTGTATTTAAAATGGGTTGGGTGGATACACAATAGTGCTGATAGCGCTATTGACTGTCATGAAATTGTGAGTTGTTCTTTTTAAGTTTAATTCTATTCAATTTCTTTTAAATCTCTTCTTTCTCATTTTCTTTAAGTGAGTTGCTTATTGTCTCCTTGACTCAATGGTAGCCTAGATTATTCTGCCTGTCTTTGTTTGTTTTTCTACCCACCACCTCTTGTTGAAACTATCCTCAATCTATAGGCATCAGTGTTGCACCTGGAGGCTTAAAAAACCTGTGCCTGCAGTTCTAATACAATGGAAAGCACATGGAATTTCAATCATGCCCACCCAACAAAACAATTAAACTTGTATGAATAGAAGCCGCTGGTCATTTCTGAAGATATAATCTCTTAAGTTTTATTTTGAGAAATAATTCTAGTGTAATAGGCAAGGCTTGTACTTTCTGCTTTGTATTTATCAATTTATGTCCTATTTTGCCTGTTTAACATCTTGATCATAATTCATGTTGACAGATAATGAGTTTTCTTATTTTAATATTTTGTTATTTTTGTTCATATGCCTAAAACTAGAAATTGAACACCATTTCCAGAGCTGTAACTTGGATTTTGTACATCATAATTATATAGTTATGTTAAACAATTTATTGTTCTTTATATTTTCCAATAGTTTTGAGCACTGGCTAGGGGAGAGCAATTTATTATGTATGGTCTTTCAGTGAATAACTAAGAGGTAAATCTCATTCATTCTTTTTTTTTTATTGCTTAAATTATTACAAAGGGTATTACATATGTGTCCTTTTTTTTTCTTCCCCGCCCTTGACAATCCTCTGGCCCCCCCTACCCCCCAGTGTCTTATGTCCATTGGTTATGCTTATATGCATGCTTCAAAAATATTTATTAAAGTGCTTTTTGTGTATACAAAGTAATACTTATACTTCAATAAGGATTTATGTTACAGTAACCATATGCTTTGACTGTGGTCCTTTTATTCAAAACTAAGGAGATTGCTTGTCAGACAGAATATTAAGAAATTTTGTTGGTCATGTGGGTTACCATTTAAGCTTATCTCAGAAAGAAATTGTTTATAATTTTTATAAGTCAAATATCTCCCAGTCTCCTTCTAATCAATCTCCTCCCACCATAATACTATAACCACTCATCTGTAAGGCTGTAATGATTGTGTAGGTGCTGATGCTGGCAGCATTTCTTTAGGTGGTGTGGGTGGGTGGGTTTAATAGGAGATACTCAAATGCAACATTTGCACTTTCTTATGAAAGTTGCCTATGTATCATTATATTAACTAAAATGGATGACAAGCATATGATTTGCTAAACCATGTGATACACTAAAAATATCATTATCTATATTTTATATATAATTAAAGGTGATACAATTGCATCATCCTTTTGCCATCATTTATCTTACTGATTTAAAAAGACTACAGATGCTTAACATATATGTGTTTAGACCAGAATGAAAGAAGCAAGGAATTGAGACATTTAAAGTTATCTAATACTAAAGTGCCTATTCTGAGACTGGAACAAAAGTATCTATTAGTGTTTCTTCATAAATATACATATATATATTTACATTTTTAATATGGATATGGCATAAATGCATATGGTTTCTTTAGATAATAAGGATGACAATGACAATAATGATTCCTTAGCACTTAGTAGTGTTAAAATTTGGAAGGTACCTTATAGTTCATGTATTGTAAACTGTCTCATTTCAACATTGCAGGCAGTTTTTGTTTGTTTGTTTGTTTTTGCCACTTTTATAAATAGGAAACTCACAATCTGCAGAGAGAGAAAATATATTTTTAAAACATATACGGTGGGGCAAAAGTAGGTCTAGAGTTGTACTACGTGAAACATGGAGTTTATTATCATAATTTTATTTACTAACTAGAGGCCTGGTGCACAAAAATTTGTGCACTCGGGGCGGGGGCCCTCAGCCCGGCCTGTGCCCTCATGCACAGAGCAGGGCGGATCGGGAGGTTGCGATGCCACCCTCAGTCACGCTCAGGGTAGGGCCGATTGGGGGGTTGGGGCACCACCCCCTGTCACACTCAAGGCAGGGTCGATGAGGAGGTTGCGGTGCCACCCCCTGTCACGCACA
>NW_005365553.1:911017-925002 GCF_000412655.1 Myotis brandtii | reverse complement strand
CATGCAGCCTGCTGCTCAGTTGTTTGGTCATCCCTCACTAAACCCCCTGCTGGCCTGGTTGTAGGCAGCCATCTTGTGAGGGTATGAGGGTTAATTTTCATATTACCTCTTTATTATATAAGATAAACAGCTGTAAACCTACTTTTGCCCCACCCTGCATAGGTGATAACAGAATGCATGCCCTTATATCTTCCCAACACTTTCTAAACATGCTTCCTATTGGGAAAAATTTGCATTTGTTTTATATGCATAAAAGGAATTTATAAAATAACTTAAATGGCTAGGGTATTATTTGACTGTCTCATATGGTTTCTATTTTACAGTAGACCCAAAATGTAGCGATCCTGCAATGATACTTTTTTTTTTCAGTTCTCTGTTATGCAAGCCATCATGGCACACATCTATAAACTAAGTACCAAGGTGATCTTTTACTATGTTTTTCTCTATTTTTGAATTGTCTATTTTTCATGTTTGTTTTGCTCTTTTCAGTGTAAAATTATTTTGAAGAAGATGCAAGTAACTTTATCCTTTCTTTGTTCTTATACTGAGAAAAGCTAAGATATGCAATTTATTATTCTAGTTTATCAAATGCTGTCAGTGGTATGGATTTTTATCATTTGATAGATGTGTAGTAGTATATCATTGCTCTAATTTGCATTTATATGATGACACATGATGTTGAACATATTTCATATACTTATTTGTCACTTGTGTATCTTCTTTGGTGAGATCTCTGTTAAGATCATTGACCCATTTTTTAATAAGGTTGGCTGTTTCCTTATAGTTGAACTAGAGGCCCGGTGAATGAAAATTCATGCACTGGAGGGGAGAGGTCCCTCAGCCCGGCCTGCCCCGTCTCACAGTCTGGGAGAGCTCAGGGGCAAGAGGTGACCTGGGGATCAGGGGAAGAGGACGCTCCATCACATCTCTGCTGCTGCCACTGCCAGCAGTGCAAGCTTCGTCCGGCCCTGGTTACCTGAGCCTTGAGCGTCCCTGGGTGGCTGGGCAGCCACCATCCAAGGCTTGCCTATGCCTCGGGCCGGCCTTGGGCAGCTGGGTGCCGCCATCTTGTGGCTGTGGGTACTGCCATCTTTGAGTCAATTAGCATATTCCCTCTTTATTGACTGTGGGCACCGCCATCTTTGAGGATGGGGCAGTCAATTAGCATATTCCCTCCTTTTTGGCTGTGGGCACTGCCATCTTTGCAATGGTGTGACGGTCAATTAGCATATTTCCTCTTTATTAGATAGGATTATAGGAGTTCTTTGTATATTAAAATAAGAGTCCTTTATAAATGGATAATTTATTCCATTCTGTGGCTTGTCTTCTTATTCTCTTCACAGAGCAGGAGTTTTTTATTTTATTAAAGTATAACATTATTTTATTGTTCATACTTTAGATATTGTATCTAAAACATCATCTCCAAACCCAAGGTCATTTATATTTTCTCTTACATTCTAGGAGTTTTATAGTTTTGCATTTCACATTTAAAATTTTGTTGTGAAAGATGTAAAGTCTGTGTCTAGATTCATTTTTTTGCATGTGAATACCTGTTTGTTCCACAATACTTGTTGAAAGGTTATATTTTTTCCATTGTATAACCTTTGCTATTTTGTCAAAGATGAGTGCTTTAATTTTGTTTATTTTTATTTGTTCTTTATGGTTTTTAAAAAATCTTTCTTGTTGAGAGTATTACAGATGTCTCTCTTTGTTCCCCCATTTCCTGCCTCCACCCAGTTCCCATCTAGAGGCCCGGTGAATGAAAATTCATGCACTGGAGGGGAGAGGTCCCTCAGCCCGGCCTGCCCCGTCTCACAGTCTGGGAGAGCTCAGGGGCAAGAGGTGACCTGGGGATCAGGGGAAGAGGACGCTCCATCACATCTCTGCTGCTGCCACTGCCAGCAGTGCAAGCTTCGTCCGGCCCTGGTTACCTGAGCCTTGAGCGTCCCTGGGTGGCTGGGCAGCCACCATCCAAGGCTTGCCTATGCCTCGGGCCGGCCTTGGGCAGCTGGGTGCCGCCATCTTGTGGCTGTGGGTACTGCCATCTTTGAGTCAATTAGCATATTCCCTCTTTATTGACTGTGGGCACCGCCATCTTTGAGGATGGGGCAGTCAATTAGCATATTCCCTCCTTTTTGGCTGTGGGCACTGCCATCTTTGCAATGGTGTGACGGTCAATTAGCATATTTCCTCTTTATTAGATAGGATTATAGGAGTTCTTTGTATATTAAAATAAGAGTCCTTTATAAATGGATAATTTATTCCATTCTGTGGCTTGTCTTCTTATTCTCTTCACAGAGCAGGAGTTTTTTATTTTATTAAAGTATAACATTATTTTATTGTTCATACTTTAGATATTGTATCTAAAACATCATCTCCAAACCCAAGGTCATTTATATTTTCTCTTACATTCTAGGAGTTTTATAGTTTTGCATTTCACATTTAAAATTTTGTTGTGAAAGATGTAAAGTCTGTGTCTAGATTCATTTTTTTGCATGTGAATACCTGTTTGTTCCACAATACTTGTTGAAAGGTTATATTTTTTCCATTGTATAACCTTTGCTATTTTGTCAAAGATGAGTGCTTTAATTTTGTTTATTTTTATTTGTTCTTTATGGTTTTTAAAAAATCTTTCTTGTTGAGAGTATTACAGATGTCTCTCTTTGTTCCCCCATTTCCTGACTCCACCCAGTTCCCATCCCACCCCAGCCTTCACCACCCTATTGTCTGTGTCCATAGGTAAGGCATATATGCACATATAAGACCTTTGGTTAATCTCTTCCTGCACCCCCTCCTTCTGAGATTCCTCAGTCTGTTCCATGTTTCCATGCCTCTAATTCTATTTTATTCATTACTTTATTTTGTTCATTAGATTTATTGTCTATTTATGTTGATTTTTAGTTTCAATTATTGATAGACATGTATTTATTGACATTTTATTGTTCATATTTTTTATTTCTTCTTCTTCTTCTTCTCCTTCTTCTTCTTCTTCTTCTTCTTCTTCTTCTTCTTCTTCTTCTTCTTCTTCTTCTTCTTCTTCTTCTTCTTCTTCTTCTTCTTCTTCTTCTTCTTCTTCTTCTTCTTCTTCTTCTTCTTCTTCTTCTTCTTCTTCTTCTTCTTCTTCTTCTTCTTCTTCTTCTTCTTCTTCTTCTTCTTCTTCTTCTTCTTCTTCTTCTTCTTCTTCTTCTTCTTCTTCTTCTTCTTCTTCTTCTTCTTCTTCTTCTTCTTCTTCTTCTTCTTCTTCTTCTTCTTCTTCTTCTTCTTCTTCTTCTTCTTCTTCTTCTTCTTCTTCTTCTTCTTCTTCTTCTTCTTCTTCTTCTTCTTCTTCTTCTTCTTCTTCTTCTTCTTCTTCTTCTTCTTCTTCTTCTTCTTCTTCTTCTTCTTCTTCTTCTTCTTCTTCTTCTTCTTCTTCTTCTTCTTCTTCTTCTTCTTCTTCTTCTTCTTCTTCTTCTTCTTCTTCTTCTTCTTCTTCTTCTTCTTCTTCTTCTTCTTCTTCTTCTTCTTCTTCTTCTTCTTCTTCTTCTTCTTCTTCTTCTTCTTCTTCTTCTTCTTCTTCTTCTTCTTCTTCTTCTTCTTCTTCTTCTTCTTCTTCTTCTTCTTCTTCTTCTTCTTCTTCTTCTTCTTCTTCTTCTTCTTCTTCTTCTTCTTCTTCTTCTTCTTCTTCTTCTCCTCCTCCTCCTCCTTCTTCTTTAAAAATATCCTTCAACATCATGTAATACTGGTTTTGTTGTGATAAACTCCTTTAGTGTTTTCTTGCCATCTCAGCTGTGAAGCAAGGCAGGCTGGTGCTAGTGCCTTGTCTTGGGTTCTTTATTGATAGGTTTGGGACACGGTGATGCCAGCTGGTGCTTGTTTGAGAGATTTTAGCAAAGTCTGAAGCCTGAGTCAGGTCAGGCCATTCATATGGAAAAGCCACTGCAAACAGCTTGGATGAGGCTGTAAATTGGATGGGGCTGAGTATCAGGGAATCACCAGGGCAGAGCAAAGAGTGTGGGTCATGCTAATGGAAACTCAGACATGCTAGTCAGATCTGTGATGGGAAAGGTCCCAGCATAGGAACAATGACACCTGTGAGCACCCCCAGTATAGTATGGGAGAAAGCTGTCCCTGAGTTCCTGTCTTGATGCAAGACAGTCCAGTTCCTCCCTGTATGTCCCTGGATCCCCCAAAGCTGTAGCCCAACACTTTAAAGTTTTCCCAGAGGTTCCTTACACTATCTTCATATTTTTGGATTTTTTTTCTTTTTGCTCTTCTGATTGGGTGTGTTTTGCTTCATTGATTTGATTCTCAGAATCCTCTACTCTACTGTTGAATCCCTATAAATGATTCTTTATTTCAGTTAGTGTATGTTTACTTTCTGACTGGTCCTTTTTCATGTCTTTGAAATTCCCACTAAGATCTGTGAAAGTCTCACTAAGTCCCTTGAAGTTCTCATAAGTCTCTTGAAGCTCTCATTATGATCCTTGAATAACTTTATAACCATTATTTTGAACTCTGTGACCAATAATTTGCTTGCTACCATTTCTTTCATTTGTGACCTGTTTCTTTGTCTCTGCATTTTGGCTGCTTTTCTGGGTTTGTTTCTATGTATTAGGTAAAGCTGCTATGTCTTCTGGAATTGGTAGAGTAGCCTGGTGTATTAGGTGTCCTGTACAGCCCAGTGGCTCACCCTCCCCAGTCACATGAGCTGGGCACTCTAGGTGCACCCCTGTGTGTGCTGTTTGCACAGTCTTGTTGTAATTGAGCCCTGATTGCTGTTGGCATCTCTGGGAGGACTTGACCTCCAGGCCAACTGGCTATGAGGACCAGCTGTGACTACAGTGGGAAAGCTGTTGTGCAGGAGATATCCCTATGGAGCAGGACTTACTTCAGTGGGGCTTTTGTGCTCACTGAGTCTGCCCCTTGAGTGTGTCACTTGTGGATGTGTAGAGTTGTAATCTGGTATGGTCTGAAGCTGTCCATTAGGTTCGCTGGCTCTGAGGCCTCTGGGTGGTGCAATGTCAGCCACTGCCTGGGGCCATCTGGCAGGTGGTACAGAGTGGTCTATAAATGGCTGCTACTTGTATTGGGCTTAGAAGTTCCCAGGGGCATCTCAGCTGTGAAGCAAGGCTTTTAGGTAACTAACTGCTTTTCTCTTGCTGCTTTTAAGATTCTCTCTTTGTTTTTAACCCTTGGCATTTTAATTATGATGTGTCTTGGTGTGGGCGTCTTTGGGTTCCTCTTGTTTGGGACTCTCTGTGCTTCCTGGACTTATAAATCTATTTCTTTCAACAGGTAGGGGAAGTTTTCTGTCATTATTTCTTCAAATAGGTTTTCAATATCTTGCTCTCTCTCTTCTCTTTCTGGCAACACTATAATATGAATGTTGGTACACTTGAAGTTTTCCCAGAGGCTCCTTACACTATCTTCATATTTTTGGATTTTTTTTTCTTTTTGCTCTTCTGATTGGGTGTGTTTTGCTTCATTGATTTGATTCTCAGAATCCTCTACTCTACTGTTGAATCCCTAGAAATGATTCTTTATTTCAGTTAGTGTATGTTTACTTTCTGACTGGTCCTTTTTCATGTCTTTGAAATTCCCACTAAGATCTGTGAAAGTCTCACTAAGTCCCTTGAAGCTCTCATAAGTCTCTTGAAGCTCTCATTATTATCCTTGAATAACTTTATAACCATTATTTTGAACTCTGTGACCAATAATTTGCTTGCTTCCATTTCTTTCATTTGTGACCTCTTTCTTTGTCTCTGCATTTTGGCTGCTTTTCTGGGTTTGTTTCTATGTATTAGGTAAAGCTGCTATGTCTTCTGGAATTGGTAGAGTGGCCTGGTGTATTAGGTGTCCTGTACAGCCCAGTGGTTCACCCCCCCCAGTCACATGAGCTGGGCACTCTAGGTGCACCCCTGTGTGTGCTGTTTGCACAGTCTTGTTGTAATTGAGCCCTGATTGTTGGCATCATCTCTGGGAGGAATTGACCTCCAGGCCAACTGGCTATGAGGACCAGCTGTGACTACAGTGGGAAAGCTGTTGTGCAGGAGATATCCCTATGGAGCAGGACTTACTTCAGTGGGGCTTTTGTGCTCACTGAGTCTGCCCCTTGAGTGTGTCACTTGTGGATGTGTAGAGTTGTAATCTGGTATGGTCTGAAGCTGTCCATTAGGTTCGCTGGCTCTGAGGCCTCTGGGTGGTGCAATGTCAGCCACTGCCTGGGGCCATCTGGCAGGTGGTACAGAGTGGTCTATAAATGGCTGCTACTTGTATTGGGCTTAGAAGTGCCCAGGGGCATTTCAGCTGTGAAGCAAGGCAGGCTGGTGCTAGTTCCTTGTCTTGGGCTCTTTATTGATAGGTTTCGGGCACAGTGATGCCAGCTGGTGCTTGTTTGAGAGATTTTAGCAAAGTCTGAAGCCTGAGTCAGGTCAGGCCATTCATGTGGAAAAGCCACTGCAAACAGCTTGGATGGGGCTTTAAATTGGATGGGGCTGGGTATCAGGGAATCACCAGGGCAGAGAAAAGAGTGTGGGTCATGCTGATGGAAACTCAGATATGCTAGTCAGCTCTGTGATGGGGAAGGTCCCAGCACAGGAACAATGACACCTGTGAACACCCCCAGTATAGTATGGGAGAAAGCTGTCCCTGAGTTCCTGTCCTGATGCAAGACAGTCCAGTTCCTCCCTGTATGTCCCTGGATCCCCCAAAGCTGTAGCCCAACACTGGAGCTCAGAGGAAGTGGCACTATGTAAGTTTGTGTGCAGGCCCTTTAAGGGGAGCTGTCTGCGTCTCCAGCATTTATTTTTGAAATATAACTCAAATACTTAGAATTATAGGACTTTAGAAGTAATAGAGGGATTTTAATTCCATGCCCATCCTGACTGTAGTTAGGAAAGAATATACTGAGGTCCAGGGAACTTAAATGATTTGCACAGGGTCACATGGCTAATTTATGGAAAAGTTGGACAAACAAACTAGATTTCCTGAACCTCAGCCCAACAACATTTCCACAGTAAGCTTAAAATCCTTAGCAATTAATATTACTTCAATAATTCATTGATAAGACATTTAATGCTTTATTTGACGAAAATAAGCTTTGACACACCATTCATTCATTTTATCTTTTCAAAAATCCCTGCAAGGTTATCCTCATTCCTATTTTTGTACACACCCTAGTACAGATTAAGTAATATGCCCAAGGTTATATAACTAATAAGGAATGACGTATGAAACATCCCTTTTGCCTGAGTTCAGATCTCAACCTCTTTCAGGGCATCATATTCACCACTTCAAGTTTTCTTTGAGCAATAATATTATAACTATTCTGGAGAGCACCTTAGTCTTCGACATTAGTCTTTATCAGGGCTTAGTTATGACAGTCATCCAAATTTATTCTGGTTCTGCTCCATCATGAGATTTTTTGTAAAGTGAGACTCACATTAGGATATGATCAATAGTAAGTGTTTGGGATGCATATATAAGTAATCAACTAACCTTTGTATGGATGATTACTTTAGTAGTGATTCATTATTTCATGCTCTGAACAGATTTTTATTGTATTTCTGTGTACACACACATATACGAGAATTGTACTGATCATCTTCTTTTTAAGCTATCATGATGGCCTTAAATGTTGATCCAAGGTCCAATGCATAACTTTCCTAGGACTCTTAGCATCAAATTCTTAAAAAAAAAAATTTACTGAGGCTTCTCAATGCCTATCTACTGCGTTTCTGAATTAACAACAAATGCAGATTTGTCTTTGATGGGACTTTTATAGCTGCTATCATGATGGCCTTAAATGTTGATCCAAGGTCCAATGCATAACTTTCCTAGGACTCTTAGCATCAAATTCTTAAAAAAAAAAATTTACTGAGGCTTCTCAATGCCTATCTACTGCGTTTCTGAATTAACAACAAATGCAGATTTGTCTTTGATGAGACTTTTATAGCTGCACGCAGCTGGAGAAAAACCAACTGCCAAGGGAACTCAATTTTCTTTATCATCAGTTTGACATTGGTTAACAGATGGCTTCTGGATACCATGGTAGTCTTCTTAATTTGTCTTTTTATATAGTGCAACAAATATCCTTGGTTAATTGCCTGATTATTACATTTAATTCTTTGTCAACAATAGACTTCATTGTTTTGGAACATATTCTATGAGATAACTTATAATAGGCAGATATTTATGGGTTAAAGTACGACCATGCCTTTGAAATGCATAGCAAAACACATAAAGGTAGGCAAATATCTTCTTAAAATCCAGTAGGCTTTCTCTGAAGCATGCCACTTCTCCATAATACAATGGATTCTCAAGAGGTATTATTATTTATGTAAAAGGCAGAAAAAGGAAGTCTACAAAAAAGAAGTAGTTGGAAACAAATACAGAGACACTTTAAAGTAAAACATCTTTCCAATTGAACATTAACCTAAGGTTAGCTGCAATTGAAGTCTTTTTTTTTTTAGAATTTAAATATTACACTTAAGAGAGTGAAAAATTGTCTTCTATTTCAAAGAGTATGTAAAAATAAGCTTACATACATTTTAGCATCCCTTAAAATGCAAATGTGAACACTTCGATGTCTGCTTTGGTAATCCAAAGAAATGAGCAAACTTTTAAAATATATAGAGTTTGAGATAGTGGAGTCAATTGAGCAATACGGCATACAATATTACTTCGTCACCCACATACTTTATATGTACAAAAAGGAAAATTCAATGCAAGATACAAGAGTTCATTGATCATTGTAAGATCACCTTATGTTGTCAACTCTGACAACTCTGTGTATTGACTTCCCGAACATATCAATGATTAATTTCAGCTTTTACTCTTGGGTTATTTATTTATTTTTTTATTTTAAAGTTGTAAGACAGTCTCAAAAATGATGCAAAATAATAGTTTTACTTTTACTTAGAATTATAATTTTACTTTTAACAAAATAAATTACTCCCTACTTTAAGAATTTTAACTATATTTATGGATGGACTCAGTGGAATCAGGCAACCCTTAAAATACTACTTTGCCATTATGATAGAATATGATCTGAATGAATATAGGTAGTAATGAATATTCTATTGTAGTTTATACTGCCACCTATGGGAAATGAAAATTCTTAGTAATTAATCTAAAATGTAGAAGTTACTGATGCTAATTATAAAAGAAAATTGAAACCTCTGTTTGGATTTTATTACTATTTAACTGTTAAAGGAAGAACCATTTGGAGAAAGCTATAAGTTCTTCAGCTGATCCTTAAAAACTCAAATTTGATATATGCCCATTGGAAATTGAGCTACATAATCTACAACACTCATTTCTAACATATAGCTTAAGTGTCAAAATTGTGTTTTTGCAATAAAATAATTAAATGTAACATAAACTGGATTAACTCTGTTTATTGTAAAATCTATGTAAGTAGATTTAATAATGCTTCTATCCATTTTCTTCATGACCCTTTCTCTTCATTTTTTGCCCTTTTAACATATATATTTTCAAACTAAAGAGAAAATGAGTCTATTTTAGCCATTAGTCTGCCAATATAGAAATATACTAAGTACATATATGCTTACTAGAGGCCTGGTGCATGGATTCGTGCACTGGTGGAGTCCCTTGGCTTGGCTTGCGGGGATTGGGCCAAAACTGGCTCTCTGACATCCCCCAAGGGGCCCCAGATTGTGAGAGGGTGCAGGCCAGGCCGAGGGACCCCACTGGTGCATGAATCTGTGCACCAGGCCTCTAGTATGCCTGTAAGATCTTTGGTTAATATCTTCCCACTCATCCCCTTCCCTCTGAGACTCATCAGTCTGTTCCACTTTTCCATGCCTGTGGTTCCAGCTCCCGCATTGAGTGTCTGCCCCCTGGTGGTCAGTGTGCATCATAGCTACCGGTCAATGGTTGAATGGTCAGTTGGTTGGCCGGTCACTTGGGCTTTTATATATATAGATAATTATGTCTTCTTAATGACTTGCCCTTTTGTGTTAGAAAATGTTTTTCTTTTTCTCTAGTTTTTTTTAATATATATTTTATTGATTTTTTACAGAGAGGAAGGGAGAGGGATAGAGAATTAGAAACATTGATCAGCTGCCTCCTGCACACCCCCCACTGGGGATGTGCCCGCAACCAAGGTACATGCTCTTGACCAGAATCGAACCTGGGACCCTTGAGTCCGCAGGCCGATGCTCTATCCACTGAGCCAAACTGGTCAGGGCTAGTTTTTAATTTTTAATATCTCTAGTCTTAAAATTGTTTTAAGACAAAAATATGTTTTTGCCTTAAAGTTTATCAGATTTGATATTAATATAGCCATTTCAGTTTTTTTGGTGATTCTTTTATTTTTAATCTCTTTGTACCTTTGTATATAAGTTATCTCTTGAAGACAGAACAAACTTGGATTTTTTTTAAAAAAAATTATTCTGTCAATTCCTGCCTTTTGATTGGCATGCTTATCCATTTTATATTTAATGTAACTACTGATAAGGTAAGGTTTAGATCTGCCATATTGTTATTTGTTTTCTACATTTCTTATGTCTTCTTTGGCCCTCTATTCCTCCATTCTTGCCTTCTTTTGTGCTAAATAAGTACTTTTTCTAGTGCACTATATTGATTCCCTTGTTTATTTTACTATATTTTTGTGATACGTTTTAAAATTGTTGCCTGGGGATTACAGAGTAACATATTAACTTAAACCAATCTAGCTTTGATTAATGTCAACTTAATTTCAATAATTAAAAATTTTGTGTCTAGAATCTGATATAGAATTCCTGGTTCACAGCTTTGCGTTTACCAATTCATTGGCCTCTGGCCTCCATTATTTCTGATGCAAAGTCAGCTATTTGTCTTATTGAGGATCCTTCATATATGATGTGTTTTTTTTCTTGTTGTTTGTTTGTTTTCTTTTGCTGACTTCAAGATCCTCTCTCTTTCTTTGACCTTTTGCAATTTCACTAGGATGTATTTGGGTATGGACATTTTTTTTAAAAATATATTTTATTGATTTTTTACAGAGAGGAAGGGAGAGAGACAGAGAGTTAGAAACATCGATCAGCTGCCTCCTGCACATCTCCCACTGGGGATGTGCCCGCAACCCAGGTACATGCCCTTGACCGGAATCGAACCTGGGACCTTTCAGTCCGCAGGCCGACGCTCTATCCACTGAGCCAAACCGGTTTCGGCAAGGGTATGGACATTTTTGAGTTTAACTTATTTGGAGCTTATTGAGCTTCTCTGATATTTAGATTAATATTCTACATCAAATTTGGGAAGTTTTCAACCATTATTTGTTCTAATGTTCTTTCTACTCCTCTTTTCTCTTTCTTGATCACCATTGTGAATACTTTTATTTATTTGAGGGTGTCCAAGTAGTTCTGTAAGATGTGGTAAATCTTATTCATTCTTTTTTTTTCTATTCCTCATGAATGATTGAGAAATCTCAACTATCTACCTTTAAGTTTACTGATTCTTTATTCTGTCCATGGAAATCTACTTGTGAGTACTTTTTATAAATTTTTCTTTCAGTGATTTTATTTTTCAACTAAAGAATGTGTACTTGGTACTTGGTACTTTTAAAATTGTTTTTGTCTCTTTGATTGAGTGAGAGATTGTTTCCATAATTTGCATTGATTCTTCAGACATGGCTTCATTTTTTTCCCCTTAATGTTTATAATAGCAGATTTTTTTTAAAAAATGTATTTAGTAAGTCCAGCACCTAGCTTTCCATAAAGGTGGTTTTTATTGGCTCCATTTTTTCTTTCTTTCTCGTGTATGGGCCATACTTTTTGGGTTTGTTTTTTTTTTTGCGTATCATAGTCTTTTATAGAAAACTGAGCATTTGAAATAATATAACTCTGGAAAACAGATTTCTATTTATCACCAGGGTTTGTTGTGGTTACTGTTTTTCTGGGCTAATTCTGTAAAGTCTATTCTTTGTCATGTGTGGCCACTGAAGTCTCTGCTTCAGTTACCTTAGTGGTGAGCTAATAACTGGACAAATATTTCATTAAATGCCTTGAACCAGTAAGTCTCCCAATCTTTGTAGAGGGATTCTGTATGTGTGGTGGGATGTGACTTCAATTCTGCAGGAGTTTACAATTATTCTTTATCCTTCATTTCCAGCTTGTGTAAATCTTGAAGGTCAACTAGAGATGAGAGATTAGGGAACTCTCAGCTGTCCTAGGGTTATGTTGGAGCCTATTAAAGCCCTAAACGGGCATCTCAAAACATGTAATTTTCCTTTTAATGTTTTTGGTTACCCTATTATTTGGTCTAACTGATACCACTAAATTTGGCAGCTTCTATATTAAACAATTGATGCTGATTGCTTTTGACAAACATCCTGGGACAAGGCTTTCCCACTGAGCAAGCTCTGAATCAGGTTAAATGTAAAGCCTTACAAGGAGGCCTAGAGCGCTGCCAGAAAGGTCAAATAGTGACAATTCTTTGGGGGGTGGGGTTTTATGGAAGCTCCAAATCTATTTTTCCCCTTCAGAGTCTGTTAGGCAGTTCATTTTTAAGGTTACTACAAGGGCTGGCAAGAAGAGAATGTGATAGGAAAAGTTAAAATACCATAAAATTCACTATTTTACTGAGATTCAGCTACTTTTCTTAAATAAATGCATCTTGGATTTTTAGTTCCTTGTTAATTTTTAGAATTCTGAAAAAGTTGATTTTGACAATTCTTTCCTGTGTTCTGATTAATTTTTATAAAGGAGCAGTTTCTCCAAGGTTCTTAGTGTAGCATTTTAGAAATTCTTGCCTCTTCCTAATCTAATTCTAAGGAATAATAAATCTTTCCCTACATGTAGGAATTTGAGATTATCACTCCAGTTATACTGATAGGAAAGAACCTGATCAGTGATTCAGAGTAAGCCTTATTCCCAGGGTTTGGCAGCAAAACAAACCTATTCATGCATTGAGCTAGTTCAGGAACACTACCATTGCTCTATGGTCTCACAACTCTCGCAAATTAAAGAGTACTACATAAGAACTGCATTGGGGCCTGGCCAGTGTGCCTCAGCTGGTTGAGTGTCCTCCCATGCAAGGAAAGGTTGCCAGTTCACACATGCAGGAGGCTGCTGATTGATGTGAGAGTTGTTCCATTCTCACATTGATGTTTCTCTCTCTCTCTCTCTTCTGCTTTCTTCCTCTCTCTGTAAAAATGCATGAAAATATTTTTAAAAAAGAACTGCATTGAATATTCAAAGTTTATAAATGATAGCTTTTACTTTTTTGGTAGAATTTTATAGGCCCACCATTTTAGCTCTTTAAAATATGGACTTGTGTTTATTTAAATGAATCATATACATTTGTACTTTATTCTCATTACTAATTAGTTTGAGTAGTTCTTAGTATCTATGAGATCTTCTGCAAGACTAGAATTTCTCTGAGGGATGAACTTTCAGTGTATTTAATTTTTAATACCTTATGTCTTATAAAGTGCCTAGTACTTTCTGTTAATTAATCAATTTAGAAAATATATTTAAGAACTTAGTATATACAATCACTGAATTGATATAAGGGATATAAAGTGGAAAAAAAATCTATTCTTGATAACCTCATGTCTCTTAGAAATTTAATGCATCTTCCTCATCCTATCTAATAATAGAGAAACATGGTAATTAGCCATACCTCTGCTACGCTTCCCATTGGTTAATCAGGGCAATATGCAAATTAACTGCCAACCAAGATGGCGGCCGGCAGCCAGGCAGCTTGAAGCTAACAGGAGGCTTGCTTGCTTCAGTGACGGAGGAAGCCAATGTTCCCCGCCTACCGCTGCCGGCCTCTGAGCTTGCAGTTTGAAACATTGTTACAAATATAGAAGCTAAACAAAACCCCAGAAACCTGCTTTTAGTCAGCCGGGATCTCAGAGCTGGAATTGAAACAGTGTTTCGATTATAGAACCCAAACATACCAGATACCTGCTTTCAGCAGCCGAGGCCTCAGAGCTGGAGCCAAGCCTCAGAGCTAAAGCTGGCCCAGAATAAAAAAAAAGAAAAAAAGGACAGGTT
>NW_005365553.1:906543-910110 GCF_000412655.1 Myotis brandtii | reverse complement strand
GAATATATATGAAGAGTAATTAAATATAAATTAAAAGAATTTTTTGACATTCTCCAAAAATTTGGTTATTAAAAATATTCTACCTTACATGTAAATTACTATGTTCTGCAATTGAAAGAGACAGAAAACTTTATGACATCCTAAGTATATTGACATTATGACTTTTCTACAAAAGTCATAAAGAATATGGTATCAGAATTAGCATTCCATGATAATTGGCATATTCCATATCCCATCCTTATGGGTATAAAAAAAGGACAGTTGAGTATATGACACTGATTTCATTTAAAGAAAAGCCAAATGGCTAAAAACTTGAATTTTATGTCTTATATTAGGCAGCTATAACAGACTGGGGGGGCGGGGGATTAAATAACAGACATTTATTTCTCATGATTCTGGAGACAGGGGAGTACAAGATCAAGCTGTTGACAGATTGGGTTCTTGATTGTAGTCATCTTCCTTGTTTGCAGATGGCTGCCTTGTTACTGTATCTTCACATGTCAGAGAGGGAGGGAGCTCTGGTCTTTTTCTCTTCTTATAAGGACATTAATTCCACAATAAGTCTCCCTACCTTTAATGACCTCATCTAAACTTAAAATCCCAAAGACCCCATCTCCAGATACCACTAAAATGGGGTTTAGGGCTTCAACATATGAGTTTGACAGGACAATTCATTGAATCCATAACAAAGCATAAGTGAAAATGAACATTTAGTTTTAAAACTGAGTGCAGAGGATAATTTTTGAACTTTAAAATTTTATTAGACATTGAGGGGATTAGAAGAAATCAGACAAGCTAATTAAAGGCACAGGTTCAGTCATGGAGTTTAGTTTCCACTTGGAAAGGTTGAGCAATTACAAAACACAGTACAGTCTACATACCACAATGTCAATATTGTGATGATTATGATGTGGATATCCTGGGGCCCAATTTTGTGGTTTACCTTTGTTATCTTGAAGGAATCCTTTCTAACTGCTCTCCTCTCTCTCATACACATATCTTGTCTTAAAAACAAATTTCTCCACCTTCAGAAGAACATATTGTCCAAAATGAATTAGCAAATACTTTCCAAATATCAAAGCCAAAGAGTACTTGTTTGCAGTCTTGTTTTAAAATAATTTTATAACTTTACAAAACTACTTAATTTGACTTTTTATTACTATATCATCCTCATGTTCTCTGAATACTGTCATAAAAAGAAAGCCATATTGTGTATTAATAAAATATATTTCCCCTGTGTTACTTAACATATGGTTTATTGTAGTTCTCTCATGATATCTATCTATGTATTTATGTTTATAAAACTTTAACATAAAGGGAGTTTCTATAAGAACACTTGGAATATAGACTCTCAGCAAAATTTCTCCTCTATTAACTCCCTTTTGGGGTAATAGAAAACATAATATTACATGTAGAGCAGTTTCAAACCTCACATTTTGTTCATTTTAGTATTTGCTTTTATGCAATACCTCTACATTTGGTTTTTATGTAAATGAATACAATCCAGGGATTGATGATACACCTCTGGGTTTTCTTGATGCAAATTCATAGAATATTTAAGGTATTTAACTAATTATTGGGCTCATCTTGTAAAACCATGAAATATATTTTGAAACTAAAATTTACAATGTCTCTATCTTTCAACACTGAGAAAATCTGAGACATGCTTGGGAACCTTCATTTTAAATGATTGCTTTGAAATAAACACTATTAAATAGGAACTGTAGAAAGAGCAGTTTAAGGAAGTATAGTGGGGGAAAGTCATGGAATTTGATACTACTACTTGTTAACTGCTCTGGGTGATGAGTGTGAAACTTAATTTGTATTAATCAATGTAAGGTGAAGAGAGCACAAATTAATTTGACATGCAGATTGTGTACATTAGTAATGATGCGGAAAGTACTCTGGGCCCAAGAAAAAGCAGCATATTTACCTCTTAAGTCAGGGGATCAAACTGTGCCCTGCCTGTAGCAACATTGTGCATATCCTTTTTAAGGCTGAATTGGGCAAAATCTCTAAGGTAGTTCGTTTGGTGTTCTTGATAGTAAACTGATGAAGCAAAGGTGACTGTCCCAAAGCCATTATCACTAAGAACATCATACCACAGTGCGGGGTTGGGGAAGCAACACATTTAATCTGGAGATACATTTTACAAAAAGTAATTGCACCGTGGCTAGCAATAGTCCTGAAATTAATCAAAACCTTGAGCTTGTTCTCACTACTTTTTGGGTCCTTACTGAAAACAAAGACATCCTTGACTTCTGCAATTTTGATGCCTGCAGGTATGATAAGCATGTGATAAAACTGTTGCTCTTCCATCAGGAACAAACTATTATATTACTAGTTATATGTGTTTTTATTAAGAAAAAAGTTAGTGTGAATTGTGTTCAGAAAGCCCAGTGTTGTGAAATCCGTACTCCCTGATGAAATGTTGCAGATAGTTTGTTAATGTCTCTGGCTCAGTCATGTCTTTCAGAAAAATATAGGAGCTAAAAATAAAGTGAGGAGAAAAACAGATCTTCCTAACATAATGCCTGCCCAGTTTAACAGCTACTTACCATAATAGCTTTTGAATATTTGTACTGTTTTTGACAAAATCTCTTTTGTTCCAGCATGATGATTTTTTCTTCAGTTAAAGGCACACTAAATTAATATGCTGTAAAAAGTGGTACTTTGACATTTTAATTTCAGTAAAAGACACACTCAGTAATTTACTTGACCAAAGAGTTCCTATAAAAATTATAGAAAAAAATTGAATTTTGTCCCAATGTTTGGATAAACCCATGTTTTTCTTTTGTATGTATGTCAAATAAAAAAGATGAAGAAATAGCATCTTTTTTTTTATTCTTGCATCTCTTGTGTACATGAACAATATCCATGTATGTCAAAATGCTCTACTGATTGATTAGCTTTTCTATTTTGCTCTAAAAGTATTAGTAGCATTTGAGTGCAGGATAACTATGAGATATAGAAAGGGTGAAAACTTGGTAGAAAAATAATGCAGTAAAAGAATGGACCAAAAAAAATAGAAATTGCTTCTCATCTCTTTTCCACCACTACTATATAGTCTTTTCTTTTCTCTTAAGAATAATAACTGGGTCTGTAGTGCAAAATTCTTTATATAAAATGTTGGGACTATTAATATCATTGCTATGGTGATTTTCTCCTTGATAAAAATACTGAGAGATATATTACTAACTAGAGGCCCAGTGAATGAATTCGTGCACGGGTGGGGTTCTGCTGACTGGCCCCAATGGGGGCCGATCAGGGGGGGAGAGATGTGGGAAGTTGGCCAGCTGGCTCCACTCCAGATCGGGGTGTTGGGAGCCAATCAGGGGCAGGGCCAGCCTGTGGGGAGGGGCCATGGATGGTTGGCCGGCTGGCTCTGCCCCCGATTGGGGTGTGAGGGCCAGTGATTGGGGGTAGAGGGAGGCGATTGGGGCCTGGATCAGGCTGGTTGGCTGCCACAGTGCGTGTCATAGCCACTGGTCATTTCAGTCCTTCTGGTCATACGTTCTGGTTGGTCACTGGACTTTTATATATATATTTTATATATATATTTATTTT
>NW_005365553.1:892277-906528 GCF_000412655.1 Myotis brandtii | reverse complement strand
TATTTATTTTATTTTATTTTATTTTTTATATTTTATTGATTTTTTACAGAGAGGAAGGGAGAGGGATAGAGAGTAAGAAACATCAATGAGAGAGAAACATCCATCAGCTGCCTCCTGCACACCTTCACTGGGGATGTGCCCGCAACCAAGGTACATGCCCTTGACTGGAATCGAACCTGGGACCTCTCAGTCCTCAGGCTGACGCTCTATCCACTGAGCCAAACCAGTCAGGGCAATATATATATATTTTCTCAATAGGTGCAGTTGTCTGACTTTAGAGTTGGGAAAATTTATAAATTTACTTGGGATTTTTAAAGTCTTGGAAAAATAATGCCATTGCATAAAAAGGGGACATAGAGATTACAGCACAGTGATTTGAGCATCATTTAAAAATACCTAACACATAATGAGTATTCTTATGTGCCAGACACAAGGCATATGTGTATTACTATTATCTAATTCTATCCTACAAAAATGTGATTATGGCATAATACCTTTTGGATGAATGAGAAAATGGAGGCTCTCAATGATTAAGTTCATTTTATAATGTCCTGCTGCTACTGCATTGTATTGCCATCACCAAATCCATTGTTTTAAATTTAGGCCTACTTGTAAAACTAATACACCATACTATATCTTTTAGGAATGAGATACTCCATTCAAGTCTTCCATCAATATTTCCCAAGCCATTCTCTCAGGTGAAGGCTTCTTATTTTTTATAAACCATTTTGTCCACTTAATCACCTACATCAAATTGTAAACACCTATGAAATTCCAACAATTATTCAGATATTAAAAAATAATGATTGAGCACTCTTTCTGTGCCAGTGAGCACTCTAGGTCGTAGGGATACATCAGTAAATGAGACAAACAAGATTTCAGTCCTCAAGAAAAAAGAAAATACCAAATATTAATAGGTGCTGGAAATAACAGAATAATGAAATAGAGAATAACTATGTGTGTGAGAAAAATTAATTTCTAATCATACTTTCCTATTCTTGTAACTTTGTCACTTCTTTATTTCTCACTTTGATAGCATCAGGATTTTTATTTCCTAGATATTTTCATTTTCACAATCTAACCCTATACCCTCTATCCACCTTCACTTATTTTCTTACCTAGCAGAGTTTCTATAATTCAATATGTCAGCCACTCTCTATCTAACATTTTTATCCTCCCACTCCCATTATTTTTCTTTCTTTTTCCTTTGCCTTACTCACAACTAACCTTGGGATAAAACTAGCAACTACTTTCTAAAAAAGAATTATATCATGTTTATTGAGTTATTAAAATATGTCATCTCTGCCCTGGCCAGGTAGTTCAGTTGGTTAGAGCATCGTCCCTATATGCCAAGGTTGCAAGATCAATTCCCGGTCAGTGCACATATAAGAATCAACCAATGCATGCATAAATAAGTGAAACAACAAATCTTTCTTTCTCTCCTTACCTCTCTATCTAAAGTCAATAAATAAAAAATTAAAATATATGATCACATCTTCAGGTTTTTAGCATCCCTCAACTGTTTTTGTATTTATCTCTGATCAGCTTTTTGTTCCTTGTTCTCATATAGCTACTCAACAGGAAATACCTGTCTTGCTTTTCTCATAATTTCTATACCTGCTCCTTAAAGTAACTGATCATCTGCATACGTCAATTAAAAAAATAGATATATACTTTCTCAGTGGTGTGTTCTAACTTAAATGGCATTATCAATTTTTCATTTCCTTTGTTGTGCCTGCTCTGAAAATTTTAGAGGAAGCATTGTCCTTCCTTGAATTTACTTATACTATAGATCCTTTACTGTCTTTTTTTCCACAGGCCTTTCACCAACTACTATACAACTTTTTCTTCTAAGGGAGTACATATGTCTGTATTACTCTAAAACAAATAATATTGATAATGAAATTCTCAACATTTAATCCCATCTCATTTTGATCTTTTTTACTTCTTCATTTTTCCTTCAAATTAAATGTAATTGGGAGGAGTGTTTGTTGAGTGACCTTAATGCCTGAGGCTATGGTGTGCTGAAGCCAGATGCTTCTGTGGTCACTGTGGGGTGGAGTCTGTTAGGCTGACCAGAATTTTGTGTCTGCTGGCCAGAGCCCACCTCCCCTGGGCAGAGCTGGAGGAAAACACAGTAACCCTTGCTTTTTGGCTGAACCTTTTATAACCCCACCCCTTCCTCAGAAACATATGCTTGCATAGTTTGAAACCTTGTTAAATGAACTTGGGAATTCCTAAATGTTCAGGCTCATATATTTATAGATAATCACCTTATTTAACTTTATGAATACCTATAATTCTGCATAAAAATGATTATTATTATGTTGATAACTTTAGCTGTATTTTTTTCATATTTATGTTCATATAGTTTGAGATTATATGTGTATTCAAATATTTAGTTACTAAATTTCCTGAATATGGACATTTAGGATGTTTCCTTTTTTTTTTGTAATAAAAACTACTGTGTATTCAAATATTTAGTTACTAAATTTCCTGAATACAGACATTTAGGATGTTTCCTTTTTTTTTTTTTGTAATAAAAACTATTCAATTGTAAAGATTTTGTTTATAGATAATCTGTCTTTTCCCTTCAGCTACTTTTAAAGTTTGTCATTGTCTTTGGTGCCTGTAGTTATATTAATATCTGTCTAGGTATCTATCCTGTTTGTGTTTTTTTTCTCTCAAATCTAAGAGTTCATGTTTTCAATTATGGAAAATTATTAGCCGTTATTTCTAAAAAGAGTTCTTTAATCTCAACCTTAGTTTCTCCAAGACCTCTCTTTAGATCTTCTCATCCTATTTTCCATGTTTTCAAATCTTTTTTTAATTTGTTAGTTTATACCTTAATATGAGATTCTAGACAATTTTTTCAGATTCATATTTTACTATATTATTACTATTTTTAGTTATGGCTAATCTGCTATTTCACCCAGTTATCCAGTTAAACAATTTTAAAGCAATGTTTTTTATGACTAGATTTTATTTTGCTTCTCTTGAAAGTTCTAAAATGTAAGGTGCTCTATCTCCCTATCTTTCTTCTTTAAATCATGAGATCTCTTGAGTTGGGAAAAGTTATCTGTGTTTTTAAAAGTTCTGAGATAATTTTGATTGTTTTCTCCCTTGTATTTTCTCTGCATCATAGATGGTAGATCACATGTTTGGAACAATTCTCTGTGAATCTCAATTTTTTTAGCTACATGAATTATTTGAGGTTATCCATCTTATTTTACCAAAAGCTACCATTGCATTTTCTAAGTTACTCATCTTTTTCAGCTGTACCTAAGTTATTTATATGCAGATGGTTTTATGTTTTTAGTTTTAAAGTCCACAATCATTTTCTAATAACCATAGTGCCCTGGATTTAATGTTCTCTTTAACCTACTAGATATATTATTTACAGTTTCCTTACATGTCTGTTATTGTTCTGTTTTCTCTGTTAGCTCTTCTGATTATTGTTTGGTGCTCCTCTAATAATACATATTTTTAAAACTTTAGTCATATGCTCATCTTTGTTTTTGAGTTTTCTACTAGTAATTCTCTGATGCTGTACTAGTTCCACAAATCCTGTTACAATAGGTCATAGTAATGGTGAGATGTCTATCATAGACACCAGAATTTTGACATTTGGGCATGAGACCTCATTACTCTTCCAGAGTCGTGTCAGTGGCCTGTCCCTTTGGTGCACATTGCTATAACCTTTGCTCTAGTATCAAGGGCAAATTTTTCTGTTGCCAAGACTTAGGTATCATTTTCAAAAAGGGGCTGATCTAACCAGCTGATAGTGCTTTCTCAAACTCTCTAGTCTTCTGATAATATTTTTTTATTAGTATTTCAGATATTTTTTATTTATAAATAGTACTAGAGGCCCAGTGCACAAAAATTCGTGCACTCAGGGGGTCCCTCAGCCCAGCCTGCACCCAGGGAATCGGGCCTAAGCTGGCAATCAGACATCCCTCTGGCAGCCCGGGAGCCCTTGGGGGTTGTCCAATTGACATCTTAGGGCTGTCACGAAGTGGGGAGAGGCTCCCGCCATTGCCGCTGTGCTTGCAGCCATCAGCCCAGCTTGTGGCTGAGTGGAGCTTCCCCTGTAGAAGTGCACTGACCACCAGGGGCAGCTCCTGAGTTGAATGTCTGCCCCCTGGTGGTAAGTGAGCATCATAGTGACAGGTCATTCCAGGTTGTTTGGTCTTTAGAGTCAATTTGCATATTACCCTTTTATTATATAGGATATTTATGTTTGACACATAGAAAGCTGAACATATTTAATGTATACAACTCAATATGTTTTGGGATAAATATACACCCATGAAATCACCACTGCCATCAAGGCCACAGACATATACATCAACTCTCAAAGTTTCTTCCCACCCCCTTTATTATTGTTTGTATTATTATTTTCTTTCCCTGTGGAAATAACACACAGCATAAGGTCTACCCTATAGAAAAATTTAAGTATACAATATGTTATTGGTAGCTATGTGCAGTCTGCTTTATAATAGATTTTCAGACTTATTTATTTGCATAAGAAAAACTGTCCAAATTAAGAGCGGATATTTAAAGTTGTCTCTTTTTTTGCAGTTGCTATGATTATTTATAGAAAATCCTAAAAATTCAATTAAAAAACTGTTTAAACTGATAAGCAAATTTAGCAAAGTTACAAAATACAATAAACACACAAAAGTCAATTATGAACATGAACTATCTGAAAACTATATTAGGAAATAAATCCCATTTACAATTACATCAAATAAGTAAATAAAAAGGAAGAAATTTTACCAAGGAGATGAAACATCTGTATACTGAAAGCTATAAAACTATGATAAAAAAAATGAAGAGGCACAAATAAATGAAAACATACCCATGTTAATGGATAGAAGAACTGATATTGTTAAACTGTCCATATTATCCAAAGTGACTTACAGATTTAATGCAATCCCTTTCAAAATTTCAATGTCATTTTTCAAAGAAATAGAAAAAGCAATCCTAAAATTTATGTGGAACCACAAAGATTCTAAATAAAGAAAGCTATCTTGAGCAAGAAAATAAAATCTGGAGGCATCATACATTCTAATTTCAAATTATGTTACAAGGCTGTAGCAATGAAAACAGTAGGATACTGGTGTAGAAGCTGCCATGTAGAGTGATGAAACAAAATCGAGAGCCCAGAAATTAACCCACACATATTCAGTCAACTAATCTTTGACAGGGGCTCAAAAAATAAAAAATGGAGAAATACAGTTTTGTCAATAAACAGTATTGAGAAAATTGAATGTCCACTTGGAAGAGAATGAAATTGAACCTATATCTTTTTTTTATTTCCAAAGTTCCTGAAAAAGAGGACTAGTTTATTTTTAGTATTAAAGGGATTAACATTAGTTCTCATTATTCTGACTCGTCCCTATTGAAACTCACCAGATTAGAAAGTTGTAAACTCATACAGTTTCTAATAACTCCTACTAACTGTTAAAAAAGGACTTACAACAATAGAAGTTACGTGGGTAGGAAAGATCAAGGAGTAGACAATGCCAATCAAAGGTATCCAGAGAGAAAGAAGGCTTTCTGTGACTGAAATAATATTTCTTGTCTATGGTTTAGGAATAAGATGCTTCCATTAGGGACTGAGAAATCAAGATGAGAAACCTTCAGTATCCAAACTGGAGGCCTGAGTTCTCTGCCATGCCATTTTTGCAATCAGTTGGAGAAAGAGGCCTGAAGAAGAGGAAGAAATTCTCAACTTCTGATCAATCTCTAGGCACAAGGGTAGGAAATAAGACAGATACAGAGACAAACACTGTATTACCTCACTTATTTATAGAATCTAAAATAGTCAAACTCATAGAAGCAGAGAGTAGAATGGTGATTTCCAGGGAGAGAAGGAGAAGTTTTGAGGTAATGGTCAAAGGATACAAAGTAACACAACTCTTTTGAGTCACTTAAGTTTTTCTCATCATTCCTCTCCATATTAGTAAATAATAAAAATCCCCAGAATTTTATTCTTCAACTGGTCATCATTGTTTTTCATGTTCAACCCATGGTGATTTGCTCAATACACACGAATTAGCACCTAGACCCAGGTCTTGTGCCCCTCCAACTCAGTATATACTCTAGATCAGGGGTGGGCAACCCCTGGCACACGTGCCAAACATGGCACGCCAGTAACTTTTGCTGGCACGCGAAACCCTCTCTTATAATCTTCCATATACAAGTTTTTTCTTAATATCGACTTTTTTTATTTTTCAGATAAATTCAGTGTAGGTGCATCTTAGATAAATAAATAATTTTACATAACAAGTTATCTTAAAGACCATAGACATGGATTGATGAGAGAGGGGAAGAGCAATTTCTATGCCTCTGCCTTAACTCTCCCTGCCTTCCTAGATCCTACCAGTGTTTTGGTTTCATCCACATACGCTTGTGAATCTTTGTTCTCAGTGATGAATTTTGTTAAGTCTCGTAATAGGAGTAGCCTGACGGATGAAAATAGTAGCTCGTGCATATCACTGAAGGTCACAAAATATAAACCTGATGTAAAATCTCTGTCATCAGTGATGCAGCAGCAAAAGTCTCACTGATAATATCAAACGGAGTCATAAAGTTTTCTGTCGGACTATCAGTGTACATGTATACATTAAAAAATAAATGTATTTTTCATCATCATATACTGTGTTTTTGTCGCTCGAATGAATTTTATTATTTCTTCAAGGTTCTTCACATTTGTACACCTTAAGAGATATCAAGTAGGTGTAGCATGTTCTCAAAAAATTAGGGTTGGCATGCAGAAGAATTTTGAGTCAGAGAGTTTGCTGATTTTGGCACGCACTTTCAAAAAGGTTGCCCACCCCTGCTCTAGATTATTATCTATTAATCCTGAAAATTTATTTTAAATATATGACCACGTGAGAACTTTCTAAACTTTTTTCTTAGTTTAGATGATGATATTGTGAGAATTCCTCTATAAATACTAATAACCAAACAAAGCAATGTAAACAAAACAATATAAACATGTTGTTATAACAGCTAATGTTCAAGGAGTTCATGAGATGTGAATTTTGTCTGGGGATAAAAATTGGCTTACTGCATAGCATAGAAAAATCACTAAATATTTCTGTTCTTCCATTTTCATCATGAAAGCTGCTTTTGTAATATCTTATATATAAACCATTGCATAAATCCATGGCTATCAATAACAAATATTATACTAAATAGCAAGGGTCATTCATATTTTCCCGATTATTTGAACTTTACCTGAAGGAACAATAACTTGGAGACACTGGTGTTATGTAGGCGGTACTATTCGAGGCATGTTTGTATGTGGAAAATTATACTATTATTTTCTCATCCAAAATACCATTTTTTGGTCACTAATGGCCATGTGTACAATGACCACAACTGAGTAGAATACTCTGGGTGGGGTTTTCAGGAATACAGCATGTGCATTCTTTATATGAGGGACACTATCTTTTCGGAGTCTCTGTGATTTTTCTCTTCTCTCTTGTCCTGAGCTGTTTTCAATTTCTTTGGGCATTGAGCCATTCTGATGTGGTATGTAATTTGTTTTATTCAGTGGTTTCTTATCATGCATAGATAAAATGCCTTTTTTATCAGTCATTTAAATTATTGTTTTTCTCTGGTGATGGATTTTCTGTAGCTTCTGTATTTACTTTATTACTTCTGACTAAAGTGTGTTTTCCTATGGGGAACCCAGCAGAGGTTTGCATTTAGTATTACTTCATCATCATTCTGCACTACACTCTCAGCAATATCTCTATGTAAAAAAAGAGGCAAGGAGTCTGTGGGTTAAAGAGTTTCAGCGAAATAACTCTTGCTCTCCCTCATAGCCTCAGCCTGCACTGCAAATGATTTTAGAATTTTACAACCTATATTAACATAGTTAATTTATTTCCTCTGTCCTATATTTCATACGGTTATGTTTTTGCCTTGAACAGAAAAGGGAAAGTGATAAAATGACATGAGCAGTTTTCTCCTCATCCTTTCTTTCCAAACTCAAATATGTGTATAAAATTTTTATGGAATGTCACATTTATCCCTGAAGATTTAAGTGAGTGAATAAACTCTAGCTAGACTTTTGGAAATTTCTCTAAATCAAGTGAGGCTCTCACAACACTTGCCAAAATAAATGGGAGGAAAAAAGACCACAAAAATGTTGAAATATGTTCTTAGCAGTTGTTGTTTTTTTCTAAATTTTCTGATTAGTTAAGTCCAGTGGACTCAATTTTTTTCATTCATTCATAAAGTTAAATAATTGGAAAACAGTTTTAGGTGGCTTTAAATCCTATCCCCTTTCTTCAGATGAAATCACTTTGAAATTGTCATGGAAGATAAAAAGCTATTGTTTGTTTAAGATCCTCAGAGGAGAAAGGTCCACTTCCTTCTTTAGTAACTGTCCTGCATCTCGTACCTCTTACTGGCAGTATTTTCTAAGGCCTAATTAACATTCTGAAAATAATTTAAGTCTGTTTCATTTGTTCATTCAGAAGCAAATATAACAATTATTTCCAGCAAGTCAGAATGTTAGTCTCTATAAAGCATGTGTATTTAAGTTAGACACTGATTTTGCTGTCATAAAATGTTTTAGCCTTTTAAAATAAATAAGCTAAGTAATTAAACAACCATGAAAAGTAACTAATGACAAAAATATGCACTTTGTGGTATTATTGTTCAGAGAAATGTTCAGTTTCTTTGAGTTGGAGAGGCAAGGACACACTCTAGAGAAGAGCTGAGATGAGGATGTGTCAATGATAAAGAGATGTATGAAACTCAGGGCATTGGGACCTAATATTTAAGACTTCAGATGCCAGAACAAAGAGCTTGAAGTTTATTCTTGCTTGTAAAATCTTGTTTGAATCTAACCTCTGTCTTATGGCCTTTGGGCAATCTACAGGCACATTTCTAAGCCTCAGTTTCTCATTTGTTAGATCATGATTATAACGTAGATTTCAACATATTTGTGAAGATAAAGTGAGACAATGTACAAAGTATTTACCATAGTTCTTGGTACCTAGAAAGTGCTCAGTAAAAGAAAGGAAAGCTGATATTAATAATGATGACAATGGTAATATTTTATGGTGACAATAGGAAACAATCAAGAAATTATGAGCAGGGAAATGTGATTATAGCCATGTTTCAAAAGATTAATCCAAATGATATTGTTGTAATTAACCCAGTTACTAATTAACTGGAAAGGAACAAAGGGAAGGCAAAAAATTATAGGCATGCCCAGTGAGGGTCTGGGCGACATAGGGAAGATGATAACTGTCAATCACACCTGGGAGCAGATCATTGACCAGAATAGGCATGACCACTGTAGGGGCTTGAAATCTGAAATACATAAACTCCTGAACAAAGAGAGTTATGCTCTTTTAGCCATCTTGCTTTCTTGGTACTCTTGTGTGTTTGTGTGTGTGTGTGTGTGTGTGTGTGTGTGTGTGTGTGTGTGTGTGTGTTTTGCTTGTTTGTTTTTTGGGAGAGAGCGCTCTCAAACTCTGCACTTGCTCACATGGCCCACACCCATGTACACCCCAACCACAATGGACTGATGGTCTGAAATTAGTCTGACTCTGTGCAGACTCAACTCCACTATGAAATGGAAACTTTGGACACTGGCTTTGCTTCTAGCTCTGCTGAGTCCCCAGCTGCACATTTTCTAGGACAGGTTTTAGAGAAATGGGACTTTGAAAACAAAGGGATATAATTTCACACAAATAAAGCTTTCTATCACATCTCATCCTCTCCTGGGGGCCTCTGGAAATTCTTATTCTAGCAGCACCTCCAAAACTCCACTCCCGCTAGAAATTCCACCTGCATAATTCTCTGATAACACAAGAATAGGATGTAAAGGTAACTAAACAATGGATATGTAGAAAGTAATGAGATTAGTTTTATGAGAAATAAATATTCTAGATATGTTTTAAAGGACTTAATTTAAGGATAGTGATGGTAATGAAGAATAGATGTAGGTAAGATTATAAAAGTTTTTCATTCTAAGTATAGTAAAGTTTTATATATTTAATTAGTCTTTAATTCATTTTTAGAAAATCCAGTTCTTTTTGCTTACTGCTTATTTTTACAAAATACTTGGTCACCCCTTTAACTCACCCCATGTCTCTCTTGTGCTATGCATTAGAGTAATTAAAATCTTCATCTCAATTACTTTTTCATTAGGTGTTTCAAAGTTTGGCAGGTGGCAATTAATAATCCTATCAATTGAATAATTGAGTTTCAGAAAATTTAATTTAGGGCACATATTAAACTAGTAAATAGATTATAATAAATTATGATTTTACCTTTCTTCCAACCCTTTAAGAAATAGTAGTTTCTAGCACCTGACTGGCAGGAAAAATTTGTCCTGAAAAATTTCCCTACAACGGAGTGGTGTCAACTTTTTGGATTTTGGTAAATGTATTTCATAGCAGTTGAAAATTTGTACTCAAGAATCAAAGAACCTGTGTTCAATTCAGAGATGCCATTCACTATATATGTTACCTTGCATTTATCTATAATTTAGAGGTAATGGAAGTACTCAACTCACAAATATGTATCCATCACTTTGCCTTGTATACAGTGTATACACAATATTATTATAATTGCTACTATTATCATTAACCTTAAGCTTCAAGTGATGGTACATAATCTTCATTTCTTGTGCCTGAATTCTTTTATGTCCTATTTTGCTCCATTTACTTCAATTCTTAACCACCAACTTATAAAGGAATAAGAAATAAATCAGTTTTATGTTACCAAGATATTTTCTAAGAGGCTTAACTTGAAGGGCATATGTTATGTGTTGTAAAGATCCAAGATCTGTTGAAGAATTGCTCAGATATCCAGAGTTCATGATTCAAAGTTCTTTCCTATTGGTGGCTAGGGAAGGAGTTAACTCCCAAATAGTCTAAATTTTTAAGACATGAACTCAGCTAATTTTGGATGTCACTCCTATTCTGTTTCCTGAGGGAAAAATATGAAATCATTGTTGTTGTTTTAAAATCTGTTACTTTTCTTCCTCCTCTGACTGCTTAAGTCTTACTAGTTTGGTTTCTAGTTAATCTCCCAAGAAATCTTGCTCCCAACGTTGTATGCAAAATAATAGAAGAGATATAAGGTGAGAGGGCCCCTCCAACTGATCTGTATCTGAACAGTACCAGGCAGATGTCAGACGCTGCATCATTTCCTTTGGAGGTCTGCTGTTGTGCTTATCTCCCCTTACCTTCTGAAAGATAGATCTATCCTTGATCTCTCTATCTGCACTTTCAGCTGATTTAATCTTGTTCTTTCCACTGTGAGATCAAGAACACCTGGTTATGGTCTCCTCCTTACTAATCTTTTACACATTTGAAGACTATTAATAAATTACCACTAAAATTTCTCTCCTGCAAACTAGATTATTCTAATTCTTTCAGTCTTAGCATTACTCAAAGGACCAGTTTGCCAGTCCCTAGTCATTTTTGTGGCTTATGCTATATCCTCTCATTTACTTCTCCAAACTCACTTAAAATTAAGAACTTTTAAAAGACATGGTTTTCCAAAAATAATAGTCATAATCGAGGAACAAGAAGGTAAATTATGCTTTCCAGAGTTCATGCTCTGGAAAAATTCTAAATTGTGAACTAAAATATGCTATATCAACTCCAGGATAATTCTTTTCATCATATGCTTAACAATAAATACTTTGTTCTAATATTTATCCTCTCCTTGCTAAATTCTAGAAAATAGAAATATTTGTGTCATATTAAAAATTGTATAAATGAATGTGTCACTTCGTATTACACCTGTGGAGATGCACAATTGCTACTTTCCTATCAAGTCTGAAATTTCATTTAATTTATTCTGTTAAAGTAATAAGTAAAAGAAAACAGTATATAGGAGAAGATAATTAGGTCATTTTGAAAGAAACTCACATTTATTGATCCATTCTGAAGAAGAAATAAAAAACCCTAGAAAACAGGGATAGATAGCAGAGATCAGTTTTGATGTGTGAGGTGGGCACAGCATTTGGGAAAGATGGAAAATCAATGGTCTTTTGCTGCTGAAATTGGATTCTGTAGCAGGAAGTCCTAGATAGTGAGATATTTCTTCTGTGAAATGTTTTGTCTCTTTGGGACTATAGAGTTTTAGAGATGGGGAATGCACTCTGGGGCTGTTGAATACAGGTAAGACTTTAGTAAAATAAATACTATAAGAGTGAATGGCTTTGTATCAAAGAGCCAACCCAGTGATCTTTAAAATAACCTCTCTATAATAATTTACCTAGTTAGAACAACTTTTCTGATAAATTTGCAAATAAAATATTCCTAATCTATATCAATACAATTTTTTTTTTACTTTCTAAATTTTTATAGGGAGCCTATGCATCTTATCTGATTTACTTATTGTTTCTGCAAGAAAGATGTGTAACTTTTAGCAATAGTCTTCTAATACAGTAGCAGAAATATATTAAAACTATTTTGTAATATAAGAAGTAACAATAAAATAATCTAAAATGTACTAGACTCTAGATTTCGAATCATCATGCAACTGCAAAGAATGTATCATATCTAGAAAATAAAATTTCTCATTAAAATTATATATCTATGTATATAAAACCCTAATATGCAAATAGACTGAACAGCAGAACAACCGAACAACCAAACAACCAATCAAACAACCGGTCTCTATGACGTGTGCTGACCACCAGGGGGCACACGCAGAACAAGGTGAGCATTGGCCGTGGTGGGATGGTGAAGCAGGTGAGTGGGGGCGCCAAACCAAGGTGGGGCACCAGTTGCTGTCATTGGGGCGAGCCTCTGGTGATTACTGAAAATCTTTGCTCCTGCGCACCATGGTCCCGCCTGGTGCTCACACCTGCTGCCAGTGCCGGCCCTGCTCTCACCCGCTGCTGGAGCCTAGCCCTGACCCCAATTGCTTTGCACCGTCAGCGGGTGTGAGCAGTGGCTGCCAGCCCCGATAGCACCTCAGGACTTCTCCATCTCCCCCTGCTCCTGAGGGGTAAGGAGGGGAGGCAGCCACCTCTCACACCCGCTGCTGGTGTTGGCCCCACTCATACCTGCTGCTGGCGCTGGCCCCACTCGCACCCGCTCACACCCGCTGTCGGCGCCCAGCACCAGTCCCAATTGCTCGGCACCATCAGCAGGTGCAAGTGGCAGCTGCCAGCCCTGATCACCCCTGAGGGCTTCTCCACCGCCCTCTGCTCCTGAGGAATGATTGGGGCAGCAGTCACTGCTCGCACCCGCTGCTGATGCTGGCTCCAGCTGCTCCACACTGTCAGCAGGTACGAGTGGGGCCAGCACTGTCAGCACATGGGAGTGGCGGCAATGGGAGCGGGGCCCAGGAGCCATGGTGGGAGTAGCCGGGCAGGGGTGCGGAGGATGGGCCGAGACCCGCTCCTGTGCCCACCGCAGACTCATAGCCCACAGTTCCTTTCTAGGTGCACGAATTCATGCACTGGGCCCCTAGTTTATGTTTAAAAAGATATGATACAATACAATATATCCTGGAAATATGTAAAAATGGCATAGTGCTGGCCTGAGACTTAGGAAATAAGTTTGGTCAGGGCTGTGTACTGATGCTTTATAACCTTGAACACATCTCCCAGCTTTCCTGTGTTTTAGTTTTCAAACCAGGAAACTGGTTTTACAAGTACTTTTTAAAACTTTCAAATGTTGGAAAATGCATAATCTTTGCTTTACCCTGTCCTTCAACACCTACGTAAAATGGAACTCCATTCAGATAGGGAAATATATTTTTCTCCATTATTTTCCCATTTCTACAATCAGTACATAAACATAAGCTGTCATTACATTTTATATGAGACTGTATCACTGTTCTGGATCATTCTCCTTCTTTCTATGATCACCTTTCTTTTTTTCCATATCACTGCTGCCAAACTCAGTTTTATGAAGCACTAGTTCTCTGGCAAATTGCCTTGTCAAGAGACTTATAATAAACTAGAGGGCGGTGCACAAATTTGTGCACAGGTGGGGTCCCTTGGCCTGGCCAGGGACCAGGACTGCAGGAGATTGGCCAGGGCGAGGGGCTATGGGAGGTTGGCTGGCCATGGGAGGTTGGCTGTGGGAGCACACTGACCACCAGGGGGCAGCTCCTGTGTTGAGCATCTGACCCCTGGTGGTCAGTGCATGTCATAATGACCAGTCGTTTGGTCGTTCGGTCACTTAGGCTTTTATATATAGACTAGAGGCCCGGTGCACAAAAATTTGTGCACTCTGGGGGCGGG
>NW_005365553.1:883719-891873 GCF_000412655.1 Myotis brandtii | reverse complement strand
GCTGCACCCTGTCAAACACAGAGCTGCAGGGCAATCAGGGGATTGGGGAGCTCCCCCCTATCAGGCACAGAGGAGGGCTGATCAGGGGGTTGGGGTGCCTTCCCCTGTCACGAACAGAGTAGGGCGGATAGGGAGGTTGTGGCCCCGCCCCCTGTCACTCACAGAGCCACAGGGCGATCAGGGGGTTTGGGCGCTGCCCCCTGTCACACACAGAGCCGCAGGGCAGTCAGGAGATTGGGGAGCTCCCCCCTATCAGGCACAGAGGAGGGCTGATCAGGGGGTTGGGGTGCCTTCCCCTGTCACGAACAGAGTAGGGCGGATAGGGAGGTTGTGGCCCCGCCCCCTGTCACTCACAGAGCCACAGGGCGATCAGGGGGTTTGGGCGCTGCCCCCTGTCATGCTGATCCCGGTGCCGGGAGCCTCGCTGCTCCGCTGATCCCGGTGCTGGGAGGCCTATTACCCTTTTACTATATAGGATAGAGGCCTGGTGCATGGGTAGGGGCTGGCTGGTTTGCCCTGAAGGGTGTCCTGGATCAGGGTGGGGGTCCCCACTGGGGTACCTGGCCTGTCTGGGTGAGGGGCTGAGGGCTGTTTTCCGGCTGGCGAGTGACTGAAGCTTCCAACCGCTCCTTGTTTTCTTCTCTTTTTTTTTTTTTTTCTGGGCCAGCTTTAGCTCTGAGGCCTTGCTGCTGAAAACATAGATACAATGTTGCGGTCCGAGCCCGGCTGAATGGAAGCCCTTTTCTGGGGTTTTGTTTAGCTTCTTATTTGCAACATAGTATATAGTTGCTTAGAGTTGCAACTGAGAGGCTGGCAAGTGAGGCGGGGAACGTTGGAGTCTGCAGCAAGCAAGCCTCGTGCTGGCTTCAGTGCCTGGCTGCCGGCCGCCATCTTGGCTGACAGTTAATTTGCATATACTCACTGATTAGCCAATGAAAAGGGTAGCGGTCGTACGCCAATTACCATGTTTCTCTTTTATTAGTGTAGATAGATAGTTCATTGCCACTTATCACATTATCCCATATTTCTTCTTGATGCGTAAATATGCCCTGTGGCCAATTGAAAATAAAATAAATTAGAAGATGATTTCTCAGGTCCCTTGTACATGTAAGTGACCATGTGACATGATTTGGGATATGAGAGGTGAGCTTACCTGAAGCTTTCAGGAAAGGTAGGTTTCCCTTTGCCCTCCCTCTGCCTAGAACACAGATACTCTGCTTGCAGTGCAGAGACGTGTTGTAACTAGCAGAACAGGAGGAGAGGAGAGGAGGATCCAAGATCTAATGATGTCAGAGCTGCCATAATATCCCGGAGCTGTCCAGCTCCAGATTCCTTGTTTTGTGAGAAAAATAATCTGTTCTTTGGTTAAGCCACTGTAGTCAAGTCTCTGTTACATGTAACTGAACATAATAAACTGATAACATGCTCCAGTAATTCTGCCTATTTCCTACTCGCCCCCCTACTCATCTTTCAGTTGAGCTGTTGGAATTATCTCCTGTCCTCTGTGTTTGGGTTATATACATCACCCCTTACTGCATGCTTTTCAGAAAGGTTCTTTCTATTGACATTAGCCTTTCCACATCTTAGACATTCTTCAAGTTGACTCGAGTCTCGCTCTCTTCACAACGCCTCCTTTAACAAAACAACAAGTTTGTTTTTTTTAAATGTCTACAACACATGTGTTTTCTACCACACTAGACTAACCTATTATTTGTTCTGTAATTTTGTTCACTTGTGTTAAGCTTAACATTCTACCTAGATGATATATTCTTTAAGGGCTGGGAGTATGCTTAAGTTTATTAGAATATGAGTTTTGAAAGGCAGAAGCAAGTTTTATTTCCAGCTCTATTCACCACTTTTTTCTTCCTCTAGCACCAGTGTACATCACAAATACTCAAACATATACTTTGAGTATATGCACATCTGCACGATGTCACCTCTGAGATTTTATTTTGATTGACTCAGTGATTAAGGGTTAATGGTATTTGTTCTAAATTTATCTCTTTAATCAAGAAATTTATCCTTTAGCAATATTCTTTATTAAAGATGTTTTCACTCTAAAATGTTTAGCATTTAAATAAAACAAAACCTATCTGCTCAGTTTCCTTCTATCCAACTTGTTGTAATTGTATAAGAATTTTGTGAGGGAATATTTATGAGGTTGAAATAAAATTAATCTTTGTCTCTAGTTATTGCCCAAAGTAAAACAAACAAAAAAGTAATACAAAAACAGTGTTATTTTTTGTTTATATTTTATTCCTCAATAAATTATAGTTGAATAAAAGGATACTTAGACTACAAACCTTTCGAGAATGAAATAGCTGCAACTTAAAGATTTTTCTGACAATCTTAAGTCTTTCTAATAAAAAATTTTGTATATTATTTTAAAATTCTAATCACTCTCTATCCTAGGTCTGAGTGAATAGATTATATTGGTATTAAAATCACAGCAGTCATTGTAACATAAAAGTCACCAGGGGAAAAATGAAGATAGGAATGGAATAGGATTTTTTTCACACTCTATAAAGTTTTCCTCTTGTTAAGCTTTAAAGATTTTCTAGTGTTTGCCCATATTAGCACTCTTTCTAAAATAGCTGACAGTTGTTAGACTCCCTACAATAAATGAAGTAGTACTGAAGATAAAGAATATGCCTACACCAGCCATTTGAAATGAAGTACTTGGGAGAAAGTGAAATTGCTTCAATTCTAAGGAAGCGTTTACAGTCTATATAGGCACTTGCTGTTTATGTGCTGCTATTATGAAAGTTTGGAGTTATGTTCTTTCCATTCAGTCCTCTTAATTGTTTGAAGTACATAGCAGTACTAATATAAGCATGCATCACACTACATGGGCCTTACTTGGTTTTCTGGCTAATCTTAGTCTGTGAATACTAACTCCCATAGGCTTTCCTTATACCCACCGGCTTCTCTACCTCATCTTTTATGTTTGTCCTGGCTTTAGGTCCACACTACAAAGTTAATATTGTTATATCATCAGCTTGACATTTAAAATTGTATCTTTTTGGGGAATAAAATCTTACTAGTTCTACAGATGCATATTGCACCAAGAAATTATGAAAACAGTTCCCTCGCACAGCATACCAAGAGCAAGTGGAGGCAAAGATGAGGAAAGTGTTGATCCTTCCCTCCTAGAGCTGTTATCTGTGGCATTTCCATGGCTCCATGGCTTCATGGTCTCCATGGAGATCATCAGTTTGTAAAGCAGCTCTGATTGGTTGAAGCGTCTTCTTAAGTGCCTTTGCTTTGGAATGCCTAAATAAGGCATTCACCTATTACTATTGCACTCCCCCCCGCCCCCCGCCTTAAAACACTGCCATGTATAAGTAAAAAAGAAAAAATTGTATTGATAGAGTATGAGTTTAGGAAGTAAAGCAATCTTTAGGGTAATTAAATTTCCTAAATTTAAAATACTCAACAATCCATATGATTTTACTTGTAAGAATCTCATAGCAAGTGATACTCACAGATCTTTACAGAATTAAGAAGATTTGGGTTGTTAAGACGTTCTGGCCAAAGAACTCAGATTCAAACGCAGGACTCCAATCCTTGAACCGGCCTGTTCAGAGAACAGATATTCCATCCCAGACACACTTGGCATTTGGTGGGTTACCGTGTCACATACTCGGATACATCAACTTTAGACACCAGAGGGGAATTTTTTCAGTTGTGTGTCCAGAGCATAAATTCAAGGTCAGAGATTAGCAGCAAGGAAACCAGTTTTGAAATAAAGCTAAGCAAATCCATCCATATATAAGCATGACTGATTTCTGCATATATATTTGGTATTAAGATGATGAGAGATTTCATGGCTAAAACTGGGTTATTTCTATGTCCATACTGCACATGCTTAGGCTTTTGAGTGTTTGTACTCCTCACCAAATAGGCAACCCTGGATAATAGAGGTATATTTTACAAAGATATGTACATTTTGCCTGTGACCTTGCCTTGATAGCATTACATTTGGGAATAATATTAATGTTCTGAAAGCACACAGGCTAGTTGTGTGAGAAATAAGTTTTCTCTGATTTTTACGTGTATATGAATCATTGCTGCTCTATCTCTCAAAGGTAGTTCTTCAGGTCAGATGCTGCCAGCAGAACAGCAGAGAGACTGAGTGCACAGTGAGCTCAGCTGCAGTGCGGGAGCTGCACGTCTTTACTGCTCTGCTTTTGTTGGGGACCAATGTTGAGGGAAAGTGATTGCTTTCTTTCTTTTATCAGTTTCTATTTGCGTGGTAAGCTTTGCTTCCTTATCTCTCCTAATTTACTAGCCACAATGAGTTTGGCTTACTTGCTGATGATTGCATTTTTTTTTAACTTCCTATAATGTTATCTATGATAACAGGGATAATCGCGAAGATCTGAAGGTGCTTTCTGTAATTTAAAAATAAAAGAAAATCCTTAGTTGCCTTGTTAATTTAGGGCTTTGCAACTCATCCAACTCTCCCCTACTTCTTCCATGTTCATGACGTCTACCCACTGCTATCCACATTGGTTTAAAATTTTAAACCTTTATTTTTTATTTTTTTTACATATGAGACTCATTATTAAATTGTAAACACCTCAAGGGTAAAAAAAATTAATGTTTTTAATGCGAAAGGCATAAGAATGATGATATCCACCTCCCTTGGTCATTTAAGACCTAGACCTAACCCTCTCTAAAGGAAGTAAATAGGATACTAAAAGGTTCTGAGGTATCAGGTCAAACTGGTGCTAATTTCATTGTTCACTGCTATTTGAGAAGCATGCTGTCGCTGAAATATCAATGTCAGCTCAATAGGACAAATCTAATCTACTTATTTTCTATATCGACAAATAGAACCAGACCAGTGGACTGAGGTTTACATACCTGCCTGCTGACTTCAGACAATATGAATTGTCTCTCTGAAAACTAATTACAAACAATAACGGTTGTCACTGTTGTTTTTCTGATTAAGTAGCAAGATTGATAAAGTTTAATGATGTTTATTTTTGGAAAGGGTGTGGAGAAATAGGTACTTCAATATAGTTTTCAGAGTATGTATCTAGACAATATTTTAAAAGGCAATTTTTATCCATAAAATTTTTCCAGATTTTGCGACCCAACACTCCTAACAAACTGTTCTACAAAAATAGAATAAAAAAATAAAATATAGAGAAATATACATATGTTGCAGAATTTGTTCCATTCTTCTTTTTAATAAAAATTGGAAATTTGTGTTAAAAAACTTTGAAAAAGTTTATATATGTAAATATATATATATATACTTTATGTATATATGCACAAACATGCATATATCTGAATTAATTTACAAGAAACATAAAATTTTCAGCCCTAGAGAGAAATATGGAGTAATATATATCAAGAATTTAGAAATGATGGAAAAATACCAAGGCAAATTTCACATACATCTTTTAGTTACAATGGGTAATTTTTACTTTGGGAGGCATTTTAGTGTGTGTCGTGGGGTGCGTTTTCAACTACTATTAATGTTAAATACTACCAACTTTGCATTCCTTAAAAACAGGGATTAAGATGCCTGTCTTTTGGTATTTGTTTGAGTAAAAGCAATTACATATATAAAACGCATGGTATACATTTGGCTTTCAAATTCACAAACTGCATTATTATCAAGCTGTTATTCTCAATTTTTGTTATGATGAAGACAATTTTATAATCACAATCATTCTCAAATACTGTGCAATTTATTTTTGTAACTCTTAAAATGATTATTAGAATCTTCCCTTATTTTTCTCAGGATTTCAGGAGTTTGTAACCTCTATGGTTCTAAGTGTGTGCTGAACATATACTGGATAATAATTATGTATCTACCTGTTACAACTGGCACCCTTAAATCCACTTCCAAGGGGGTCAGTCAACTATTACAAAATTCAAATGACTATAACCAATTTGTAAGTATTGCTTAGTGAAATTCCAAGGTTCTGTTTTTCTTGACCTTCATCTCTCACAGGACTCTAGTGCTCACCAAATACTCATTGTATTCATTCAATCAATTATTCATGTCATCATTCATTTTGCCATTCATATCTGTATTCTTTCACCAATTACAGATAAGCTATAATTACAAAACTATAGAAAAAGAGTTTGACAACAGCATCAAAGTATAATTGAAAAATGGAGAAATTAAGGTAGAGTAACTTAGAGACTAACCTCAAGATACATGATTTATTTCTATATAAAAATCACATTTTCTCACCGTTAATATATTTTGAAAAGTTGTCATAGCTGCATTTTGTATAACACACCATTAAAAATCTATTATTTCAGCTTGCACAGAAATAGCTCAGTAACTTCTAATTTTTTAAATTGCTCTGCCACACCCATAAACCAGGTTTAGTCTTCCCAGTCAATGAACCAGTATAAATACTTTGATAGCCATAAAGCATGAACACAAATCATAGATATACTATGCAGGAAGCTGCTTTTTACAAATTAAGAATGAAACAACTTCAATGAGAAAGGCTACAGTGTAACAGATAACTGGTAGAACTTTTCAATTAAGAGCTATTTCTTTGTATAATCTGATTATCCTTTACTGTTTTTTTTCTACACTTCTGGATCCAGAATAACACTTGTTTGTCAAAACCAATGGTAAAATATCCTATCTAATAATAGACAAACAGAGTAATTGACCATACCTTCGCTACGCCTCCCATTGGCTAATCAGCGAGATATGCAAATTAACCACCAACAAAGATGGCGGTTAATTTGCATACGTAGGCGCGAAGCGGAGCAGCAAAGGCGCTGAAGGCAGCTCTGGCCGGAGCAGCAAAGGCCTGGGTGCCAGGTGCCGGAGGAAAACCGGTGCTGGCAGCCAGGGGAAGGGAAGGTCTATTGCACAAATCTTTTCGTGAAACAGGCCTCTAGTTATACAATAATTAGTTCAACCACGTGTTCACATAAAATTTATGTAACTGAACTGTTGTTGATGGATGATGTAATTTAACATGTTAGATGCCTTAAAGACCATAGAGTGAAGTCAATGAGATTCCTCTGCTTGACTGAGCTCCCAGTCATCATCTACCTTCAGGTTTCAAATATTAGAGAGCTGACATCTCCATAAGCAGCCCATTTCATTCTTAGGATGGGCATACTGAGCTCACTCCTTAGAACCACACTTTAACTTGCATATAGGTAAACTGAAATGTGTGTAGAGAAATTTAACCAAGATGGTCAGGAATAAGAATAAGAGCAGAAGATATAAGGGATGATTGACTTGAAAAAAACTGAACATGAATGTATTTTACTTCCAGTGTTTGAAGTAATGCCACATAGAAAAAAGATTGAAAGTATTCTGTATAACTCCAAGTAAAAATCCTGGGATCCAAAGATAAAAATCATAGGACAATCTCTTTGTAAGGAAGTTCTAACTAGCTAATAATGCTCTATTTCCTCCCAGAAATTTTAAATGCCCTATCAATAATGCCTGTATCATCATTTGGGTTTCTTATTTAATCCTTGAGATAGGGTGGCAGACTTCTATAGCATATCACTGGAGAAAACCTCTTAATTTGGCATTATTAACAATTGCCAGTTATATATTACATATACATAACTTTATTACTCCATAACATGTATTTCCCCCAGTTATATACAAGGATGGCATTGCAGGATTTTGATTGCCCTGTGGGAATCCAGAAATCTGTCCGTAAAAATTTTACAGCATCATCAACCTAAGAAATTAGTTAAATCTGGCTATACTTACTATTAAGGGACTAAATGCCAATGGTTGTTTTTTTTCTATAAGTGATATTCAATATATTTAGAAATGTATTTGCATATTTTCTTGGGATCTATGTACCATTTATTCATCTTTAGTTTTCAGATTTGAATGTATTTTTATTTGTGAAAGCCAGGGCTTTTTATTTAATTACTAGAGGCCCGGAGCACAAAAATTTGTGCACCCGGGGGGGGAGAGGGGGTCCCTCAGCCCGGCCTGTGCCCTCTCGCAGTCTGGGACCCCTCGGGAGATAACGACCTGCTGGCTTAGGCCTGCTTCCGGGTGGCAGAGGGCAGGCCCAATCCCTAAGTGCAGCCCCTGCTCAGGCTCAGAGCAGGGCCGATTGGGAAGTTGGGGTGCCGCCCCGTCATGCACAGAGCAGGGCAGATCGGGAGGTTGGGATGCCACCCTCA
>NW_005365553.1:874283-882601 GCF_000412655.1 Myotis brandtii | reverse complement strand
TTTTTTTTTTTTTTTTCTGGGCCAGCTTTAGCTCTGAGGCCTCGCTGCTGAAAACATAGATACAATGTTGTGGTCCGAGCCCGGCTGAATGGAAGCCCTTTTCTGGGGTTTTGTTTAGCTTCTTATTTGCAACATAGTATATAGTTGCTTAGAGTTGCAACTGAGAGGCTGGCAAGTTAGGCGGGGAACGTTGGAGTCTGCAGCAAGCAAGCCTCGTGCTGGCTTCAGTGCCTGGCTGCCGGCCGCCATCTTGGCTGACAGTTAATTTGCATATACTCACTGATTAGCCAATGAAAAGGGTAGCGGTCGTACACCAATTACCATGTTTCTCTTTTATTAGTGTAGATTATTATTATTTTTACTTTTCCATTTCTGATTCCTTTCTAGTTCTCTGCTCATGACGTTTTCATAGGAAATAATATTGCTGGGGAAATGTAATTCTAGGGAAAGAATATTCCAAGATTAAGTATTCTTTCCTCTTTTCCTCCCTCCCTCTCTTCCTGTCAGTTCATACAATGGCTGGCTCCTTCTTTTCCTTGAAATTTCTGCTTAGAATCACTTCCTTAGTAAGATTATCCCTAACTCTAAGCAAATATCCAATCACCTCCCTTTCCCCATTTTTGCTTTTATTGAATTTATCAAAAGTTGAGATTGTTTTTGTCTTTAAAAAAAAAGGTGCTTATAAATGTTTACCCTCACAAAATGTTTAAGTTTCATAACAGCTAAGGTAGTTTTTATCTCATTTATCATTGTGTTTTCTGCATTTAGCAAGTTCCTGAGGTGTGTATTTGAGTATAGTTGGACATTTGAATAAATATCAGTGTACACCTCAAAAGTTAATTAACTTTTAAATTTATTCATTAAACACATGTTTATTGAGGACTCTTTTGCCTGGCCTGTGTTTGATGCTATGATTACAAATCTACAGCAGATCCAATAGAGTGTCTATTCAAATATGAGTGAAAAATGGAGTTATTGATAGATTATGCCAAAGTGAAATTGAATATTTTACTATCTAACCAAACTAATTACTTTTACTCCCAAAATATTTGAGTTATTCTTTTTTATTCTCAACCTGAGATATCTATTTTATTCTCAGAGATTTATTATAGAATATCCAAAATCTAAGTCATAATTGTTTTCATTTTTGTTTGTATTATTTATGAACAGTGTTTAGAAAATAATGATACACTAAGTTAAATTTCTTACTTAAAGCAAAGAGAAAACATCTGTGAAAGATCTATAAGTAATAAATATAATTTTTAAAAGGAGTATAAGGATTTTTATATAAATCTAGTCAGTTAATGACCTGTTTCAAATACTTGTTTTACATCAAAGCTTCAAATATGAAAAAAAAAAGAAAAACTGCTAGAAGGTGACTGTGAGAACTTTTCCTAAGCCTCTAGTCTTTAAAATAAGAGACTTGGGGGAATCTCTATTGCTATAATTAGGGAAAAATTGACTTCTGTCTAGATTAGAATCAATAAAACAGATTAAAAAGTAACCCTCCAAGTTGCACAAATATTTTATTGGGGACATATCTTATATAGTGTGGAATTTTCCTTCCTTCCTGAAGATCCTGAAATGAAAGGAAAATAGATGCCTACTGACTAATGCAGGAAGAGTACCTTAGGCACGTATTTCATGTGATAATTGCTTTTCTTTTGCATTTAGGAACTACAGGCAAAAGCGAGATAAATGGAGCTGCCTTTAGTACCCAGAGGAAAAGCAATCTCTATGCTTGTCAGGTCCATGAACATTTCTCCTGTCCTGGGCAGTCTTTAAAAAAATAAAATCATCATTTGTAATACTTTCAACAATTAAATAAATAAATAAATAAATAAATAAATAAAATCATGTTGGTGGCTATCTTGTACTGCACTCAATTAAAGTTAAGTTGTTAGATTTTTCCCTAAGAAATGTCAACCACTGCCATTACCAAGTATCTGACCAGGTCACATGGAAAATGAGCATGCTCACACTATGCTATCTGCATTTGTCACAGACTGAGCTAAAAAGAAAGACTGACAAGGATCTCATGGATATTTATTCTAGTTTCACCTGGGGCAAATTATATTCATCCTGCAAACTCTCTGACCTCAAACTATTCTCTTGTGCTGCTTTATATGCCTCTAAATTTTAGCACAATACAGGATTTTATCATTTAAAAGTGTAGACCAAATGCAACTGTGTTTTTTGTGTTTGTTCTGGGTTTTTTGTTTTTTTTTTTGTTTTTTGTGTTTTTTTTTTTTTTTTTTTACTGCACTCAATTAAAGTTAAGTTGTTAGATTTTTCCCTAAGAAATGTCAACCACTGCCATTACCAAGTATCTGACCAGGTCACATGGAAAATGAGCATGCTCACACTATGCTATCTGCATTTGTCACAGACTGAGCTAAAAAGAAAGACTGACAAGGATCTCATGGATATTTATTCTAGTTTCACCTGGGGCAAATTATATTCATCCTGCAAACTCTCTGACCTCAAACTATTCTCTTGTGCTGCTTTATATGCCTCTAAATTTTAGCACAATACAGGATTTTATCATTTAAAAGTGTAGACCAAATGCAACTGTGTTTTTTGTGTTTGTTCTGGGTTTTTTTGTTTGTTTTTTTGTTTTTTGTGTTTGTTTTTTTTTTTGCATAGGCTGGATGGAAATTTGAAGGAATCTGCTTCATAAATATTAATGGAAAATTGATACAATTAGAGACGTGCTGTTCTGTTGAGATTATAACTAAACTTCTGATTTTGGTTACTGTAAAGAAGAAAGGGGTAGAAGGAGAGAAAGTATAAGTGAATGAGATGGTAATTGGGTTTCTCAGATTGTTCTATTTAGAAAATGTTACATTTCAGAGATTCTGCTGCCTTTCTTTTCAGGATAGAAGGTTAGGTCCAAGAGAGGTGCTGTGGATGTAGAAAGGGCAAATTGCCTCATCAGTCATCCACTCCGCCTTCAACTGCTCTAACAACTCTCATTCCAGTACTCAATCTAAAGTACGTACACAGGCCAAGCTCAAATCCTAAGCTATACAAAGAGCAGAATATATATTTTAGACCAAAGAATTTGGGGGAAATTAAAACAAAAACTATTTTTCTAGCCCAATCTATGTTTTCAGAATGAGTTTCTCATGATACTTTCTTAGTTCTAATCATCTATTTGCCAATGCTTGCTTGCCTTTTGTGATTGAGTTCTTTCTAATTTAGTCATTTGTATCATATGACTGTTCCAGTTGTTGCAAAGGGCTATGAAAATTACCAAAGCTATCCAAGAAACATTTCTTATGGACTATATAACTTTATCTGCTCTGCTTCTACATTTTTATTGAAGGGTGGTGACATCACCTGAAAATGACATCAATTACAGTGTATGTTGTGTAGATTTCTACTAAAGATGCCAGCTTGTTGCCTAGAGAGATGTAACTGATTAATTCTGTGAATATTTATTGAATATTTGTTAGTACACTTTTATATTACTAAAAATTTATCTCCCACAAAGGAACTTTTTATCACTGTTTTGTCTACTGATATTTCCAAAGGACCCACAACTCCAGGAATATCCAACATAATTAGTTTTATAATTTTCCAACTATCTTTGGTTTTTATAATATTTTATATTATTTGACTATGTTTCTATTTTTCACAATATTTTTCTTGTCACAGGTTTTCATTTATTGAGAGACACAGAGAAGCTTACACAAACCATATCCTTGCTATATCTGATTCTATTAAATTCACTGAGCAGAGGAAGCAGTAGTGACCAAAACAGAGCAAGGATAAAAACAAGGGAAATATCTTCATTACTTTTATCTCCTTTTTCAAATGACTGAGTCTGATTGTATTACTTTTGAATTTTTATTTGAAACTTTTGTTTAGCTCCATATATGTATGCATTTTACATGGAGCTACTTGTTTCATTGTGAATGAAAAAAATAACTTCCAGGTGATATAGCATCAATGCCAAGACAACATAAAAATATAGACTCTCCAGAAAGGAACTAGCTTAGTAAATGAATTTCATAATAATAAAGGTATGCATATAAATTATTTAACAAAGCATAGAATTTGGTTAGCTCAAGAGGTTTTCCGTTGGAAACATTGGATATCATCAATACAAGTATCTATGGAAAGAAAGTGGAGCTCTGGAATCCAAATGGGAAGTGGAACCACTGCTCAGTAAAGGTTGGCTTTTTGGCAGTAACAGCTGAAATTAATAGAACAGAGTAAACAGCTTAAATGTCCAATTGTGACTATATCTCCTGGAACTTTGTTTTCAGAAGATTAAGTACAAATTATCATGACTAAGCTTTGCTTATTATTGCTCTTTGCTTATAAACTTGTTTTGCATTTCAAAAATACATAATCAGAGTTTTATAGAAAGATAAAGCTGAAATTGTACTATGAGCTCTCAAATCCAATATGCTTATTCTAGAGGTAAAGACACTGATACTGCTGTGTTTACTTTAATTCTGCAAATGTCAAATATGATATTAAACACTCTTCAAATATATGTTTATTCATGCATTCAATATATATATATATATATATATATGTTGCACATATCTTTCGAACAATGTAGTTTATTTATTTGTTGTATCCTAAAGGCAATTTCTAAATCTTTCTATTGTCCTTTTTAAATAGGTACCTGACTACATATGGGGGAAAAGATGGACAGTGTGGCTATGTAACTTGTTTTCAAAACAGAAAATTCTATTTCAAGAGCACACACTGAGCCTATGTTGCTCTTAAGATAATATTTTATTGGAATACTACCATAAAGAGTTTGCCTTGTGGTATAACCACAGAGACTACAACAGAAATCTGTTTAGATAGCTATCTATGCATGCTGCCAGCTTGACGTAGGACCATTTGGGATAACTGACTATAAGGAGGCCGTAAGAGGCAGTAAATACCCTATATTTTTTACATATAATTTATTGTGTGGGTTAATTGTGAAAAAGGGAAAAGAAGTAGAAAAGCAAAAGTGCCAAAAATGTTTTGGACTATATTTTTGTTACTCTACAAAGTCTTTTTTTTTTAGACTATATCTTGAAGGAATTTAAATCTGTATTTCATACCTCTCTTGCATATAGCCTATGCTATAAATATAAAATGTATGTAGGTGAAAGATGTTGTGATTGGCAAATCTCCCTTTTATTCTAATACCATATCAGGAACTTCCCCTGAAAGTTGGTATTTATAATGAGTGTAGTTACTCTTTGTCAAGGATCATGGAAAACTGAGATTTTAATTATATGGATGCTTGCTCACCTCTATACCCCTCTTCAGATACCTCTAAAGTTATTGGCAATCTACATGGGTTTTTATCATCTGGAGAAAAAGAATCTCATTCTTTGGCAAGACTGTTGCTCCTTCCCAGCTATATATACACTTTCTAGTACTGTGAAATATTTCACTTACCTGTTCCATTTTTTTTTCATATCCTGTTTTACATAGATATCTAGTTTATTCCCTATGAAAATGATATTGGTATACAAATATTCAACTGTATGAATTAAGGTGGAAGGCTCACCAGCTTGCTTGCTTTCCCTCCACCTGGCTCTGTCCCTGAGCACGGTAGATTATGCAGATTCATTTTTGATAATATTATATAGACCTAGAGTTCAATATGGAAAATATTGAAAAGAAATGAGTGAATACCACTGGCGATTCATATGAGAATATAGAAATTGACCTAGTTTATAATCAGTGAAAAGCAGAATATGCATTTAACTACTTTTTATTCCAGTAGGCTAGGGAACATACTTCTTAATTATAAAAGTATATGAACTTGACTATCTCCAGCATATTTTTTAAATTTTAGGCTAGTTTTTTGAAAACCTTGTTACTTTCCTGTTTTTGTATGTGTCTGTGTATGTGGAGAACAAATAACACAGATCTATAGGCATAAATGCAAGATTTCAGGGATCTCGGAATACTAGAGTCTTTTTGTCTCTAATCTTTTCTACTAACTACCTCTATTTCTTTTTAATAAATTACTATAAAGAAGTGCATAGTAAAAGACTTATTATGCCAACATCACACATCTAAGTCCTTTTTAATCCATGTAAAAGCAGACTTTTCTCTCTTCAATTTTAAGAAGGTTAATTCATGGAAATCTCTCTAGGACATTTTAAAACCTGCAGTTCTCGATGAAGAAAGACTTGCAGCCCTTTTAATTTTAGAGCTGTGCCAGAATGTCCATAAATAATTTCTACTCTCACAAACCAGAGTGCTAGGAAATGTGCGGACACTGCAGATTTTTACTGTTTTCTCCGCTTGCATTCATATTACAATAAATGAGAATAGATTTTTAATATCCATTTCAATTACATGCATTAACTGAAGCGGTGGGGGTAAAATTATAAACTTCCTATGATTTGAGACACTGGAGAGACCCATATGCTGATGTGTGGGCAGAACATTCAGTATTTCTGCTCTTTTTTTTTTTTAGAATAATTTCAAATATTCTAGGGATTACTAAACGTTTATAGAGCCTTCAAACACCATTTTGTTAGTTTTATAGTAGCTCTTTCTATTAATATTTTTGGAAAGATGAATTCATTTCAATTAAAACACTGAACTGAGAGAAAAATTAAGCCAAACTGACATGTACATGAACAGATTTAGAATATGTATTTCTTGGCATTCTTTCCCCCTCAATAGATAATTAACATGAAAATGCACTGTAAATCTGAATTATAAAAAGTTGTATTTCTATCCACAATCAAAATAAATCTAATATTTAGAGCAATATGAAATTTCATGAATATTGATCTGCCTATGTCTAAATTGATTTTTTTTATACTGAAGGAGTTTAAAGATGTAACTTCCCACAGCATATACATTTTGGTGGGATATATACCTGTATATTCACAATATTTGGCAATGCACATTATAGATACTTGCCAAAAAGAATTAGAAAATCAATGACGAAGTTGGAATGGTTTCTGAAGACGTAAATTAATGGAATTCTGCTAGAGACATAAAAGTTGTTTCCCTGCTGTTCACATCTGTTGCATCCTGCAAAAAAAGAGAGAATGTTATGTGAAGAGCTGATGCTTGAATCGCTGATTCTTCCTGATTTGTGCTGATGATAGCTGAAGCTGCTATCTTGGCATCTTCCACTGCACATTGTCATCAGCAAGGTGGGGAACACATCCCTGAATTAAATTAGAAGTCAATGCGAAAATCTGATTTGACAGAAATTTCCATTCTATTCTAATCTGTAGAAATGCGAATGTCATAAAAGTTATTCCAGCACTATTTAAAAATATTGCTCAAGGTAAACTACCTGCAAAAAGAAAGTAATCTTTATAAAGTTTTCTCAAAGAGGGGAAAATAAATATCACCAGTCAAGGTAAGAAAAAAAATCCTGATCAGAGCCTCAAATTTTTGATGGAGGAACATAATCAAATGTTCTACAAACTTTGAGTTTACAGCCAATTCTAACTCACACTAATTTTCTTCCTTTCCTTATCTCTTTCTTTTTATTCTTCTTTTTTACTTTTCAAAGATGGTTGCTAGTCTTCTATCTCCTTAAGAATACAAGTAGGGTTAGTGTCAGAAATGAGCTAAAAACATTTACATATATTATATCAGTTAATACTTTATTCTATGGTTTAGATACTATTTTTATTTGCATTTTACAGATGAGGACATTGAGACTTAAAGAGATTAAATAAATTGCTTCAGTGCTCCACTAATTTGTGTAGAGCTAGGATACCAATTGTAAGTCTGTCAAGACAAAACCTTCAAGCATCAGTGGTAAGAATGTAAAGGAGTAGATATAGAGAAAAATCAAGAGTAAGTCTTAATAGGATGTCGAAACCCTGTAAAGAGGGATGTGAGGAAAAAAGAGATGATCAGAGTGACTCCCATGTCTAGGGATTTCTGTAATAGGAAAAGGGGTTAGAAAGAGGAGGAGTTTCTGTAAAATGAGGAATTGAGAACGAGGATTATGTGAGACAGCCAAATTCTCACATTCTCACATTCTCACATTCTCACATTCTCGAGGTCATGAGAAACCCTTGACCTTGAAATAGAGACAGGAGGGTAATAAAATTTATGTGGCATTGGAGCTGTTGACATAGATGAGATCATTTAGCATATTTATAAATAAATAGATAAATCTATAATAATAAAAGTGTAATATGTGAATTAGACTGGACGATCTTCCAGACGAAGCCGGGGCTGCGAGGGAAGCCCGGGTCCCGAGTGCCTGCCAGCAGCCACAGGGAAGCCTGGGTCCCAGGTGCCAGAGGGAAGCTGGTGCCGGCAGCCAGGGGTAGGAAGGCCTACTCTTGCATGAATTTCATGCA
>NW_005365553.1:863108-874220 GCF_000412655.1 Myotis brandtii | reverse complement strand
CTAGCAACTAGCCTCCTTGGAGTTTCTTCAGCCTAGGAACATGACTTGCTTTATAGCCAGGTGCAAACATTTTACGCTTTAACCAAATGTCTGTGAAGTGTTTTCCCATGCCTCATATCATTTGATCCTCACAGAAGTCCTGGAGTAGGTATATAGGAGGCTTGGTGGAATCCTATTTCCTTTTCATTAGCCAGAAAATGGAGATTTAGAAAGCTTAGGAACTTGACCTAACTGAAAAGAAGTAAGAAATGGTGGAGCCCTAACTGGTTTGGCTCAGTGGATAGAGCGTCAGCCTGCAGACTCAAGGGTCCCAGGTTCGATTCCGGTCAAGGGCATGTACCTTGGTTGCAGGCACATCCCCAGTAGAGAGTGTGTAGGAGGCAGCTGATCGATGTTTCTCTCTAACTCTCTATCCCTCTCCCTTCCTCTCTGTAAAAAAATCAATAAAATATATTTTAAAAAAAAAGAAATGGTGGAAAATTTTCTCACTGTGCAGGATATAGTCAAACACTGCTACAGTTAAATATTTTACCCTTTGTTCTTCCTGTGTGATCTACAATAATAATCTGCTTCATGTTGGTATTTACTGCTGTGTTGCTGACAATTACCTGAAAGAGAATTTGGGGTGACTCACTAGGCTGGAAAAAGTTTAGCTAAATCAGAAAGCAGGTCTAATTAAGCAAGTTTATTCTATATCTATAAAGGGCTAAGTTGACTCTCACATGTGTGATACATATAAACCTCTCACTTGCACCAATTGCACTCGTGTTTCCATCTGTCATTGTAGATCATGAATTTGGTTGACACTTCTATTATAGAGAAAGGGCTAATAGCGATATTAAAATATTTCTTCTAATTAATTTCCTTTAAAGATAAAATAAGTATAAAGATAAGTATAAAGGTAAGAGGGGTAAGTAAAGTAGAAAAAGAGCTGGCAAAGATACTGAGAATAAAGAACTATAGTGGCAGGAAAAGAATCAATGTCCTGAAAATTATTAAAAGAGAATTTAAAGTAAAAGGGGATGGTTACTAGTATTAAATGCCACAGAGAAATCAAGTCAAGTAAAGATTAGGGTTGAAAAGTGGCTATATAATTTTAATATTACCAGATTATTAGATAATTACTGGGTGAATTAGAAGGAGATTTTCAGGGTAGGAAAAAAATGAACATTAATCTCACTATTAAAAAAAATAGTGAGACTAGACTCTTAGAAAATCTGGACATAGAGAAATGAATGTAAGGATGATAGATTGAACAATAATCTTAATGTATCATCCATAAAGCCTACTTAGAAGAAAAACACATGGAGGAGGGATTTGAAACCAAACCCCAGAAGTTATGAGCAACAACTTATTCATTTCAACCATATGAAATATAGGTACTATATTTTATTTCTGCTTGACTTAGGTGATAAGCAATAGGCAGAAGTTTATCTTGAATTAAAGATATGCATATATGAAAACTAAGCAAAACAGAGCAACATTAATTCCAGAAGAAAATAAAAGAGTAAAGAACAGAGGGCTAAGCACAATTACTACATTTAGAAGGAAGCTTGTCTTGATGCAAAACACATTTAAATGAAAACAGCGTTCCTAGACTGGACACAGAAATAATTCAGGATGGAATCCAGGAAGAATGCTATGCTTAAAAGTTAATGATAATCCTAAACAGCATAATAAAAAAAAAGAAAAAAAGAAAAACTGTGAGAAAGGATATAAACAAAAGAGTCACAGAGTAAGTAGTACATATTCCTCACAATTCTAAGAAGTTTTCAAAATTGAAAAGAACTAGCCCTTCAATTTCTAATGAGACAATACTGAAGTTTTGTAGTCATGAGAAGATTGAAAGAATCATGTTGTTAACCTCGGGAAGAAGAGATAACTAGTAGTGTTGGTACCAAAGGAAGATGATTATGGGTACTAGGGTGGGATAATGAATGTGTGGGAGCATTTGCCTGGCAAACGAAGGCCATCCTCAAATCCCTCAGTCCTCTTTTAGTTATTTGTTTATTAGTTTTTACTTTTATCAGTTATACTTGTGCGTAGTAAAAAGAGTCAAATATTCGTATAGGTTTATTTTGAAAAACATCATTCCACTGAAATTCTTTCTCAGCACTAATTGCTTCTATTTCTTGTAGCAATGTCTCCAGATAATGGCTTTCTATTATTACTTTTTTGGGGTTTGTTAGTTTTGTTTCAGTTTGGGAGATTTGTAGAGAATAAGTGCTTAGCCCTTTGATCTTTCCCATTTTCTCTACTCTTTTATTTTCCTTCTGGAATTATTTTTGCTTTCTTGTTTGCTGAGTTTTCATATATGCATGTCTTTAATGTAATAGAAACTTTTGCCGATTACTTATTACCTATGTCATCTCTTATGAAATTTTGGTGCATCAGGTAGCATATGAATGAAATCTTCATGAAAAAGTCTCTTTTAGAATCATCTCACCTATGATAACCTGGATGCCCCTTGTATGTGAACACAACTATTATCCTTGAATCTCTCCTCCACTTCATCCTGAGGACTCTTTCATCACTCTTATCCTTTATTCATTCGTCCACTGTGTCATCTATTCATATGTATTGACTGTGTGTGTAATTTGTTAGGCACTGTTCTAGGTGCTACCTATATGCCAGAGTGGGGAAAAGAGAAACAAATTCACTGCTCTCATTGGCCTTATATTATAGTGAAAACCCAAAGAGAATTCCCTTTAATAATATTCTCCACCTCTATGCCTGATATCAAATGTGAAAATAAATAAATAAATAAATAAATAAATAAATAAAGGAGATCATACTGATAAATAAATAAATAAATAAATAAATAAATAAATAAAGGAGACTCATACTGATGGCATTTTGTGGTGAAATAAGTGTTTCATTGTGACTTACCATGCACTGCATAAACATAGCTGGAGAATTCTAACAAAACTTTACTTTCCATTTTACTAATCTGTTCTGTAGTTTACTCACTATCTGCATAGTGTTTGGGAGTCACTCAAGGTGAAACCTCTTTTAGAAACTTTGGAAGTTGCTTAGTAAGATTCTGTTACAAAAAAAAAAATAAAAACATTAATGAACTTTTCTGATGTATGTGAACTTGGAGGACAATGGAGAATATGTATTTATTTAAATAGTTTTACTTACATATACTTACTGAAATGAAAACAAATTTACTAATAAGATAAATAGAAAAAGAAAGACACAAAAACTAAGCTGCCATTAATACTGTTTTACCTTCAATTATCCTTGAAATAAAACATAAAGTTAAAAAACAACAACAACACCAAAAGCTAGATATAAATTGGGATGGAAGAGAATGGTAAGATATCTTACATATTTATTTTTCCTGAATAAATATTCTGAGATATTTAGCAATTGACTCTTTTGTTTCCCATATAGTTTTCTTACTCTTTCTAAGAAAAGATATTTACAGGTAAGTTTTTGTACCTATTAAAGTATCTCTATTCTCCAGATGCTCTTAATTGAAAAGTTGGGTCACTATAGAACGTTAGGACTTTCTTTCAGAAGTCATTTCCATTATTATAGAGGAGTAATAGCATTATTATTTCTGACCTTTCGCATAGGACTTGTTTTCTTTTTCTAGGGTCTTTTAGGAGGTTCTCTTTGTCCCCGGTTTTCAGAAATTCCTTAGTGAATGTCTGTCTCCCTTGAGAAGAACAATTGGTGGGCACCTTCGATCTGGACCATATTCCCCAGAGTTCAGGGAAATTATCACTATGAATGTTAATGCATCCCCTTACTTTTTTTTTCTTCTATCCAGAAGTCCAGTTATTTTGATATTATTTGGACCTTTTGGAAAGGCATTCCAATGTTTTCTCTTTTCTCTCCTATAATTCCTTTTCTTGACTCTTTGCAGTAATATCTAAGATACATCTTTAGCATTTTCTTCCAACACTTATTGTTGAATTTTCTTTCTTTTTAAGGAGATGTATTTTTATTTATTTTATTTGTGTGTCAATCCTCACTCAAGGATATTTTTCCATTGACTTTTAGAGAGAGTAGAGAAAAGACAGAGAGAGAGAGAGAAATATTAATGTGTGAGAGGAGACATATCGATTGGTTTCCTCCCACACCAGGATAGAGCCTGTAACTGAGGTACATGCCCTTGACCGGAATCAAACCTGGGACCCTTCAATCTGTGGGCCAACACTCTATCCACTAAGCCAAACCAGCTGGGGCTTATTTTGAATTTTCAACTCTGACACCAAAATGTTAATGTCTGCAACATCCTCCTAAACTAGCTGAATGTTTCTTTGCCAAGAAAGCCTTTTCTTGTTTCACAGTTTCTGTATCTTATCTCCCTGGTGCATTTTATTGTTGTCTTTCCTCCTCATGTAGTGATTTTCCTCAAATGTCTTCTTTCATTTTATTTGCTTTGGTCAGCATCTATCATATTAGTAATTTTTCAATATTTGAAGTTATCTTTTGCTGTTTGCTCATGTTTGAGACTACAGCACTGTAAAGCTTGTGAAAGCTCTGAGCATGTGAGTGGAAAGTGCAGATATGAGCTTTATTACTGGGTAATCTCACTGGGTATTCTAGCTGAGATTTTGCTATCACAGGCCTGCCTCTCTCTCTCTCTCTCTCTCTCTCTCTCTCTCTCTCCTCTTTTTCTCTTTTCTAAGGCTAAGATTCCCGATAGAAGACCCCTTCAATATTTTTCTTGGAGAGTTAAGACCTGGCTCCAGTACTTTGGTAATCCATGGAACCCAGCGAAAGAGGGGTGCTGAGTATATGTCAGCACTCTTAATATGCACGCTCAAATTTTTCCTCAGGCTGAAGTATGGTGCCTAGCTTGCTTATAATGACACTGTATTATTATTTATTCTTTAAAACTTTTTCATCCACAGAATAAATGTCACATTTTTTGCAAAATGGGGGAGGAAAAAACACCTTGTTGAGCAAAATTGAGAAAGGGATTTGGTTACTAAAGTGATTTTTGGCAGTTTTCAGCTAATCTTCTTTAGTATCTTCTTCTTGTCCTTCACCCAGGTTCAGGATTGCACCCTAGTGACTTTCAGGATTGTATGCAAAACAATTAAGCTGGTTCTGAATTGTCCCTTAATAGCTTTATAATTCATATTGCTTGTTTATGTTAGATATTCCCACTCATTCATGTGCTTTCCAGCTGCCACAATTGTGATGCTACTTTTTTCTTTGTACTTTTGTGGATTAATGACTAGAGTTTATATTATTGTTGGATTGGTAAAATTTCATTAGATAACAAAATAGATTTGCTTATTTGATCAACTAACTTTACCTTAATTTTTACTCACCTTCAGCTCTTTATAAAATGTATTGGGTAGATATATCAATTACCTCCATTACAATGTCTGGCACAAAATAAATACTCAATGATACACATTTGCTAAATTAACTAATACATGAAGAATGAATGAATCAAGAAAACTTGACAGTCTTTCTAGTGATATTGGTAGTAAATAAAATAGTAAATAGAAGCATTTGGGAACATATGTGGAATATTCGCCACTTGCAATTGAAGGTTAAAATTTGAAAGAACACATATTTATAAGCAGTGAACAGATGGCTGTGCATATGAAGTTAAAAATAGTATTTTAAAATTCTCATTGTCAAAGACATTGGTTCTTACAGTACCAAGAACATGTAGTTAGCAAAACATTCCTGTCTGATCAAAATAATTTAAACTGAAATATCAGAGGAGGGAATTCTCAAACAAACTACACGCTGGATTTTGTAAAAGAAGCCTGTATATCATGAATAATCATTGTAGAGAGGATGTAAAGGAAGTACAGGTAGAGATGTAAAGATTTTGATATCATTGGTTCTTACAGTACCAAGAACATGTAGTTAGCAAAACATTCCTGTCTGATCAAAATAATTTAAACTGAAATATCAGAGGAGGGAATTCTCAAACAAACTACACACTGGATTTTGTAAAAGAAGCCTGTATATCATAAATAATCATTGTAGAGAGGATGTAAAAAAAGTACAGGTAGAGATGTAAAGATTTTGATATATAGAGCTTCAGTAACTGTTAACCAAAAGAATGCACATTTGATTAGGTTCTGCTATTTTAATAAAAGTAGGTAGATATAGGCTCTTGGTCATATCAGGAATTCAATGGAATAGGACTTATAATTGTAATAAAGCTGTTGTTTTTAAGAAACAATTCTATTCAAAGGAGTTGGATGTTAGGGAGTACATGGATACACAGTAACCCACAAATCCAGGCAGGGACCAAGATCTTTGCGAAACCTGACAGGACGTTTGAAATCAAGATAGGAAAACCCACTGTTACCTCCTTCCTGAAGGCGGCTGCTGGTGCTGAAAAAGGGGCCCGGGCCCGGCAGACAGGGAAGGAGGTGGCAGGCCTGGTGACCTTGAAGCACCAGTATGAGATTGCTTGTGTTAAAGCTCAGGACGATGCCTTCGCCCGGCGGGACATGCCCTGTCCTTTGTTGCCCGCTCCATCATTGGCTCTGCTCGTTCCCTGGGCATTTGTGTGGTGAAGGACCTCAGTTTGGAAGAGCTGGCAGCTTTCCAGAAGGAGCGAGCCATATTCTTGGTGGCTCAGAAAGAGGCAGATTTGGCAGCTCGGGTAGAAGCTGCCTTAGAAGTGACCCCTGCCCTGCACACTCCAGGATTTTGAAGGGAGCAGCTGGAAAGGCTGTGCCAAAGGGGAGGAGGGGAGGTGACACCAACCTGATTATTTTTTCCCTGACTTTAGATTATATATTTTTACATGTATGAATGTATCAGGGGATTCAGCCTAAATAAACATCTTTTGTCAACACCCCCCCCAAAAAAAAGATCTAAGAAATATTTAAAGGAAAAACCAGCAGCCAAAAATATTACCATAACCATATAGATTACTATTCTATCAGTTCATATTTTAAAAGAAGGAGTAAGAAACATACAAGCAAATAAAGAACACTGCCTTAAACCTCTAAGGATATTGACAATGAGTTTAGACCTAGACACACCAGCAGAAACAGAATGTTCTTAAATTTTTTTTAGTCATAAAAATAGAGACTCACAATTGAGACTGTTTACAGAAAACAAAATTATAGAAATAAGCTTTATTTTCCTGCATTAAAGAAAATAGTCTGAAAAATTGAGAACCATAGAACATCTTGCTTTAATGAGAAAAATGAGTGAGACAGTTAAGAGTATATATGAAAAGGCTACCTAACTATAAAGTTTAATTTTTTCACATATATCAAGCTTACATAAATTTACTAATAGCATAGTGTAAGAAATGAATATATATATATTTGTATCTTTCTCTCGCATCATGGAACAGTTGTTGGAAACATTAGAGAAATGATGGAGAATGGGAATAGAATCAAACAATGAATATGGGCTACAGATGGCAGTTTTCAAAAATATGAATTCTGAGAATTATAAGCTAAGCATAATGAGCATATCCAGAAAAATTTTAGAAATGGACTATTAACACTAGGTATTAGAGTAATTATAAAGGATTATTAGGGGGTACTAGGAACCATCATTAATTCAAGCCATAATAGCAAGCCTTGCTGAACGGATTTTACTTATTTATTTTGTTTATATTTCTGAGTGTTAGAAACATTTAAATGTATTGTAATATAATATGTACAGTCACACTATTGGAAGGAAAAAAAATAAAACATTGACGAGTAGATGGATTCTGACCACTATGCCAAATACTCGTTAGTAAGAGAGTAATGGGTGGATGTCCTTTTTCTCATTGTTCTCCCATTGGTCCTTTTACAATTTTTATCAAGATATTGATGAAGCATAAAAAGTATGCTTATTGAATTTCACAGCTCAGAAATTATGATGATGCTCTGAAATACTGAATCCTATTTTAGAATAAATTGAGAATGACTGGAGTAAAGAACACAGAAAAATCCAAGGATTTACAGAGGACCCAAACTCACATTTACAAAATAGAAACATAATAAGCATAGGAATAGGATTTTATTTTCACTCTATGTGATCTGAAGAAGCTGTCGTTCATCCAACAAGTATTTGTTGATGGACTACTATGTTCTAGAGACTTTGACCACTGAGGATCTGTTAAATAATAAACAAGAGATCTTAAGCCTGGAGGGAGAAACCTATAAAACTTTAAAGTATTTCAGTGTCTGTGGTTCAGAAAAGAGATTATACTTTTCTGTTTACTTCCAAGAGATAAGAACCAGTGACCAAAGGCACAAGAAACATTTGATGCAAAGAGATACTTTATATTCATTGAAACTGCTCAGCAACAGAGTGGGATGCCTAGTGAGGTTTGGGTTCCACCTCTTTCTGATCAAACAGGCTGGGTTCTTATATGGTGTGGATGTCAATCTGATGTGGAAAATGCTGCTTGAATTTCTCAAAAGACAATCTCTATTATCCCTCTCAAGACTCTATAGTTACATTATTCCTGGAAGGCGTGTAGGAAAATATATAGCATGGATGCTTTCATTTCTTTAAAAATATTGGCTCATGCCTAGCAGAAAATTGGGGAGATAGGGTAATTGTGGATATAGTAAATTTAAGTTACTTGGGTTTCAATTTAAAAACAACACAGGAGTTCTGTGAGAAATAAAGCAAGCAGTGCATAGAGTATTAAAATTAGCATACTTTTATACAACATTGAGGTGTTATTGTCACATTTTGTTTTTGCCGCAAGAAGTGCATTTAAAGAAAGACACCAATTAGGCTAAGTTCAAGGTGCAGGGTTTTCAATTCTTATATATTCTCACAAAAATACTGTATCTCTAAAAAGAGTCTATTGGGACACGAATATGTTGCTTGTTTTAGTTAAGGGAGAAATCTGCCATAGTAAGGAGTTAGATATACGATTTTGATTCCCTGCAGGATGGAAAAGATGATATCATTAGTATTAAAAACCCATCAACACCCAGCATGTCATTGAGGCTGTGGTTGAAAATGCTAAGTGATACTGACACACAAGTATTTTCAGGGTCATTTGCAGAGATAGTGTAGAGTCAAATCGAGACACTTTTACACTTGCTGAACAGAAAAGGAATTTGAAAAAAAACAAAATAGTTGAGTTTGTAGAAGTATAGTCCAATTTCAAGAGTATTGCTGGTTAGTTAAAGAATTCACACTTTCCACATACACAAAGAGCAGAGGACAGATATGAAGTATTTCAGCTGTTTACTTTTCTAAAAATTTAACCAGTTGATTCCATGGAAGTTCTGACTCAAAAGGTTAGAAAACTTTGCTACTCTTGTTACCAGTGCGAGTATGTGTGTGTGTGGGGGGGGGGGGGGGGGGGGGGGGGGGTGTCTCCTCCCTGTGTTGCGTGTGGGAGGGGCTTCTGTGACACACCGAGAAGAGGAATTTTCTGAAACTTGCATGGGAGGGGGGGGGGGGGGGAGGGGGGTGTCTCCTCCCTGTGTTGCTTGTGGGAGGGGCTTCTGTGACATCCAGAGAAGAGGAATTTTCTGAAACTTGCATGGGAGAATGAAATATTGTTGAAAGCTTTATTTCTGTAGAATCACACCCCTGGGTTTCCAAGGTCCCCTTTCCCCCAGTCCCACCATAGAAGTGTAGCAGGAGATTCAATAGGGCTAAAATCAGAGTCAATGTCCAGAATTTCCTTTCCTTGTTGGAGCTCAGTCCAGTCCGGCATCAGACTAGCTTTGTTTGTATTTCCCACTCCAGTCCATTAGTTCATTGCATGTGGGGTCTGCAGGCCACATGGCTATGAAGGAAACACTGGTGAATTGCAAGGAAGCCAAGAGTGAGCCAAGAGCACAAGAGAGAAAGTTCCTTCGTTAGGAGGATTATGTATTCCCATATTACAGCGGTTCTCAACCTGTGGGTTGCGACCCCTTTGGGGGTCGAACGACCCTTTCACAGGGGTCGCCTAAGACCATCGGAAAACACATATATAATTACATATTGTTTTTTGTGATTAATCACTGTGCTTTAATTATGTTTAATTTGTAACAATGAAATTGGGGGTCACCACAACATGAGGAACTGTATTAAAGGGTCATAGCATTAGGTAGGTTGAGAACCACTGCCATATTATCGTGGGCTTGCAGTGGCCACACCCATTCTGGCCAATGATCTCCGTTCCCAGGTGTGATTGACAGCCACCTTCCCTTGTCACCCCAGCTTCACTGCATATGCATCTCTCTCCCATTTGTTGGACCCTACCGGCAGTGATCTTCAGGGAATGGACCAGTGGTTCCCTGGGGAGTGTGAAAGCACAGCTCCCTGAAGCTGTCCAAATGACATGCCTGTATAGTGTCTGGCTTCCTCCTTTGCTTCCTTCCTATTATTAATAACTAGCTAATTACAACAGTATCACTCTAATTCTAATTTCCCAAAGTGACCACTATACGATTATGGTGAAAAAGAATAACACGGAAAAAGACAACAATGAAAATTTGAGCAATAATTCTACTTTAATTAAACAAGTTTCTATTTGAAACAGAAAATCCAATGGGAAAATGCAATTCATTCTACAACAGTTTGTATCATTTTAAAATGCATACATTTTAATTTAAGCTTCTTTAAAAAAACATGCCAATAGTGATTTAATTAATTTAATCCTAGGTCATTTAAAGGTAAGAATCTTAAATCAATATTTGGGATGCTTTGACTGAAAATGTTATTTCAAACTAAAATAATAAGAACCCAGTTCAAGAGACAAAACATTTATTTGGAAAGCACATATTCAGGAAGAAACCCAAATAATGTCCCAATTCCAGGGTATGAGCAAGGGGTATTTATGAGGGGTGGGGGAGAAGGAATAACATGAAAAGAAGAAACTTCCTATTGGTGCTTACAAGCTAACCTATTCTTGTCTGTATATGATTGTTTACTGATTCTGAGATGACAAGCCCCATCCCTGCTTGCGCTTCTGCTCCAGTAGGGTCCGCTGCCAGTCAAGCTTCTACTGTCTCAGGTTACGGCCCTCCTCCCCAAACTACAAGATACAAAGAATACCTAAAATGTGTATGTATACCCATTTATGGGAGACAAAGAGCCTAGGACAGGGGTGGGCAACCTTTTTGTGAGTGCGTACCAAAACCAGCAAAATCTCTGTCTCAAAATTCTTCTGCGTGCCAACCCTAATTTTTTGAGAACATGTTACGC
>NW_005365553.1:836061-862544 GCF_000412655.1 Myotis brandtii | reverse complement strand
ACCTTCAGAGATATGCATGAGCTACTACTTTCATCCGTCAGGCTACTCCTATTACGAGACTTAATAAAATTCATCACTGAGAACAAAGATTCACAAGCGTATGTGGATGAAACCAAAACACTGGTCGGATCTAGGAAGGCAGGGAGAGTTAAGGCAGAGGCATAGAAATTGCTCTTCCCCTCTCTCGTCAATCCATGTCTATGGTCTTTAAGATAACTTGTTATGTAAAATTATTTATTTATCTAAGATGCACCTACACTGAATTTATCTGAAACATTTAAGTCATTCAAATGTTCACAAAAATTGTAAATGGAAGATTATAAGAGAGGGTTTCGCGTGCCAACAAAAGTTACTGGCGTGCCATGTTTGGCATGCGTGCCAGGGGTTGCCCACCCCTGGCCTAGGAAAATATAAAAGGCCAAATCCCACTTTGTTCGGGGCTCAGCCTCTGGAGAGGATTCCACTGAGCCAGCATCAGCGCAATTAAACAGTCCTTTTCTGAACCTCCAAATGCATTTGGTTTGTCACTTTCTGCCAGCCTGATATCTGCCATAACAATTCTATCTGCAGTAGAATGTCCATGATTATCATTCCTTGTGATAAAAATATCTGCTTGTCTTCTGACTTCTTTATAAACAATGATAAAACAATTGTGGTTCAGATCCATCCAGAGGTTCAAGGGAAAGCATAAGCAATACAGTTCCTCTGGAATGGCTGTTTCAGCTCCATTTTCAAATGGCTCCATTTATGTCATTTTTTTTACAGTTAATATCTTACCTTTATATTTATTTTCACAGTTTTTCAGCTCCAAAAACCATAAAGAAGAGCAAAATATGTTTATTAGGCATAAGAATAATTTTTAGCTGGTTATTTTTTAGAAATAGCAGACATGGGAGAAGCTGTGAAGACCAAGTAGAAGTTACCCTTTTGTTAGAGATATTTACATTTGTAAGAGACATCCATTTGTAAGGGTGTTTTCTTATCTGTACCAGGAGGAGAAAGATGAATAAATCTCTCTAGAAACTCTTGTCAATAGAGAAGGCACTGAAATCAGCATAACCACATACCCTTTACTATGTTTTACCTGATAACCTCTCAGAACAGGCTCCCCAACCCCTAACATCTTTTGTCTCTAGTTGAAATGATATTCAAGGTGATAACTTGGGAAATTTCTGGAAGTTACTCAGTTTTCCTGGGTCTTCACCATGTATACAGGAGGTATACATGTTATTAAATCTCTGTATATATATATATTCATTTCTGTCTTCTGTTGTCTAAATGAGTGTTTTTTCTTAATAATAGGCATAGGTATTACCTATGGATTCTGATAAAATATAGATTTTGATTCAGTAAATCTGGAATGGGGGCCTGATATTTTTATTTCTAATTAACTTCCCAGTTATGGTGATGTTGCTGGGCACAGCATACAGATCACACTTTTAATAACAAGGGTCTGTAATCTTAATTTCTTTATCCTCTTGATATCATCCTAACATTGTTGTTTATGTTTTTCTCAGTTGAGTCTTTTCAGAATTGTTCAATTTATCCTTGTGTTTCTACATTAGATATCTTTACCTTTTATAAAACAAAACAAAAAATCTACTCTTTAATTTTTTGAAATCCTAATTGAGCATTAATGGGAAAGGGTGGAAAGTATGATGAGAGATGATGGTTATTGTGGGTAAAGCCTGTAAATGGATGTAACATGAGGATTGGAGGAAGCTCTAAAGCAGAGTTTCAGCTCTGTTCCTCTGTTTTTTTGGGTACCAGATCAATCTGAATAGCTCTGACTTTCACTCATTGAGTGTCTTCTGTATTCCAGGTTCTAGGTTAATGAAAGGTGAACATGGTGGGTAGAGTGTTTTCAGCCAAGAACCTAGATGAGTAGAGGGAAAATTATTTTTCTTTCCCCTACAACTATCTTTAGCTCTCCTTGTTATGCCTGATTTTTGAAAAAAATAGGGAGCCTAAAGTAAGCACATTTTTGAAATTGCTAACTGCCAATGCCACTCAATGGAGTGTATTATGCTAAAGTACAGAATAACTTAACTTTATTCCTTGTGTTCATTTCTTTGGATATAAGAATACCAATTATTTGCAAAGTAATTTAATAAGCCTTAAAGTTTAAAATTGAGGCTTTATCACTGTACTTAAGTTTCAAGGCACAAATTCTATTGATTGTGACAATCACAAACTTTACCAAAAAGCAACTATAAATAGCTCAGCAGTAAATTCATCAGTTTAGCCTCTCATCCCCTTTTCTTTCTAAGTTAAGCCCATAGAACCACTGTTTCCATAATTCAAGCAAAAAAAAATAATGGCTAAATAGCCATCTCAGATGGTGATTTAAGAAAATTGAATTTAGTTAGGGAAAGGGGGTTGGGGATGGGGTCTCCAAAGGGAAGGGCTGCACAGCAATCCATTGGGTGGATGATGGCAGCACCCAGGAGCTGGAGTTTCATCCTTATATGCAGTCACTGGTGAGGAAACTTGTCCGCAGTGGGTTTGGAGACTGGAATGCAGATGGAATGTGGATGAAATGCAGGTGTGCCATCAGGTGCCTTGAGGAGAGTGCAAAGCTGCAGCATCTGGCAAAGATGCCCAAATTACATTTGTTTCCATTTCTTGTAGGTAAATCATCCCTAGGGAGGAAGGCAAAGTCCTGACTGGCCAGGTGCTGTGGCCACACACACCATCGCCTTTATCTTTTCAGATCTCAGCAGAAACTATCAAAACTGTCTGTGAAATTGGCAATCATTCACGCTTGATATTCCCAAAATGCAACTCAGATTATGTCACTAAATCTTTACTGGTTCTTTATCATTTATGAAATCAAGTGCAAATTCCCCAGCTTGGCTCTCAATGCCCTCCCCAAATAATTGTATAATCTTCTCTTCCATTAATCATCCAGATTCTGATAAAACCAGATTGCTGGCTACTCATGAAATAGCCCGCCTTCTCTGTGTGGTTGTCTTTGTTCATATGCTATTACAAATACTGTTGATAGCAGTATTGCTTTAACGCTAGTGAAAGGTTAACATGGTGGTAGGCGGGGAGGCTGAATAGCCATCTCAGATGGTGGATAAAGAAAAATCGAATCTAGTTAACGGGGTGGGGGATGGGATATCCAAAGGGAAGGGCTGCATGGCACCGAGCCAAGAGGACATTGGGTTGATAATGGCAGCACCAGGGAGCTGGAGTTTCATCCTTATATGCAGTCACTGGTGAGGAAACTTGTCCGCAGTGGGTTTGGAGACTGAGCTGCTGGGCTTGGAATGCGGATGGAATGTGGATGAAATGCAGGTGTGCCATCAGGTGCCTTGAGGAGAGTGCAAAGCTGCAGCATCTGGCAAAGATGCCCAAATTACATTTGTTTCCATTTCTTGTACAGTCTGACCCCTGGTGTCCAGCGAATTTTTCCTGGTCTTTGTTCTCCTGTGGTGGGAAGCTTAGAAATAAATGGCCGTTAAAGATTGTATTGCCCTACAGGCCTAACATTTCCCTCCTCTTTATATTTGTTAATAATTATTCTTAATTGGTGCGAAGGTCTCTATCTTCTGTTAGTTTTCCTAAGGAATAAAACCCACGGTGCTGTTGGCAGGGCTATATAAATAAAGTTACCCCACATATCAGAAATCATCCAGCTGGCAGCTTAGTATGTCTATTACTATAAGGGAGGGTAAAATTATCAGAAACAAAGGGAAAGTCAAATATTATAGGCATGTAATTTGGGCAGCTTTGCCTGCCTGAATGCTGCAGCTTTGCACCCTCCAGGTGTCCAATGGAGGGGAGATAGACGCATGCCCAGTGAAGCTGGGGTGATATTGGGAAAGTACTCTGTCCGTCACACCTGGGTCATTCACCAGGATGGACATGGCCACTGCAAGGGCTCAAAATGTGGGATATTTAATTCCTTATACAAAGGAGTTTGTACTCTTGTGCTCTTGGTTGACTCCTGACTTGTGGGGCTCTCACTCCTGCTTCCTGACATTCTCCCATGTGGTCGGTGACCATGTGGACCTCCCCACACAATGGACTAATGGATGTAACTAGCCTAATGCTGAACTGGACCCAGCTGCAACATGGAACACAAACTCTGGGTACTAGCTTTGCTTTAAGCTCTATTGAAACCCCAATTACATTTCTTCCAGGACTGGATTAAGGGAAATGGGACTTTGAAAACCCAAGGATGTAATTTCATGCAAATAAAAATCACTCATCCTCCTGTGTGAGTCTCAGAAAATTCTTTTTCTCAAGATATTATAAGGACTCCACCCTCAGCATGCAGTGGGGAGATACCTCAACTTTCCTGATGACAAATTGACATAAGACAGATTAACAGGAGAAAAACAAATATAAGTATGTATGAATGGTGGCCCCATAAACATATGGAGATTAAAGGGCAGCTGGGTCATTGAGACTTATATAACACCAGAGGCCCAGTGCATGAAATTCGTGCACAGGTAGGGTTCCTAGGCCTGGCTGGCAATCAGGGCCGATTAGGTTCCCGGCCTCCCCACCTCCCCACTTCCTCCTTCCCTTACTCCCTCAGCACTCTGCCATCGCCGCTGGTCACCCACCATGTTCCGTGCTGCCCCCTGGTGGTCAGTGCACATCATAGTGAGTGATCAAACTCCCAGTCTCCTGGTCAAACTCCTGAGGGGACACTTTGCATATTAGCCTTTTATATATATAGACAAGAGGCCTGGTGCACAAAATTCGTGCATGGGGGGGGGTGTCCCTCAGCCTGGGGGATGTCCAACTGCCGGCAGTTGGACATCCCTCTTGTAATCCGGGACCGCTGGCTCCTAACAGCTCACCTACCTGCCTGATTGCCCCTAACCACTCTGCATGCCTGCCTGATCTCCCCTAACCCCTCTGCCTGCCTGACTGATCGCCCCTAACCCCTCTGCCTGCTGACCTGATCGCCCCTAACTGCCTCTGCCTCGGCCCCCGCCACCATGGCTTTGTCCGGAAGGACGTCTGGAAGACGTCCGGTCTATCTAGTCTAATTAGCATATTACCCTTTTATTAGTATAGATCTGCACTAAGGAGTAGGGGTCTGGTGATACAAAGGCTCAAAGGTCTTTTTACAGGGAGACAAGAAATGTTTGGAAAACAAAAGTTTTCCTGTTATACAGCTAAGTTTCTTAAGTACAAAGGTATTTCTGAGACTAGCTCTTCCTGATATCCTTCCCAATGTAAATTTAGGCAGCTGAGGGAGTGGTAAAGGGCTTTTCCTGAATTCGCTAGGTTTTGATTGCCTTTTGCTCAAAATAATTCTCATGCCAAAGTGGCATATTTTGGGGAGACTTGTTTTGAACACCTTTATAGGAAAAAGACATAAATTTTTCCTGGAAGAAAACTTACATACAACGTAAAAACTTTGTTCAATGTCATAAGCTTCTAGGAAAATACAATTAAAACCACAATGAGACAACACTACAAACCTATTTAAATACTAAAATTAAAAAAATAAAACACTCTTAACATCAAATGCAAGTGAGAATGTAGAGAAACTGGATCATGTTGGAATGTAAAATGGTACAGCTACTCTGGAAAATAGTTCGGCAATTTCTTTTAAAACTAAAATTGACACTTACATAGGACCCAGCAATTTCTCTTTTGGGCAATTATCTCCAATAAATGAAAACTTAGAAACACAGAAACCTGAACACAAATGTTCATAGAAGCTTCATTTAATAGGCCCAAACTGGAATTACCCAAATGTCTTTCAGTGGGTAAACAGTTAAATAATCTGTGACATACCCATACCATAGACTGCGGCTCAGCAGGTAAAAGGAACAAGCTACTGATAATGCAGCAATGTGGATAAGTCTCAAAGAAGTTATGCTTAGTGAAAAAAAAATAAAACTTCAAATCCACCTTTATGTATATTATATGTGTATAAAATATATGTATATATTATATATAGATTTATACAAATATAACATGTATTTATTTCATTTACCATATTTTTCCATGTATAAGATGCCCCCATGTATAAGAAACCCCCCACTTTTTCAACCCAAAATTAAGAAATCAATATTTTAAACATAAAACAGAACACATTTTTATTTAGTAATTACCACAGGTAATGTTACATACCAGTACTATGATATTATGCAGCATATCCCTTTATTCAGCCTCTGTTGCATCACTGCCCTCTTCTTCAACACTATTAGTTCCAGACATCAATTTCTTCAACTTCTATTGAATCACTGCTGTTTTCTGAGTCACTGTTTATATATGTGAGATCATCCTCATAAACTGGTGGCATTTTCTGAGCTAACTTTGTTCGTATTCTCATGACCAACCCTTCTCTCTTCATGAAATTGAAGCACCATTTTGCCTTTCCTGTAAAATCAACAATGTTCATTTTGCTTGCAAACATTCTTGCCTGACATTGAATAAGCTTGGTTGACACACATAAGCCACTCTGGCGCTGCTCCATAATCCAAGTCTTAAGCCTCTGCTCCAAGTTTGCCCATTTTGCTGGTTTTCCTCTTAAGACCTTCTTCTTTTTTGGCATCTTAAGAAGTTGTTCTTCCTGTTTTCTCCACTGTCTGATCATACACTCAGTGGGAGGAGGTCCAAATTGTCTCTCTGCAGCTCTATTTCCATGCTCTTTTGCATAGCTGGTTACATTCAGTTTGCATTTTGCAGAGTAAGACAACGCTTACCGGAATTTATCTTTTTCTTTTTTGACATCTTTATGGAGGCTGCCTCCTACACACCCCCAACTGGGGATTGAGCCCGCAACCTAAGCATGTACCCTGACCAGGAAACAAACCGTGACCTCCTCGTTCATGGGTCGATGCTCAACTACTGAGCCACACTGGCTGGGCCAGTTCTGCAATGATTGGAGGAAGCCTGTTTGACAAGGTATGGGCAGTTTCACACCCGTGTGGCTTCCTCCTTGGCAGACTTCCGTGTATAAGACGGCCCTCAATTTTCAGTCTAAAGATTTTAGAAAAAAATGGCATCTTATACACAGAAAAATCCGGTATATAATATTCTTAAAATAATGAAATAACCAGGGGTTCAGAATGAGAATTCCCAGAATGTGTCACCTTGGCACATGGGGTTATTCTAAGCTGGAGACTATTGGGGCCCAGATGGCTCAGGAAGAGCTTGTTAGCTCTCCCTTAACTGCCTAAAAGAATTAAAGAAAGCGCCTGATCCAGGACAAGCACTGACACCAGATAGAGCTACAAAAAATATGGGCTAAGTGAGGTAGGGGAAACTCCTTGGGGATTGAGAACAAAGTCCTCTCTGTGTCCCATTGTCTCTGGATGGCATAGCAAATACTTGTTTACCAAACATTTGTTTTTCCATCTCCACGTGAATTGTCTTCCCCTCATTTGAAGCCCCAGACTCCTAGCCCTTCTCTTTAGTTCATAATGGCATATAAGCCCCAACTGCCTGACTGCCTGTGGGCCTCATTTTTCTTATGGATCCCCTCTACATTTGAAATGAAACTTGATTTTCTCCTACTAATCTGTCTCATGTCGATTTAATTGTTAAACCAGACAAAATAATCTAGAGAGGCAGAAGAGAAGTAAGAGAAATTTTTCTTCCTCAATGAAATAAAGACAGTGAAAAGATTAGTCGTAGGCAGAGATAAGGGATGGAGGGAAAGAGGTTGGTGTGGCTATAAAGCTAACACAAGGTGCATTTCTGCCATCTTTTAAAATATATATATTTTATTGATTTCAGGGAGGAAGGGAGAGGGAGAGAGAGAGATAGAAACATCGATGATGAGAGAGAATCATCGGTTGGCTGCCTCCTCACCCCCAACAACTGGGGATTGAGCCCGCAACCTAAGCATGTACCCTGACCAGGAAACAAACCGTGACCTCCTCGTTCATGGGTCGATGCTCAACTACTGAGCCACACTGGCTGGGCCAGTTCTGCAATCTTATTTTTTGTTAATCCTCACCCAAGGATATTTTTCCATTGATTTTAGAGAGAGTGGAAGAGAGAGGAAAAGACAGAGAGAAACATCCATATATGAGAAACACATGGATTGGTTGCCTCCTGCATGAGCCTAACCAGGGCCTGGGCCGGGGAGGAGCCTGCATACAAGGTACCTGCCTGTGGGGGCCCTGTCTAGAGTACGCCGGATGTTCAAGGCCAGTCTGAGCATGGGAATCCTAATCAGTGTATTCAAGGCTAATTTGCTATATGCAGGTGCAAAAGCAAGAATGCAGCAATTTATATACTGCGCGGGTATGCTTTTCTGTAACTCAAGTATTGAGATCACTATTTGGTAAAAAGCCTCTTTTGTCTAAGTTAGTATAAAGCAGTGGTTGGCAAACTCATTAGTCAACAGAGCCAAATATCAACAGTACAACGACTGAAATTTCTTTTGAGAGCCAAATTTTTTGAACTTAAACTATATAGGTAGGTAAATTGTTATTAACTTAATTAGGGTACTCCTAAGGCTTAGGAAGAGCCACACTCAAGGGGCCAAATAGCCGCATGTGGCTCACGAGCCGCAGTTTGCCGACCACAGGTATGTTACTGACCAGCAACTGTGGGGCTGCATTGTTTGGAAGATGTATTACTGACCAGCCGGTGATGGCTGTTTTAACTAAGACAGCTCCTATGTTTGCTACTGTATTAGCAAAGGCTGCTTTTATATAAGGCAGCTACTTGGTATGGCTCCTATGTTTGCTACTGTATTAGCAAGGACTGCTTTGATGGACTGCTTTATCTGATCTCTCCTTGTTAGCAATGACTACATGGCCACTGGCTCCTATAATAAAGACTCTCTTATATACCCACAACTTCTCATGTCTTCTTCATCTTCTAATGCTCAGTGTCCAAGGAGGTCTAGCGCCTGGCAGAGGGACTCGGATCCAATAGTTGATGTATTGGAGCAGGATTCAAGGAGTGAGTATTCCAACAATTGGCGCAGTGAGCAGGGTCAAGGAGAAATTTACTCCAAGATGCCCTTGACCAGAATCAAACCCAGGTCCCTTTGGTTCACAGGCCGACACTCTATCTACTGAGCCAAACTGGCTAGGACAGTTCAGCAATCTTGATGATGGTCGTAGTTACCTAAAAATACACATCATAAAACTGCACAGAAATGTACACAACACACACATAAATGAGTGCATGTGTAAATTGGTAAAATATGAATAAACTCTGAGTGGCACCAATAGTAATTGTCTGGTTTTAATATTGTGCTATTGTTATCCATGGTGAACTGGGCCTCCCTTTGCATTCTTCTGCAACTTTCTGTGAATCTCTAATTATTTCAAAATAATTTTTGAAACATTGTCAGTAGTTCATTTAAGATCCGACACATGCTGCTAACTTTCTGGCCTCTGCTGAGCTGTTCCACACCTGGCTTCCCAAGAGAAATACATTCTATGTACACAGGTACCTGAGCCTGTTGTTTGAAAACAAACATGTCATGAAATAGAAATAATTCAGTTAATTCCAAAAAGCAGTCACATAACCTGCTTCATATTCTCCTAATTTCTAGCAAGTGACATTCTGAAGTGGGGATAGAAGGACAATACCAGGTTACAAAAGTAAATATAAGGTATAAAAATTCTTAAACTTCAGGTATATCCTGATGTACTATTTGGGAAAACCTCCTTATGTGAAAAGTTGAATATTTAACTGCAGTAGAACATCAGTGCCTCCTTTCTTTCCTGACTTGCATTTTCTGTTCTCAGTGTAAATTGTGTTAAAATGGAATTCCATGGGAAAACTCCAATGTACCTATTCACATATCTTATTTTTTTATGTGTTACACTCTACCCTCCGGATAGGTTTTTAAGAGACAGCACTGTTTCTCTGACCCTAATTATGATTTTAAGCCATCCTTATGGTAAATACCTTTCTTTAGCATAGTTTCAGTTATTTTGCATTCTAAAATGTTTAAAGTTGGTTCTTCCTCCCTAGGTGAATTCTTCCTAAATTGCTAGTTCTGTTCTTTTTTTTCTTCCTTCTCTCTGTTTTAAGCATATAGAATCACATCTGTTTAACTCAGGGATTGTTGAGATTTCATGGGGATTTGGGGAGTAGGAGGCATCTTGGCATGGAGATTATTATTGCTTTTTGATCCACCTCCAGTAAGCATTCTGACAATTCCTCCCACACCTACTAAAAGTTTTCTCCTCAGGCTAATTGACTGTTAATGGAAGATAAGTAAGGCATTTAAACATCCACATCTTCTCAGTACACATGATTTATGTCACCCACTTAAAAAACAGGGTTTGAGCAGCAGTCTCCTTGTTTTGTTCTCTGTCACCTTAGAAACTGGGTGTGTGGGGCGGATAGGAAGAAGGATTTTATTGTTTACCGGAGTTCTTTCAGGGCCAGTTGTGAACTGCTGATGTTGAAGAAATAGGAATATAAGCAGGACTGTTTTCTTTTTTTTTTTTAATGTAGCTAATATGTATTTTAATTAATTTTAAAAATATATTTTTATTTGAAAATAGAGTGTTAACAACATAAATATTTTACTTCCTTTTTGTTTGGTAGATTATAGACAAAGCATTTAATATCTGAACCAGCTTTTGGCCTCAACACAACAATTTTACGGTTACAAATTCTACCCTTTGGTTTTCCTGGAAAAATAGATGCATAAAGATAGGTCATTTAATTAACTTCCTTCAGCCTTGCTATGGAAATAACTGGTCATAATTGAAAAGGCAAAGAGGACCTCTGGAGTAGAATGTGTTCTGAGTGTACTGTCTTACAAACAGCTCTCTACCCGACGGTGATTGTTACAAGATGGACAAAGAAGCAAGCAGGTGGCTCCCCAAGAGAAATATATTCTAGGCAAATCTGAGCCAGTTGTTTGAAAACAAACATTTTCTGAAATATAAATAATTCCATTAATTTCAAGAAGCAGTCTTATTCCTTAAACTCTCTCAAAGCTGCCCTTTCTCTCAAGTTACAATTTTATTGTTCAGACATCAATCATCTCTTACAATAACCTTCAACATGCCCTTCCGAATGTCTCAAAATGTAGGTTGTAGTCTTCATTATTCCCAGAGCTCACTTTCTCAAACAGATCTTCCTATGATTCCCTTTTCAAAGCGATCTCACTGTGTCTCATCATTGCTAACTATGCCATAGGATTGCTGAAGGATTACTCGGCAAGGTGTGAACTATATAGGAAACCATAACAAAAGCAATTGCACCTATTCCAGGAGTGGCAACTTTACTTAAGGTTTGGATAAACGTTTTAAATTTTAAATAATACTGATTTAGTATCGAATAGCATGAAATGCCATATGAATTTAAAATAAGATGTGAAACTTCAAATAAATTTCATGCTTGTAAAATCAATCTTCTTTGGATTTTTAGTTCAAACTCCTTACCATAGTAAATAATTCTCTTAACAATTGGGCAGTAGCTAACACCCACTCCCGTGACTCCTGCCTGCCTGCATTCTTATGCGATATCTCTCATGGACTTAGTACCATTTCCCAAACTGCCCCTGCTCTTCATGCATCTCCGAATTATCTCAGAATTGTCCTCTCTGCCTAGGATAGCATTTCCCACCTTCTCGCATTGTAAATTGCTATTCATCCTCAAAATTTACAAACTCATCGAAACTATATAAGTGTTTTATTCCCTTTTCTCTGTATTTAAAAATATATTTCACATAAATCTATTTGAGCATATTTTATCTTGTATCATGCTTAGTTATGTATTTGTTACTTTTACTAGTTATGAAAGCTTTGACATAAAAGGATATGTCTTACTCATTTTATCTTCCTGCAGTGTTCCAAAATATGACCACAAATCAAATACTTTGATACTTATCCCTGCAAATAGTTTAGATCCCCTTCCCTTCAGTGTGGGCTGTACTTTATGACTCTCTTTTAACAAAGAGAATGTAGTTAAAATTACAGAGCATAACTTTCAAGGCTAGGTCATACTCAATACAGATTTTAGTACCTAGAAGGGGTTCATCAGACTTCCCAGACAGAGATGTAAACTCTTTGGAACTGGGAAGTGGATAAAACTGTTGGGACTTTGAAAAGAAAGGTACTAAAGATTTTTAAATCTCCGAAGAAACTCTATGTAAAATAATGACCACTATTTAAGAAGCAGTGTCTGATGGCTGAAAATGAAGTTATCAACATCTTACTGAAACTGAGAGGAAAGGGTGTCTCTGATGTAGAAATAAAAAGTTGAGCAACAATGATACCTGCAAAAACGTGAAGTGTAGAAAATGTACCTAATGAATTAGGAGATGTAATTATGGAGCTTTTCCTGTCAACTGTTGATGATGTCACCTGATTTCTTCTTGGTGCTTACAGGGAAATGTGAGAAGAGAGAGATGAACTCAAGTAAGTATTGTTAAATAGGAAGGCGCAAGTATTTGATTGATTTGAAAATTCTCCACCACCCAAGATAGCAAACACCGCCAAGGTTAAGACTATAACGTCTCTGTTAGGCCCTCATAAAGTCCTAAGGTGATGCTGCCTCAGAGCACCATGCAATCAGGAAAAATGTCCTCTAAAGATTGTGAGGGTGTGCCGTACAGATCCTCTAAATTAAATACTAGAGGCACTAAGAAGCTTAAGGAAATTGCACACATGCAAAAGGCTGAAGTAGAGAAGGGCACATGTCAAAGAGATTTGTCAGTGTGATTTTGTAGCCTTATGGTCAACAGGAGATCCAAACACTTTTAAAAGAGTTATGTTAGTGGAAACAATGCCAGTGTGGACTGAAAGGAACAGTCTAAACGGATGATGATTTCATCAGTATAATTTTGATTCTCAAAGCATGTGCATGCATTGGATAAACTACCTAGCACAGTGATGGCGAGCCTTTTGAGCTCGGCGTGTCAGCATTTTGAAAAGCCCTAACTTAACTCTGGTGCCGTGTCACATATAGAATTTTTTTGATATTTGCAACCATAGTAAAACAAAGACTTATATTTTTGATATTTATTTTATATATTTAAATGCCATTTAACAAAGAAAAATCAACCAAAAAAAATGAGTTCGCGTGTCACCTCTGACACGCGTGTCATAGGTTCGCCATCACTGACCTAGCATGTGGTACAGTCATTCCAGCAACTATATGAGATCCACATTTTGAGAAACGACCAATGACCAGTGACAAACTGAAGCCTCTAACAACTATGTGACTAGGCTTCCTTTGCAATGTATCATCTAGTCCAGATAAGCCTTAAAGTGACTGAAGCTGTAACCACATGAGACTCTAACCTCAGGAGAGGCCACAAATCAGAACCACCCAGTAAGTTGCTTTTGTATTTCTGACCCTTAGAAACACTAATATAAATATTTGAGTATGCCATTGATTTTGTGTTAATTTGGAAAACAGCAGGAAATAACTAATAAAATTCCTTTGTCAACTACTATAGTGTTTGGTGTATAGTTGTCACTTATCAAGTATTAGTATTTGCTGGGAGAGAAAAGATGAAGACAGAGTGGGTGGAATTCAGTATAGAAAAATGTAAAGAGAAATCATGATACTTTAATTACTTTAACATTTTCTCACTGAAAAGTTTGGTCATAATATATGGTAAAGTCATTTGGCTTTAAATTTAAAAATGTTTGAATTTACATGAACAAATTAAGACCCTGGTGGCATGGTAAACACTGATATTTATTGACTTTTTCTGGAAAACAGATAGGCACTCTATTATGATCTTCATTAAAATTTGTTACTTAATCTTAGCAAAAATTCTGGGAGTGAGATATTATCCCCAATTTATGTATGAGGAAGCAGCATTAAAGATATGGAGTAACTTGTCCACAGTCATACATCCAGTAAATGGAAGATGTGGAATATGACCCCATATGTATCTGATTCCACCTCTTCCAATTTTTGCTATATTATAAAACACAGTAAAGATGCTTAAATATAATAATATAGCCTAGTGGTTATAAAATAGCACGGAATATTTGTTCTTTCATATACATATTATTAATTCAACTTTTTACTAAGAAATTAAAATTATTTGTTATTGGGGAATATTCTGGAGTAACTTATGTTTAACTTATTTGTTCATAAGGTTTGCCTTAGAAGATGGCTTAAAATTATACAAGTGGGGGGGACTCAATATAACTATACCTAGGAATCTGTATTTTGATAATCTCCGCAGAAAACAGAGTAAGGAAAAATTATTCCAGACTTTAAACCTAAACAGTTCTAACTGCCCTTCCCTCCAAACTCATGTCAGCTTTTCAATTTTGCTCTCTCCTTTCTTTCTTCCTTACAAAAACATTTATTGACTGTGTCTTGAATGTTTAATACTTTAATGATAAATTCTGCATATAAATAAGAAGTAGAATATTTAGATCATATACTGAATAGCATTCTGAGATCCTTTATTAAAAATAATACTGACTTTTTTTCATGATGATGATACTGGAAATAAAGGGTTGTTTGGTTGTACTGCACATATGAAACAATCTGAGGATAATTCACATGAATGAAGGACACAGAGGACTTCAGAATAAGTAAGCTGTCTCACTATGGGTATATTGGATTGTTTATAAATACTATAAAATATTAAGTGTGCATTGAATACTTATAGTTTATTGATACTCTAAAAAACAGTGGTTCTCAACCTTCCTAATGCCGCAACCCTTTAATACAGTTCCTCATGTTGTGGTGACCCCCAATTTCATTGTTACAAATTGAACATAATTAAAGCATAGTGATTAATCACAAAAACAATATGTAATTATATATGTGTTTTCCGATGGTCTTAGGCGACCCCTGTGAAAGGGTCGTTCGACCCCCAAATGGGTCGGGACCCACAGGTTGAGAACTGCTGCTCTAAAATATAAAATATGTGTACTCAAATTTAAAAAATAAAAGGTCATTTTAAACCAGTGAAGTCATAGAAACAAAAGCCATGGGGGCAGTTAAATGACCTGTTGACCAAAACAGGTCATCTATATTTTGAGGCATGAGACAAAAGAGCTGAGATAGCCAAGTGCCTTTCAAGCCAGGTTAATTAGCTTTAAAGGTGAAACCTAGTACTACATATGCTTTGCCAACAGCAAACGGAGGCAAAAAGGATCACTTAGAATGCAGTTGCAGTATTTTAGAAGAAAGGCTGGAATCTGAATTTGGAAGTTTTGTTAGAAAACAAGAGCTGATGAATCTGACCAATATTGGTAAAGAAACTGCAGAAAACCTGGGTAAATAAAATACAGAAACAAAGTATATAGCTTGGCTAGCTTGCAGAATGACACTACTCCTAACAATCTTTGGGAAGCTGGGATGAGAAATTGTTTTGGCAATAATATTAGCATTAATTAGAATAGATTGACTAGTACAGTAATCCTAAAAATCTCAGTGTTTTAAATAAAAGCTTGTTTGTACAGATCTAAAGTGTAATGCGAATGTTCCTGGCCTGGTGTCTCTCAAGAGCACTTCTCCTCTATGTGGTGACGCAGGTACCCAGGTTTCTTTGTCATGTGACTTTTCCAAAGTGAAAGGCCTTGGAGCCCTTCCTTGCAACTACAAGAGTGGGTAAAAAGAAATACTATGAGAGTCTGTGGGGGAAAGTTTAGGGCCAGGGCCCATATAGCATAAATCACTTCAATTTCTATTTCATTTGGCAATCAGATCAGAAAGTAAGAAATGTGTCAGAAGATTCTAATTGTATAATTACATGCACGGGGGCTGGGGCATGTAGTGTGCTCAGGAAGAAAAGGAAACGAGATACTGGTGAACATGAGCAGTTTCTGTTACAGACTAAGTAGAAAGGCTTAAAGTGACACACATAAGGGTAGAAATATATAATTCAGAGACTGTGAGTGAACTGGCAACATTAAAACATTTCTTCTTTGTCTCAGTTTATCTTTGCAGATAGTTGTGTTTATGACAATCCTCATAAACATGTTAGGGATCAAAGTGAAGATAGAAAGTCACTCATTTAAGCTGTGACCGCATATCTTTAGTAAATGATTGTTCTGGTCCAATTATTATGTATACCATCTATTTCTTACCTTGTCCTGACAATATTCACTAACTTACATGTAAGGTTTCTTTCAAGTTCACTATTTGCTTTTCACTCAGAGTTTCTCCTTCAATTAGCCATTCAGGATATGCCACAAAACTTATATTCAATACAATTATTATTATTTTTTATATTCTGGTATACTTTCAGCATCTCTAAGCAAATACTAAGTTTATTTGTAACATTTATAACTTTATGATATAAGTACCAAACTCAGAAATATTGTACACGTTGCTCATTCACTCAAAAGCATAATGACTTTACTTTCTGGACCTTTTATCAGTTGGGAGTTTGGGGTTTTTTTGTGTTTATGTGTATGCGAACTTTACAAATTTATTTTATAAGTTCAAAAGTTCTTTTAGGTCACCCAAGTAATATCTAATTATGTGATTCTGGCCAGTGGAATTGTGAAAGAATGTTGATGATATCAAAACAAGAAAAATAATCACTCCTATTCCTAGAGCCCTGAGAATGTTACTTTGTCCTTCTCCTGACATTCTCCAAGGCTGTTCTGACTCCATGGTTTGCACTCGAGCTGTTCTCACTGTGCAGAGAGCCCTGGAGTCCCTTAAGTCTAATAAAGTCCAATTAAGGACTGCTAGTTCCTGAGCGGCATACCCTGAGGACACATGTTAATGATGAGTTTAAAATGGTGTCCTATTACAGGCTTATGGAGTGCCAGCCACCTTAGCACTTCATTTTTAAAATGAGTGATAATTGGTAAGACTTTAGCATTTCTATTTAAAAGATAAGGAAGTATAGATTCAGGGAACTTGAGGGACTTCATCAAGGTTATCCAGACAATCCATACTTACAACTTCTTAGATTCTGAATAGATTAAATAATTGAATAACAGAGCTGAGATCTATTTCGGCATGCTTCACACTTTTTGTATTTGGAGATTGGAAGAGGATGACTCTAGTTTTGCTTTCATTGTTCAAGGTCTGTCCAGAACTTTGTGAAATGGAGCTCAGCAGAATACTGAGAGAAATTCCACTCGGTGCTTATGGGAGGGGACAACAAAATTTGGGGCCTAGTGCTATGATTTGCAGCTATTGTAAGATTGTTTTTCATTAATCTTTGAATTGCAAGATTATCCAGGAGAAAGAGTAAAACTATGTGGTCACCATCACCATGTTCTTGGAAATGGAATTTGCAGCTTATACACTTGACACCTCTTGCCATTCTCCCACACCCTGGCTCTATGGAGCCTTTTTCATGTGTAAAATAATACACGAATGGACCCAAAATCAGAGCAGCCAACCTCTTCTATAGTCCAGGCTACTAAATCCTCTATTAGCATAATTCTTGTTTAACATAGAAAAGAAAATGCCCTGGAAAATGTCCTGATGAATGTATTTTTCCTTATATAGTCTGAACCTAGGTATGATCTATGTATCATAAGATTATGTAGAAAAACATCTAAATACCACAGGCAGACTTTCATAGATTAAAGCATTGAAGGATAGAAAGGGGTCTTAAAATGTATCTAGCAAAAATTATATAACTTAAAATATGGAAAGTTAGCTAGATTCCTATCTTTTGAACAAAAATGCATCCTAAATAACAATATATTTAAACAAAATATTATAAAGAATACTATTTTATGTGTAGTAATTGGAAGAAGTGTGTGTGATGATAATACAGTAATTGGAAGGGACACTCTGAAAAGAAATGAACTGAGAGATCGTGCAAAAACATTATCATAATGAGAAATGAAACTGCACACTAGAGATTAAAGCAAACATAACTTTCAAATACCCCTCCCCCTCACACACACACCAACAGCTGCAAAATGAATTCATATAACAGCAGATGTGCTTAAGTGTACAGGAAAGTTTTCTAACCCATATCTGTGCTCAGGTTCGTCTTGAAGGTGGAGTAGGGTCAGATAAGGATAGTTCTAATGGCATTAGCTTCCAAGGATCCTTGAGGAACTTCAGTAGATGTTCTTCACTTTGGGGCTATAGTTAAAGTCACAGATACATGCTTCCTAAAAATATATACATCTTAACTACCTGGCTGAGGAAGAGAGAATTTGGCAAGTTTCCACTTTTGTATGTAAAATATTTAGAACACTTTTTTATTCCTGTTTTTTATTAATATGCATTGATTATGGAAAAATTAGAAAAACTATAAACAAAACAAAAAAGCAAATTGAAATCTCCTTTAAAGTTACCCAGAGATTACCTTACCACTGTCATTATTTGGTTATTTTCTCCAGACATTTTTTTGAAAAAAAAAGATATTTTGTATGCTGAGTATATGTTCTTATAATATATTTTTTTATTTACAAACAATAGATAATGAACCTCTTTCCATGTTAGTAAATATACACCTTCAACATAATGTTTGTACAGTATGGTTGTATAATAACTTAATTAGCAAATTTTCCATTATTGGGCATTTGAATTAATTTCAATATTCACTATTAAAATAGCACAATATAACTCCATTTTTGTGCACATCAATATTTCTCCAAGATAGATTCCTTGATGTAGAAATGGATACGTACTTTTGATTTTGATGAATTTTCCCTCCAGAAAGATTGTACTAATTTAGACTTTAAACAACAATATCTGAAAGTGAACATAATACATTTGTTATTATTGTTTTTATCATCTTGGTTAATTTTGGAAGCAGCCTTTTATTGCTGTTTTAATCTGATTATAAGGAAACAATAGATAATGAACCTCTTTCCATGTTAGTAAATATACACCTTCAACATAATGTTTGTACAGTATGGTTGTATAATAACTTAATTAGCAAATTTTCCATTATTGGGCATTTGAATTAATTTCAATATTCACTATTAAAATAGCACAATATAACTCCATTTTTGTGCATATCAATATTTCTCCAAGATAGACTCCTTGATGTAGAAATAGATTCGTACTTTTGATTTTGATGAATTTTCCCTCCAGAAAGTTTGCACTAATTTAGACTTTAAACAACAATATCTGAAAGTGAACATAATACATTTGGTTATTATTCTTTTTATCATCTTGGTTAATTTTGGAAGCAGCCTTTTATTGCTGTTTTAATCTGATTATAAGGAAGATAGAATATTTTCTTTATGTTTACCATTGATTTTTTTTCTTTTGTGAACTAAACTGTTTAGTATTTTGTGTATATTAACATACATCTGACACATAGAAATAAATATTAGCATCTTCATCATCCTTATAGGTAGTAGACATTGTACATTCATAGTAGTTTCCCCAAATTTTTCATTTTCTTTTTTTGTTTTTGTTTAACTCCTTTTCTTTTCTTTTCTTTTCTTTTCTTTTCTTTTCTTTTCTTTTTTCTTTTCTTTTCTTTTCTTTTCTTTTCTTTTCTTTTCTTTTCTTTTCTTTTCTTTTCTTTTCTTTTCTTTTCTTTTCTTTTCTTTTCTTTTCTTTTCTTTTCTTTTCTTTTCTTTTCTTTTCTTTTCTTTTCTTTTCTTTTCTTTTCTTTTCTTTTCTTTTCTTTTCTTTTCTTTTCTTTTCTTTTCTTTTCTTTTCTTTTCTTTTCTTTTCTTTTCTTTTCTTTTCTTTTCTTTTCTTTTCTTTTCTTTTCTTTTCTTTTCTTTTCTTTTCTTTTCTTTTCTTTTCTTTTCTTTTCTTTTCTTTTCTTTTCTTTTCTTTTCTTTTCTTTTCTTTTCTTTTCTTTTCTTTTCTTTTCTTTTCTTTTCTTTTCTTTTCTTTTCTTTTCTTTTCTTTTCTTTTCTTTTCTTTTCTTTTCTTTTCTTTTCTTTTCTTTTCTTTTCTTTTCTTTTCTTTTCTTTTCTTTTCTTTTCTTTTCTTTTCTTTTCTTTTCTTTTCTTTTCTTTTCTTTTCTTTTCTTTTCTTTTCTTTTCTTTTCTTTTCTTTTCTTTTCTTTTCTTTTCTTTTCTTTTCTTTTCTTTTCTTTTCTTTTCTTTTCTTTTCTTTTCTTTTCTTTTCTTTTCTTTTCTTTTCTTTTCTTTTCTTTTCTTTTCTTTTCTTTTCTTTTCTTTTCTTTTCTTTTCTTTTCTTTTCTTTTCTTTTCTTTTCTTTTCTTTTCTTTTCTTTTCTTTTCTTTTCTTTTCTTTTCTTTTCTTTTCTTTTCTTTTCTTTTCTTTTCTTTTCTTTTCTTTTCTTTTCTTTTCTTTTCTTTTCTTTTCTTTTCTTTTCTTTTCTTTTCTTTTCTTTTCTTTTCTTTTCTTTTCTTTTCTTTTCTTTTCTTTTCTTTTCTTTTCTCTTCTTTTCTTTTCTGTTCTTTTCTTTTCTTTTCTTTCTTTTCTTTGTTTATTGATTAAGGTATTACATATATGTTCCTATCCTATTACCCCCTCCTCAACCCCCCCACTCATGCCCTCTCCCCCCTGGTGTCTGTGTCCATTGGTTACGCTTATATGCATGCATACAAGTCCTTTGGTTGAGAACATTTCTAACATTGCTTTAAAATTTTGAGTTTTATTCCATCTTCATATACTAGTATGTTTTTGAGCACTATCTCTCGCATCTCAAAATTATCCCAAAGATGGAGCCAGAAGGCAATTACTTTGTAATCCAAGTCACATGGTAAATAGCAGAGCTTAGTCAAGAAACATTGATAGGAAAGTGCCCATCGGTAGACTCTAATACGTTGCACTTTTAGTATTTTATTACATTTACCCCCTAATACATTGCACTTTTAGTATTTTATTACATTTACCCCCCAAGGTAGTGATTACATCTTATAAATCCCACAATGCCAAATCCAAAAATGTGTTCAGTTGTTTGTTCAGTAAGTATCACTGAGAGTGAGGTTTATCAATTCCCTGATATAGCACACTCCTCCAGCTGCTTTGACATTGCAGAGCAATGGTGGGATCCTGGAATCACACCTCTACCAGACTTTCACTCAGGGGTTAACAGTAGATGCTTCAAATTAAAAATTTAAAGGATAAGTTAGATCTACCACACAAGATCCACCATCTTAAGGTAGTGTGAAACTTTCAATGTTTTTCTGTGATAATAAAGCTTCCATTTGGTATTTTCCAGATGCAACTGGAGTAGTTTTATAAAAGAAAGGTAGAAAGGTAAGAAATTAAAGACAGAAACTTGTACTATATTTTTATCCATATTGAATTTCAAGTATTCTTGGAATAAATATACATTTTGTTCAGGCTTTTCCTTATTACTCAGCTCTTTTTAGGGAATATTTCCTAGTGCAGCAATGTTTTTAGAGATCTGTCTTTTGCTATTAGTCTGTTAGTTTATAAAAAATAGATATTTGATGAAAATAGGAAATTTGATTTATTCATTTTGATGTTTAACCCTGAAAAGTATTTTGTGTGATAATAACATTGTAAGCTATAATGTTCTATTTTTACAATTAATATTCTCACATGTTTGTGGTTTATTTATCTGGCGCTGAAAGGAAATGTATCCTCTGTTAGACAAAGTGTATATGACTTTGTACTTCAATTTTGAAGCTGTATAAAGGAGCTTCCAAAATTTATTGACTAAGTTGTTTTCATAATGAGCAGTTTCTAAAAGGCATCAATGCTGAGTTTTAGTTGTTTGCATAAAAATTAAGAAAAAAATTCCATTTAGAAGATGGGACTTTAAACATGTCACTCTAATGTAGCAGGAGTGTTGCCTAAACAATACTTAGGAAGCAGATATGTTTAAGAGGTTAAATGAAATATTTAAAAAAAGGATAAAGAAGGAAGGCTTTTCTCCTCCTGACTCTGTTCCTCATGGACTTTGATCTCTGTTTTATGCCATGCAATGTTCACCACGGAGTCAGAGAACAGGATTCATGTATTTAAATGTTTTTACTGTTATCAAAACAACTGTGAAGTGCTTAGGAGGTAGTATTCTTGATGAATACTATTGTAATAACAAGATGTCTAGTTAAGGCAAGGCTTGTTTATCAAGACCTATTGCAAGGTACATAATTTACGTCAGAGAGAAGCAAATTTGCTTATCCTGAAATTTATTTGCTCATATGAAATTACTCTAAATCTTTTCTAGTTTGGTCCTGGATGGCTACTTCAATCTTTTTATTTTTTTTTTCTGCTACAGTGAGTTCACCTTCAATAGTTGGCATGAGATAAAGGAGTTGGAGATTTAGTAATTATGACAATTCCCACAAGATCATTCCCCACTTACTCCACCTCTTTGTCTTGGGTTTTGTTTGTTGCACTGTGCATAGTGTTTTAGCCAAGGAACAATGTCAAAGCAGGATGAGTCCTTCCTCTTTCTATCCTCTTGAGTGGGATATGACAGAATTAGTAATCTATTACTTTTCTAACAATTAGAAAAATAACTCTGGTAAGCCTCCACCCCTCTGTGCTCCCGTCCCCACTTACTCCACCTCTTTGTCTTGGGTTTTGTTTGTTGCACTGTGCATAGTGTTTTAGCCAAGGAACAATGTCAAAGCAGGATAAGTCCTTCCTCTTTCTATCCTCTTGAGTGGGATATGACAGAATTAGTAATCTATTACTTTTCTAACAATTAGAAAAATAACTCCGGTAAGCCTCCACCCATCTGTGCTCCCGCTGCTCCTTCTGCCCCCACCTCACCAAGGATATATTACAGCAATTGGAAAGAACTATCTGTCCCTTTGAAAGCAGAGGGCAAACAAGGATACTAGCTCCTATATTCCTATCTTTTAGCTTACAGCTGGATAGGTATGAAGAAATAAAGATGATAAAAAAGCAATACTAGTAAATGTGTATGTACACCCTAATATGAAATTATATTTTATCAAATGATAAGGTGGCTTTTACCTGAATAGGTCAATTTGCTTCCATACCTATTATCTACTTATTGTTGCAACATCCTTTAGAGAAAACAAAAGACATGTGCACTCCATTGCCCACATGAGGAAATAGAGGCATCAACTGATAAGGCACTCACTGAGGAGTAGGCATATGACGATGACAAAAGAGAGATTCAAACCTTTGGACTTGCAGATTGCTTAACACTAAGCCATTTTGCCTCCTGACATATATTTTTTTTCACAATCCAGGAAAACAACAAATGTCTTCAGTGAGCTAGTAATTTACGAAGTTAGTAAAGGTCAAATGAGGCTAAACTGCAGTAGTGGCACAGAATAGAATATCTAACTTAGCCTTTTGTCGACATATTTCCAAGGACAGAGACACGCTTTATAAACAGAACAACTGTGCATACGAAGGAATGACTACAATTCATCTCACTGCAGATGGAAATATAATCTGCGAGGATCTCCATATCTGTACTTTCACTCTAGTTATAAGTCCATATTAAAATCTTATTACAGTGACATATTAAAATAGATTGAGAATACATGAGGTGTATATATTTGACTATCAACTCAATGCACATGAAAATGACCATAATCTAAGTGATGGAATTAATGTTAATGGTTTCTTCTGAGAAAAACAGAGAGATATGTTTAGAGCTATTTAAGTTTAAATTTTATGTGAGGAAGCAAACTTAGAAATCTAGTATAAACATTTCTTTTACAGAAGAGGAAAAATAAGGTCCAGAAAATAAAGTGAGTTACCAAAAATTGTATCCTATCTATCTATCTATCCATCTATCTATCATCTATCTGTCATAGAAGTAATTAGAAGTTGTGCAAGTATTGAACCTGTATTTTAAAGGTAACAAGACCTGATAAACAGTGGTGTGAAAATTTCCCACTCAAGACTCTTTTAAGAAGGGATTTTTAAATAAGAAATAGTTTTCTTTGTAAGAAGCAGGGAAAACAGGGCTCATAACCTTTTCCTTTCTGTGTGAGCATGAGCGCATACATGTGTTTGTGGGAATAGATAGTATATCTTAGAATCTTGGAAGTCACATTTTAATTAAGTATTGAAGAGTAAATATGTGATTCAAAGTGGAATAATAAAAAAGAATAAAAAGTGAACACGAGGCAATAATATATGCATAGACACAAAGTACTAATATAAAAGCACTAATTTCTTCAATGTATCCAAAACAGAAGGTTATTGTGAAATGTCAGCAATAAGTAAGAGACAATGAGATTGAAGTAGTTTAAATGCAGATACAGAAGATTCTTTTATGATAATTGATATATTTGAAATTTATAGCTCACAATGTCTTTAAGCAAGATAGTTAGATTAGGTTTTTAAGAGGCGTTATTCTAGCATCAGGTAGGGAAAACCAGATAGGAGAAACAGCAGAAAGTCCAAAAAGAAAGTTGATATTTTGATTCGGACAAGAAAATATGAGAAACTGAACAAAAGCTGTAGTAGTGGGAATAGTTGGCGCTAAGCAGAAAAAGAGATGTTTTAATGGTTGAATGTATAAGACTTTATACATAAAATAAAATGTGCATATTATAAATATACAGTTTGATAAATTTTGGCAAATGTGTACACCCATATAGCCAGTACAGAATCAAAATAGGAAACATTTCCATCATCCCAGAGAGTTTTAAATATCCTATCTAATAAAAGGGTAATATGCAAATTAGCCTTCAAAAAGATGGAGGCGCCCAGTCCTCTCAGCCCCACCAGAGTCCCCGAGTCCCGGGGGCAGCCGCTGAGAGCAGGCAGTGTGAGCGGCCTGGTGGAATGCTTGCTTCATCACTGTGGCGATGAGGCAAGAATTCCATCCCGGCCGCGGAGGGCCTCTGGGCCGCAGAGAGCCTCTGGGTAGTGGGTGCGGAGCAGCCAGGCCCTGCAGAGAGCTACTGGCACACGGATGCGTGCACAGAGCTACTAATGTATATATATCAACAGTATTACAGATGCCCCCATTCACCCCCATTCCTTTTCTTCACCCAGCTCCAGAAGCTGCTCCCCCCGACCAAGGGCCTTCACCAAACTATTGTCTGTATCCATGGGCTACACTTATATGCATATCATATAAATTATTTGGTTAATCTCTTCCTGTCCCCTGCCCTCCCCCCTGAGATTTGTCAGTCTGTCCCATGCCTCCATGTAGAGGCACAGAGAGTTTCTTTTTCCTCTTTACAGTCAAATATTCTTACCCATCTCCTATCCTACCTCAAGCAATCACTTATCTGCTGTATCACCATTGATTAACTTTGATTGCTCCAGAATTTCATATAAATGAAAAAATATCATCTGTACTCTTCTGTCTGTGGCTTCTTTCACATAGTAAACTATTTGTGAGATTCATTCATCCATTTTATTGCATTTAGTATTTATCCCTTATTGCTGAGTAGCATATTATTGTAAGATTATATCACAGCTTGTTTTCCATTCTATAGCTGATGGAAACTGGGACTGGTCTAGTTAAAGGCTTTACTGTTTTGAAGTTATATTTTCTTTACTTTTATGTAAAATACCTAGGTTTAAGACTACTAAAATACTTTGCAGCATCAATGAATCTTCCAGTTGTATCCCATCCTTGTCAGCATTTAATTCTAAATTGCCATTAAATTATCAAATAATTGCCACTAATTAAAAATTTAGCCATTCTAGTGAATGTGAGAAAATATTCTCAGCATGAATTTAATTTATACTTCTTTGATGATTAAAGATGAACATATTTGCATGTGCTTAATGCTGTTAATGAAATGTGTTTTCAAATATGTTGCCCATTGTTTTATTTGGGTATCTGTCTTTTTATTATTGATTTTTTAAATCTTCCTTACAAATCTTGGGTACAGTTGTGTGTGTGTGTGTGTGTGTGTGTGTGTGTGTGTGTGTGTGTGTGTGTTTATGTAGGCAGTACAACAATAGTCATGAGCAGAGCAGGAATGATGGGTCAGATGAAGAGGGCCAGAGAGGCCCGGGCCTAGCAATTTTTTTTGTAGTTTTGCCATTTGCTAGGCCCGGGCCTCTCCCTCTTCATCTAATGTTGTAGCCTCACCCCATAACAAAGAAACAATCGTTGTACTGTTGATATTTGGCTTTGTTGACTAATGAGTTTGCTGACCACTGCTAGGAGATCACTCCCTTAAGCATTAACCCCTGCATTTGACATCTAGGCTTCAGCTGTGTTTTAACTCAGGTCCAGAAAAGCAGCAAAACCAGGCAGAGCCATGCCATGGCTGACATTAGGACCAGCTGCAATGGCGAATGGCTCCCTCCCCTGCTATCCATCAATCAGTGGAGACCAGGACCCTGAGAAGACAAGCTGGGAAAGCTGATGACTATTCTATTTTTATTTTTGCTATATGTATTTATTTATTTATTGACTAAAGTATTACAAATAGTAGTACATATGTCTCCTTTTTACCCCCATTGACCTCCCCGCTAGCCTCCCCTAGCCTCCAGCACAAGCCCTCACCCCTCACCCCCCGCCGCTCAGTGTCTTGCCTCCATTGTTTATGTTTATATGCATGCATACAAGTCCTTCAGTTGATCTCTTATCCCCCAAACCCTCCCCTCCCTTCCCCTGTAATTTGACAGTCTGTTCGATGCTTCTTTGTCTCTGTATCTATTTTTGTTCATCAATTTATGATGCTCTTTATATTCTACAAATGAGTGAGATCATGTGGTATTTTTCTTTCACCGACTGGCTTATTTTGCTTAGCTTAATGCTCTCCAGTTCCATCCATGCTGTTGCAAATGGTAAGA
>NW_005365553.1:812962-835508 GCF_000412655.1 Myotis brandtii | reverse complement strand
TGCTGTGAAGAAGCTTTTTATTTTGATGTAGTCCCATTTGTTTATTTTCTCCTTAGTTTCCATTGCCCTAGGAGCTGTATCATAAAGATATAGCTACAACAAATGTCTGCTGTTTTCCTGCCCATGACTATTCTATTGAGATCCTCCCCTGCAACCTCAGGGCTCTCTACAGGGAACTTCTCCTCCCTCTTTCCTCTCCCAGGGGGGGTATCTCTCGCCCCCTCCCTCCATCCTATCTCATTCTCTCTCTCTCTTTCCTCCCTAAGCTCCAAGGGCCCTTCTTTTGCTAAAACTGTTTCCTGAGCCTCTTTCTTCTATGACCCACTTCTTCTACCTCTGTGACTTTCTAAATAAATTTTCTCTTATAATTTGAGTCTTGGCTCTGAATTCTCCTCTTATCCAGAACTTAAAAACTGAGGTTGCTGAACCAAGGTTATCACTTGGTGCCATTTTTCTCCCGTGAACACATACACATATATACATAAATTTATACATTTTCTCCTACTCTTTGGCTTGCTTTTTTAACTTCTTTCTTTGAAAGAACAATAGTTTAAATTTGAATGAAATATACTTAGCTCTTTTATGGTATTAGTGTTAGTGGTATTGAACTCCTATCTATTCAGTGTTTGCCTACACCATGTTTGTGAAGATTTTCTTCTTATTGACCCATTTCAAATTAATTTTGACAATGGTCAAGTTAGGGATTGAGGTTCATTGTTTTCAATGCAGATATTCAGCTGATATAGTGCCACTTCCTGAAAAGACTATACTTAGCCATTATCAAAAATCAATTAGCTATATGTCATTAATTGACGATATTTAAATACTGTTTAATTGACCTGATAGAACACAAAGTCCAGACTGTATTATTTGTGTAACTTTAGGATAAGCCTAAAAATCAGGTATTGTAAGTTCTTCAATTTTGTTATTTTTTTCTAAACGCTTGCTATTCTATGTCCTTTACATTACCATGTAAATTTTAGAATCAGTTTGTCAATTTTTATACTATTTTTTGATATTTTGATTGCTATTTTGTTAATCTATAGAAAAATTTAAGCATAATGATTATCATAAAAATAAGTCTTCAATCATGAAGATGGTGTATTTTTCAATTTATTTAAATCTTCTTTAATTTCTCTCAGCAAGGTTTAGTAATTTTTAGGGTAAAAATATACCCCATATTTAGTTATTTTTATTCCATAGCAGTTTATATATTTGATGCTATTGATTTTTCCAATATTTAATTTTCCATTTTTTGCTAGTATTCAGAAATAAAATTGATTATTGAATTGACCTTGAATCCTGTGGTCTTACTAATATCCAGAAATATTTTGGTATAGTCCTTAAAATATCTACATATATAAAAGTCTAAGCGACTGAACAACTGGTCGACTGGTCGCTATGACACACACTGACCACCAGGGGGGCAGATGCTCAATGCAATAGCTGCCCCCTGGTGGTCAGTGCGTTCCCACAGGGGGAGCGCCGCTCAGCGAGCTTACCAAGAGACAGCGGTGGCAGGCACAGTGGGGCCCAGATGAGCGGGAGCAGAGTGGCGCTCCAGCCTGGGCTCAGGCTCCTCCCCAGCTGCCTGCCACTTCACGCATCCCTGTGGAATGTCGGACTGCAGGTTTCGGCCTGATCCACCAGCAGTCAGACATCCCTTGAGGGGTCCTGGATTGTGAGAGGGCTCAGGCCAGGCTGAGGGACCCCACTCACTGGTGCACAAATCCATGCACCAGGCCTCTAGTCTTAGATAAATATGTTGTTTTGTGAATAGAGATAATTTTCACTTTGTCTTTCTAATTTTTACAAATGTAAGTTTTTCTTGCCTTATCAAACAAGCTAATACTCCAATTCAGTATGTAATAGATGATGAGAATGAACATTCTTGTATAATAATAGGATTTCTCTTTTATTCTGTTAATATGATGAATTGCAATGATTGCTTTCAAATATCAAATCAATCTTATAACCCAGAAGGCATGATTACTTTTTTATGATAGAGTATTCTTTTTATCTATTTCTATATTTGATTTGCTAATATTTTGTTGAATATTGATGTGCCTATCCTTATTAGGGATATTGGTCAATCATTTGTTTTCTTTTAATCTTTTTGTCAGATATTGCTATAGGAGTATGTTAGTCTCATAAAATGAAGTGTGAAGTAATCAATTTTCACTTGTCTTCTGGTAAAGTTTATGAAAACTTGGAATTACATCATCTTTTCTGAATATTTTAAAATTTGACTTAAGGTTTCTTCTTTGATCTACAGGTTATTTGGAAATACATTGTTTTATTTCAAAATATCTATTTGTTATTGTTTGCTAATGCAGTTTTGTTGTGGTGAGAAAGAATACCTTATAGGATTTAACTCTTGAATTATATTTAAACTGATTAATTGACCTGACACATGCTCTATCTTGGTGAATGTTCTATGTGTGTTTTCTGGAGGTGTATGTTTTGTAAATTTCAATTAATTTCAGTGAGTAGTTGGTATTTTTCAGACTTTCTATGCACCCATCCATTTTTGACTAGAGTAGGGTGGATATTTCCAGAAAGATTTTCTGTTGTTAGCTCACCCTTTCTCTGTCCTTTGCTAAAAGGGAAGAGGCTTTCCTCGGAGTGCTTTGTTTGTTCCTATTGGCAGTTCTCCTTTCCCAGGCCAGGATGTATGGGAGGCAACAGGAAACCAGGGGAATGCACCACCACATTGATCCTAAAATCCTGAGGTCCTGGGAAACCTATCTTCTTTCACTTTTCAAAGTGTTACTATGTTTATTTGCTCTGCTATGTAAGGGTTTTAAGTTGTCAGAAGAGATCCTAGTAGAAATGGGTTGCTCTATCTTGGTTAATCAGAAGTTCAGTAATTCTTTTTAACAACCTAGACCTCCAGCTACAATTTCAAAAAAGGGCAGAATTTTCCCTCCACATTTCACACAGTATGGCGGGCAAGCAGAGGCCTTATTTTCCGTTCTTCCGCCCATAAGAACCAGCCAGTGCTCCTACTTCTCTGCCAATGTGGTGTTTGCAAAGCTGAGCAGGGAGCGAATCTATCATCACACACTCTGAGGACAAAGGTTGTGTCCCAATTTACTCATGAGGGTAGTGTCAGTGGGCTCCAACAGTTATCTGAGCTTTCACCCCCACCTGGCAGCAACAGGACTAAATAAGACACCTGAAATCAGGGCTGGTTGCCACTCTGATACCCTATCCCTGGTGTCTGCATGCCCAGTAGTTACTGATCTTCAATACGTGAATGGTTAAAGAAACTGGTATATGTGATGAAATTGCATAGAACTAAAACACACACACACATGACTGAGTTCATTGCAAGCTAGTGAAATCTGAGTAAGGTATATAGATTGAATCCATGGGTCAAGTCCTTGGTTGTGATATTGATTTATAATTATAACCAATAGGGAAACTGGTAAAAAGTTTCCAAAATCTCTTTGTATTATGTTTCCTAACTGCAAATGAATATATAATTATGTAAAAATAAAGTAAATAAATAAACCTATGATTATGTCCAAAACCCACAAAGTATCACTAAAGTGCCTCTACCTTCAGAGTCAGAATTTCAACATCTCCCAGCAATGTTTGACCTCTAGAATTTCTGTTCTGTCCTCAACTCTATAGCATCTACTTTTTCATAATCTTTTTATAGTCTCACCCTATGTGTTCAAAGCCCAGTCCATAACCAAGGATTCCTCGGAGACCACCCCACATGGATTTCTGCTGCTCCAATACTGTACCTCCTGCCTTTTCCAAAAATAAAGCCTGGGCTGTTGTAGTCTTCACCTCTGAGTTTCCATCTCTGAGGGACCATAATGTTCTGCTGCGTACAATCCAATGCCTAAAAACAATTGGCTCATAACATTTTCCCTCTGTTTAATGATTTTTTTTTGTAAGATGGCCAGTAGTTAGCAATCATAGAGAGTAGCAGAAAATTACAGGTCAGTTCTTCAACCATTTTCTAGTACCAGTTAGTGTTATAAGTTTAGGCACATCACTTGAGTCTCAGTTTCCTCATTTGTTAAATGGCCCAAAAATCACTTTAAAATCAATTCTATTATCATTTAAATGAGCCATCTTTTTAAAAATCAAATATTACCCTTTTAACTTTTATCTGCAGGATCAGTGTTTTATTGAAGATGAATAAAGTATTTGGGGAATTTAATTGTGCAACTCTAAACTGGAGGTTAAGCCAGAGTATATGTGAGTCATAACATCTATATTTTCAAAATGTGTCATGAGCTTCCTAATGCATCAATTTATTCTGCAATAATGTTTTACAAGTTATTTGTCATTAAGAAAACTTAAAACAGCACCACATATTATAATGTTAAAATTTACAAAAATAACTATGAAGTCTTCCATTACTATGACACATCTGACAGAAACTGTATTTTGATATGAATCTTTCCACCAACACAAAAGAAGTTCTATAAACAAAGATTACCTCTCTTGTTCTTCTGTGAGAAATTAATACAAATTTTAAGGAAAATTATTAGTTTGCTTTGACAATCTAAATACATATTTCTCTAGGAAATAAAAAATAGGGCTTAACCAATGCTTTTCTCAAATCAAATTTATTTCAAATACTATAATTCAACTAGAGTTATTGGGAATCATTAAATTCCTGCCTCAAAGTTATAAGATCAAAAGGAAAGTAAAATCTCAGAGACAAATAAATCCTAAATTATAGATTGTCAGGTTGAGAACTTGAATATATTGAATCTCACAAGGCTGAAAATGCTTCTTCTTAGTTGTCTGATGCATAGTTCACTTAGATTTTTCAGGATCCATGAGTATACAGGGCTAAGCACCAGGATAGATAAAGAGGTATAATAATTAGTATCTATCTCTAGGTACTAATTGCATTAATGACAACAACAAAAAAGGATCAAGTTACTTAAAAATTTACATATTAGACTACAGATGTTTTAAGGAAATAGCATGTTTAATGTCAAGTATGTTGTAGGTGGCATCAAATGCTATAGCTTCATAATCTACTAATATGTCTACACTATTACCTTGACCTTAAACTTTCTCAAAGCTATTACACCCTATAGCCTCATTCCTCTTCTATTTAGTCTCTTAAGCAGCAGATTCAAACTGGCAGCATATCAACTGGCAGCATAGCAACATTTCTGCTCAACCTACAAAATTTTGAATTTATAATGTCCTCATTCTGTTTTTGTCTTACTTTACTCTTTCCAAAACCCACCTGGCTCTTCCTGGCTATGTGCATTTCCCTATTGAACCTGGATCTCATAGCCCATAAATATGTCTACTCAATACAAAATTTCTAGTTACTGATGAGGACTCAGAAACAGATTATTTTTTTACTCTAAGAGACTTGGTTATTACACACACACACACACACACACACACACACACACACACACACATTTACAAACTATGGCTTTGCTACTAACTAGTTCAACAGAGCCAGTGCTGCCCTAGCATCAAGTTAAAAGCCAATGGCATATAGCATTGATGCCTAAATGCAAATGCCTTTAACATAATTGTATGATAGCATGTTTAACATCTAGGATCAACAGGCTTCAACTCTTGAAGGACAGCCTGAAGACAAAAGAAAAATTCTCACTTCTAAGTGGCATTCAATGGGTAGTCTCAGACAACAAAAAGGAGATTGTTGCATGATCTTACTAGTTCAATCAGCCATGTCTTTTATTTAGTTATTCAACAAAACTTCTTTGACCTTCTTTTGGATATCAACCACTATGTAAAGCACACAGATGGAAACACTATGAAACTATTGTTAAAGCCCTAAAATAAAGTGGTGCTGTAGAGTAGCTGAACAATCACATACAATTTAGAAGGGACTATATGCTCTAGAATCAGAACAGCTGAATTCAAACCCAACTCTGCCTTCATCAAATCAATGTATCTGTCTGTACCTCTGCTTCTTTAACTCTATATTTTGATAATTATTTAACTCATAATATTGCTAAATAAAATGAGAATATATATTATTAGATTGGTCCCTATTCTTTTACAGTTCTTAATGTATTTTGGCCATAATTATTGTCATTATTTTTTTCTGATAAAATACATTTATAATAATTTATTAGATACAGGAAGAAATAAATTTCCTCCTAAGTCAGATGAGCTTTTTAGAGAGCATAGCACTAGAGCTGAGACTTGAAAGAAGTATAGGAGGTTTTCAGATGGATAAATAGAGAGGAGACAAGAACAAACCAGAAGAGTAGTTAGAAGCCTATCACAACATTTGTAGGGGAAAGGTGATGTCTACCTAAATATAAGAGGAGGAGATAAATTATACAGGTAGTTATAATATATATTGACTTGCTATAGGGTTACGATCTGCAGTAAGTAAATGGGAACAAAATCCAAGGCCCCTGTTTTTTGGCTTAAGTAACCTGGGCAACATCTTTCTTAACTGAAATTTGGTACAGAGGTATGAGGACATTGGTGAGAAAACAGGAGGAGAATAACTGATATAGGCTGGATGATATTGAATTTCTGTATCTGCAGGCTCTTTTGTTAGAAGTATTTAATTGAATGCTTACTGGGACCAGGAAGGTAACATAAATGAAGGAGATAGACTTGGTCTGACTGCACCAAATTGGAGAACACATGTTCCTCTAAAGGGCACAGATATGCCTCAGCTCCAATTGATTGTTACTGTGCTAGAATGTAGGATCATTGTCGCAAGATCTTCCCATTTTTCAAGAGAATATATAATCTGGGTTTAAAAATTCTAAATACTGGTATGCAATATTTTTTAAATTATGTAATCACACAACATTCCTGTGTGGCTCACATTCATCCCAAAGGTTTCTAGATTGTGACTTCTCATACAGAGCCATCCATCCACTCATCTATTTTTAAAAAACATATTAAAATGCCAAGAACTGTTATAAATGCTAGATATACATGAATGAGTTATCTGAAGACATGTGGGAGTTAACATTGTGTAATTTTAAAATATTGCCTAACAAAGTTACATAATGCAAAGAAATCAATAGTTTGATTAGGTGTCTGGGGAAATGAGTGTTCAATGCATTATTCAATGAATGTTTGTGGGGAAAATAGGAAAGGAATCAAGAGCAATTTACATGACACAAAATGATACACTAATATTTAGAAAGATACAGTGGTTAACAAAGGCAAAAGCTACACAAATTCAAGTATGATTGGGATAAAAAATATAGTTGGTTTTGTAATAATTGTGTCATTGATACCCTTAGAGAAAATAGTTCCAGGAAAAGAATGGTGATAGAGTCCACATTTTAGTGACTGGAAAATAAATGGAAGGTGAAGAAGTGGACATAATGAGTATAGTTTATTATTTCTAGAGCCTTGACTAGGAAAAAAAGTATGAAAATTATACAGTAGGTAGTTGTAAAATGCCAGGTTAATGGAAAAATACTTTTTTAGGATGTGAGAACCTTGAGCATGTTTTATATAAAGTCAGTAAAAAGAGAGGGATGATGATAAAAATAAAGTGAGGGGGAAACGTATGAGCTATAATTCCAGAAGAGACTCTTCTAGAAACCAGGAAGTGCCTTTTCCCGCAATCTTCTCTATGACCAATAAATTTTATCTTCCTTGATGCCTACTCTTGATTATTAGTTCTGGGATTACTCAATTTTGTTCAAGAAAGTTAAATACACACACACACACACACACACACACACACACACACACGTAGTCACTAGTTGATAGGTATAATGATTATAGGTATTTTTATAGATGAAGAAACAGAGATTATGAATGTGCCCAAAATCAAAACTGCTCAGAAGCCAACTGAGAGACACATAGAAGTTTGTAAAATTTTATCTGAGTTTTTAAATCATCAAACTGTACCTCAATTTCAGTGCCAAGAAAATATCATTTGTTAGGTGTTGTTTGAACACCCAGCTGGACTTCCTCGGTGTGCTATCCATCCATCCATCCATCCATCCATCTAAAAACATTTTTGAGGGCTTTCTCTGCCTGACTATGACCTGGGAGATGACAGGATCCATCTATAAAAAGCTGCTTTGACAGAAAATCCCCAAACCTCATGTTATCACAGGACTGGAAGATCCCTTAGGCCAGTCTCATTAGTCAACAGAGCCAAATATCAACATTACAATGATTGAAATTTTTTTTGAGAGCCCAATTTTTTAAACTTAAACTATATAGGTAGGTAAATTGTTATTAACTTAATTAGGGTACTCCTAAGGCTTAAGAAGAGCCACACTCAAGGGGCCAAAGAGCCACATGTGGCTCGCGAGCCGCAGTTTGCCGACCACGGCCTTAGGCTAACTAAGTTTCATACCTTATTTGTTTTTCCATATGCAATCACTGGCATAAAGTATGGTTTAGGCAAATTTATTTATTTTTTCATCCTCACCTAAGGACATGCTTAGAGAGAGAGGGAGAGAAAGAGAGAAACATAGATGTGTGAGAGAAACATGGATTGGTTGTTTTCCATACATGCCTTATCCTGGGATTGAACTTGCAACCCAGGTATGTGCCTTGCAACCCATTGTCCTGTGCACCAAATGGTTATCAACCAGTAACCATTTGGTGCACAGGACAATGTTCAACCAACTGAGCCACTCCAGCCAGGCAATAAAGTTCTTCTATCCTTTAACTTAACTTCTCAGAACTCTACCTGTTAATCACTGGTTCTGTGGGTCTCCATTCTGCTTCTGGAATGTGTCAGGCTTTGCCCCAGTACCTCAACAATAACACTTCCTCTTTTTTTTAATTTCTTTATTGATTAAGTTATTACATATGTGTCCTTATCCCCACATTACCCCCCATTCTCCCACTCATGCCCTCACCCCCCTGTTGTCTGTGTCTATTGGCTAGGCCTATATGCTTGCATATAAGTCCTTTGGTTGATATCTCTTCCTTACCCCCACCCTCCCCTACCTTCCCTCTGAGGTTTGATGGTCTGATCGATGCTTCTCTGTCTCTAGATCTGTTTTTGTTCATCAGTTTATGTTGTTAATTATATTCCATAAATGAGTGAGAGCATGTGATATTTATCTTTCTCTGACTGGCTTATCTCACTTAGCTGCATAATGCTCTCCAGTTCCATCCATGCTGTTGCAAATGGTAAGAACTCCTTTTTTACTGCAGCATAGTATTCCATTGTGTAGATGTACCACAGTTTTCTAATCCATTCATCTACTGATGGGCACTTAGGCTGTTTCCAAATCTTAGCTATGGTGAATTGTGCTGCTATGAACATAGGGGTGCATATATCCTTTCTGATTGGTGTTTTTGGTTTCTTGGGATATATTCCTAGAAGTGGGATCACAGGGTCAAATGGGAGTTCCATTTCCAGTTTTTTGAGGAAACTCCATACTGTCTTCCATAGTGGCTGCACCAGTCTGCATTCCCACCAGCAGTGCACAAGTGTTCCTTTTTCTCCACATCCTCTCCAGCACTTGTCATTTGTTGATTTGTTGATGATAGCCAGTCTGACAGGTGTGAGATGGTACCTCATTGTTGTTTTGATTTGCATCTCTCGGATGATTAGTGACTTTGAGCATGTTTTCATATGTCTCTTGGCTTTCTGAATGTCCTCTTTTAAAAGGTGTCTATTTAGGTCCTTTGCCCATTTTTTGATTGGATTGTTTATCTTCCTTTTGTTAAGTTGTATGAGTTCCCTATAAATGTTGGAGATTAGGCCCTTATCAGATATAATGTTGGCAAATATGTTCTCCCATGTAGTGGGCTTTCTTGTTGTTTTGTTGATGGTTTCTTTTGCTGTGCAGAAACTTTTTATTTTGATGTAGTCCCATTTGTTTATTTTCTCTTTAGTTTCCAATGCCCTAGGATCTGTATCGGTGAAGAAATTGCTTCGGCATAGGTCTGAGATTTTGTTGCCTTTGGATTCTTCTAGTATTTTTATGGTTTCCGGTCGTATATTTAAGTCCTTTATCCATTTTGAGTTTATTTTTGTGTATGGTGTAAGTTGGTGGTCTAGTTTCATTTTCTTGCATGTATCTGTCCAATTTTCCCAACACCACTTATTGAAGAGACTATCTTGGCTCCAGTGTATGTTCTTGCCTCCTTTGTCAAATATTAATTGAGCATATTGGTTCGGGCCGATTTCTGGGTTCTCTATTCTATTCCATTGATCTATATGTCTGTTCTTGTGCCAGTACCAGGCAGTTTTGAGAACAGTGGCTTTGTAATACAGCTTGATATCTGGCATTGAGATCCCACCTACTTTGTTCTTTCTCAGGATCGCTGCAGCTATTCGGGGTCTTTTTTTATTCCAGATGAATTTTTGGAAAGTTCGTTCTAGGTCTGTGAAATATGCCGTTGGTATTTTAATGGGGAGTGCATTGAATCTATAGATTGCTTTGGGTAGTATGGACATCTTGATGATGTTGATTCTACCAATCCATGAACACAGTATGTTCTTCCATCTGTCTATGTCTTCCTCTATCTCCTTTTTCAGTGTCCTGTAGTTTTCTGCATGTAGGTCTTTTACCTCCTTAGTCAAGTTTATTCCTAGGTATCTTAATTTTTTTGGTGCAATGTAAATGGGATTGTTCTTTTAGTCTCTCTTTCTGTAAGTTCATTTTTGTGCCATAGGAATGCCATAGATTTCTTGGCGTTAATTTTGTATCCTGCTACATTGCCGATTCATTAACACTTCCTCTTTATTCCAATATTCCTCCCCAGAAATTTTATTAGTTGGCTAATTCATATCCATTATTTCTTAGCTCCAATATGAATATTCAGAATGGCCTTTCCTGACCACAGTACTTTTCCACTCTAAGATACTACCTGTTTATTCCTTTATAGATTCCTGATATAAATTGCCAGCTCACGCTGTGGAGGTCCCTCCTTCTAAGATGAGTGCACCTCCTGTACCTGCCAGCCATTTTTCACTCTCCAGAGCCCTAAGGTAAACTACTGTTGTTTTGTGTAATTTTGTACTAATTTTATAACTGTTATCTGCAGGAAGGTTAATGTACTAGAAGCTTATTATTAACATGCTTTGATTTTTTAAAAATTCTAAAAAATTATATAACTAGAAAAATAAGTTTTTCTTAAAAATAAGCCATTAAAAGTGCACATTTTAAAAAATAATATAGAGTCTTCTAAATAAAATAATAAATGTTGAGATCTACTTCCTGCTACTTCCTTTTTAACACTGTGTCTCAGGGTTGCTGTTGTATTTTTTTACAGATTTATATTTTCAGCTCACCTCAATTAATAATGCTCTTAAAGATGGCTAAGAAACTTATCAGGAAAGGCTTAAGCATTAGGAGTATCTGACTCATTTACTAAACAACGGCAAAGACTATGTAACAGCAATACAGGTCTTGTATTTTCCAAAAATATTTGAGTTGAAAATTCACAGTTTTCTCAAGCAAAAAAATGATCCTCACTATAACCCATTTTTCTTTTTCTTAATTACATTTTTATATTTCAAACTTACATAAATGATTTGTGCACATTATGAGCTAATTACTTTCCAATTTCATTTTAATTAACGATGCTAATTTTGGAGATACCAGAGCAGTGACACACAGAATTCACATAGCTTTTATATTTATATTTTTGTTACTTTCTTTTTAACTCAAATGACGATTTTATTCCTTTTAAATTTATCAAAATCAAGGATCTCCTGGGCTCCAACTTAGTATGCTAGCCTTTATTTTAGAGCAAATTTTTGTAGCGGAGAACATTGGGGGTTTATAATGGCTAAGTCAGCAGACCTTTAACTGTAGTTATAATACAGGGCATCTCAAGCGGAGAGATCATGCTCTCACTAAAACCTCCACAGTAATATCTCCCAGCTAAAGAGGAACAAGAGCCCCTGATTGGCACTTTGTTACTTGAATGGTCCCCCACTGATGAGGCAGAAAGGACATTAAGGATGATTTTAGCACAATCTAAAATCTCGCTGATGCCAAACTTAACGCAGTGAAAGCCGTAATGCCATTTCTAAAATATGCTCTGGAATCATGAAAGCTTTGCTTTCCAAGACACCTAGGACTTATTCTTCTTCCTACTTATTACTTGTAAAAGGCCCTCTTCATCATTATGTCTCCTGTCTTCCACTGCTCAAGACAAACTAGGGAATCATCTTCATTTATATGCAGTACATTCTTCCTGCTGCCGGTGCCATAATATAAATGTGTCTTATTAAAAATTAAAAATATTGGTTTTACTTTCCATCAGGATGAAAAGTGAAGTTTCATTCTCGTTTTCAGTCCTGTCTTCTCACTCCCATCCTTCTTGCATTGTACCTCGGGATGCTGCTATCAACAGATAGGCCATTTTCCCAGACCTTAAATTATGTTAGCCTTTCCTGAACTCTCAGTCATGAGACAATAACAGAAGGGAAAGGACTTTTCAAAGGATAGGTAAGGGGATGGGATTAAACCTTTTGCTTGATCTTGTGTCAGGATGATGCTGAGAAAAATATATGTGGTGTCTTATCATCTTATAGCACATGGCTCTTTAAAGTAAAAAAAAAAAAATAGCTATTATACATTGAGGAAAGTTTAAGGCCCAGAGAATTACTCCACAGTATTCAACTCTCTTTACAAAATAAAAAATAACAAGGCATATTCCGGGTGGTGTTCCCATGGATGCTTGTCTGCTACCTCACAGGCTTGTTTCCCTTTTGTAATGTTAACTTTCAGGCTCCTGTTGGTATTTTTGGAAAGCAGAGAAGCAAGTACTTTGCTGGTTGCCAAAATTGGCTCCACAGAGCAGCATGCTTTGCAATTTGAAGGTTAACTTCCTTTCAAAGAGACTTGTTGGAACTGCTCTTCTCACTCCTATTAACTAGTGGAACTGTCTGACCTTTATAAGTGCAAGTCAATATTCACACTGTCAGAGGAGTATCAGTGGGAGTAATCTTTTCAGTCCCAGAGAGAAACAGTTTGCCACAGGCAGATCATGACTAGAGAAGGGGAGTTGGTGAGCAGTGACATAAAACACTTTTAAGTGAATTCGAACAATGTCTTTGACACAGCTTGGAATTTTATTCAATTTTAGTTATAAAAGTGCCTACTGGCTCCTCTAAACTGCAAAGGTGTCATTTTGAAATAATAAAGACATAGAATGTGAAATGAAGGCTGTTAAATGGGCTCATCCCTTTTTATCCATACCTTTGAGAGCACAGGTGGCTTTTCCCCAAAAAATATACATCTCTGAAAACCATACAGAAATGAACATTGTTATTTTTAATGAGCACCGGTAATCCTTTTCTCCCTCCATGCAAGACAATAATAGGGTGGCATTTTAATACACTTAGAAGAGGAAATTCTTTTCTTTTTTTTTTGCCTTTTTGTACCCCAAATTGCCATCAGAGTTTAACTTCAAAGCAATTCTTTTTCTAATGTGATAATCACAAAATAAAAGTAAGAAAAGGAGCACTATAATATTAGTTTATATTTCAGTTGTTTTCTCTTCATTAATATACCATTACAATTACATGTGATCAATGCTATTACATGATTTATTTTAATAAAAATATCTATCATTTTTAGGCTCATTTTTAAAATACTGAGTGAATTATTCAGTTACTATTCCTATCAATAGGTAGGATATATTTTAATAACCAAAAGAAATTGTGAATATTACTTAAGTGTATTGTTGTTAATAGCATTACTGCAATAAGTGTGAAACTATTTCATTTGTTTAATAAACTTGAACAAATGACTTAATATATCAGTATTGCTAGGATTTAAGTTCCTCACTTTGGAAAAAGAAGGTACCATAAGAAAGAAAAGACAGAGAAATGAACCTTCTAGGTTTGTTTTCTAATTTAAGACAAAATAAAGTCATAATTTTATAATGCATAATATATGTGCATATACATATATACATGATTTAAAACATATCTGAATATAATTTTATAACTATGTAAGAAAGTACTCAAACACTGATAGGAATGAATTGATAGAAGAAAGATGTTAAGAGAACTCTTATCTGCCAAATAAGGACAAAGGCTAAACACTCAAATAAATAATAATAGAAATAGATTATAATATTGAATTAAAAATCAATCCATTAAATGTATACTAATGCTTAATTTTTTAAAATAAAAATTAAGTGAGATATAAAGATAACTACCTTATTTACAAAAAATAAGGATAAATAGCTATTAAGTATAGAAGAATTTATAGATATAGCACATTATTTCACAACCACCATAGCAATAATGCACCCAGGAAAAAGTCATCAGTAGATGATAACAACACTGGGTAAAATATTTTTGCAAGACAGGATATTCTTGTAGGCTCAAATTATTAATTGCAAGGGTAAAAACTACCTTTCAATGGATAACAGGTGGAGACCATTTTAATCAAGTGACTAAACTTAATACTATCTGTAATACAAATTGACATTATGTGCTTTACAATATGATAAACTAATCACCCAGGTAGTAATTCCACCAAATTTTATACCTGAGTCTAATTATGAAAAGAAAAAAGAAACAATTAGAAAACCCAAATTAAGAGATATTATGTAATCTAAAATAACATACAATGGAGTCAAGAGAGTCTCTTCAATAAATGGTGTTGGGAAAATTGGACAGATACATGCAAAAAAATGAAACTAAACCACCAACTTACACCATACACAAAAATAAACTCAAAATGGATAAAGGACTTAAACATAAGATGGGAAACCATAAAAATACTAGAGGAATCCACAGGCAGCAACATCTCAGACAGATGCCGAAGCAATTTCTTCACCAATACAGCTCCTAGGGCAATGGAAACTAAAGAGAAAAGAAACAAATGGGACTACATCAAAATAAAAAGCTTCTGCACAGCAAAAGAAACTATCAACAAAACAACAAGACAGCCCACTGCATGGGAGAACATATTTGCCAATGTTATCACCGATAAGGGTTTAATCTCCAACATTTACAGGGAACTCATACAATTTAGCAAAAGGAAGATAAACAACCCAGTCAAAAATGGGCAATAGACCTAAATAGATACTTTTCGAAAGAAGATGTATGGAAGGCCAAGAGACATATGAAAACATGTCTCAAGGTCACTAATCATCCAAGAGATGCAAATCAAAACAACAATGAGATACCATCTCACACCTGTCAGTATGTCTATCATCAACAAATCAACAAACAACAAGTGCTGGAGAGGATTTGGACAAAAAGGAACCCTAGTGCCCTGCTGGTGGGAGTGCAGACTGGTGGAGCCACTGTGAAAAACAGTATGGAGTTTCCTCAAAAAACTAAGAATGGAACTTCCATTTGATGCAGTAATCCCACTTCTAGGAATATATCCCAAGAAACTAGAAACATCAATCAGAAAGGATATATGTACCCCTATGTTCATAGCAGCGCAATTCACCATACCTGAGATTTGGAAACAGCCTAAATGGCCATCAGTAGATGAGTGGATTGAAAAGTGGTGGTACATCTACACAATGGAATACTAAGCTGCAGTAAAAAAGAAGGAATTCTTACCATTTGCAACAGCATGGATGGAACTGGAGAGCATTATGCTAAACGAAATAAGCCAGTCAGAGAAAGATAAATATCACATGATCTCACTCATTTATGGAATATAATGAACAACATAAACTGATGAACAAAAACAGACCCAGAGACAGAGAAGCATTGATCAGACCATCAAACCTCAGAGGGAAGATAGGGGAGGGATGGGTAAGGGAGAGAGATCAACCATAGGACTTGTAGGCATGCATATAAGCCTAACCAATGGACAAAGACACCAGGGGGGTGCGGGCATGAGTGGGGGGCTGGGAGGGCAACGGGAGGATAAGGACACATATGTAATACCTTAATCAATAAAGAAAAAAATTTAAAAATATACTTTAAATATATCAATATTCTGTAATACTAAGAAAAGTGTGGTAAGTTTAGTTTAAAGGAAACTAAAGAATATATGATAACTAAATGAAATATGCAAACCTTATTGCATTCTGGATCTAAAATGTTTATAAAATATTATTGTAAAAATTGATCGTGGGTAGAATTTAATATAGATTGTATAATAGATAATATTATATTACTGTTAAAAGTTTTCTCTATGACAATTGTATTATGGTTATGTAAGAGAATGTCCCTATTCATAAATGATTGATATTTTATGCATTAATTAGAGATTAAGTGTTGCAATATTTGCAACTAATCCTAAAGTGGTTTATTACAGAACATGAGAAAGGTGGGGGGGAGGAGGGAGGCAAAAAGGGAGGGGAAGTTTTTAGAGAGACTGAGAAAACTAGAAGAGAGTGGGAGTGAGAAAGATGATAGATAAAATTGGTAAAATATTAACAACTGGTACATATAGGGAAAGGGCACATGCTATTCTTCAAATAATTCCGGCAACTTTTTAAAAAATATTTATATTGATTTCAGAGGGGAAGGGAGAGGGAGAGAGAGAGAGAGAGAGACACCAATGATGAGAGAGAATCATTGATTGGCTGCCTCCTGCATGCCCCCTACTGGGTGTTGAGCCTGCAACTGGGGCATGTGCCCTGACTGAGAATCAAACTGTGACCTCCTGGTTCATAGGTTGATGCTCAACCACTGAGACACGCTGGCTGGGCCTATCTTTTTGATTAATTTAAAGATTTTAATATAAAATTTGTGAAAAAATTAAAAGGTACAGTGATTTTTTTTTACTTCATTATATATCCTCCATAAAATATAAAAAAGACTTTATCAGTTTTGGCAAATATTATGTTATATCTTTTTTTGTTATTCATCCTCACCTAACGATATTTTTCCCATTGATTTTTAGAGTGGAAAGGAGAGATAGAGGGGAGAAAGAGAAAGAGAGAGAGAGACATCAATTTGAAGAGACACATCAATTGGTGCCTGCAACCCAGGTATATGTCCTTGCCCAGGAATCGACCTGGAACCCCTTTGGTTCATGGGCCGATGCTCTTACTAGATATACTGGGCAGGTGTATTACACTATATCTTTGTATTACTTGTAATAAAATGTCTAACAATAAATTCCTGATGAAATATAGTAATTTATGTAGACACTTCAAGTAATCTTAGAAATTAAGAGCTACAAGGGTTTTGAGAGTCAGAGAAAATAAATAATAAATACCACTTTTTTATATTTTAACATTTTGATCATCCTTTCTCTTTTCTGTGTCATAAATTTCTTTATTTGTTTTTTTTACCAGTTAGTATTTAATGTGCTCTAGTTTCCCTCAACTTAAAAAATAAAAAATGAACCCCTTTTCTCAATCCAAAGCCTGCTTCCAGATACCACTTATCCTGCTCTTCTCTTTCACATCCACACCTTCTATTCCCTCTCCTCACCTGGGACCCCTTCCACACATAGCACTTACCGCTCTACTGAACCTGCTCTCGTCAAGGACACCAGTGATTTGGTTGTTGCTTTATCCGATGTGTACCTTGCATCAGATCAGTATCTTTCCCTTTTCTTGCTCACCCTGTAGAGATTATCTAACCAGGTTAACTTCTTCCTCCTTCAGGAAGAATATATCAAAGGGGGAAAAAAACCCTAGCTTCCACATTCCTCTCATTATTTTAGGTCTTTCATTGTTAGTCTCCTTTGCAGATTCTATAGCTTCCCTGGTTCCTTAAATGTTTGTGATTGACAGATGTCTGTTCTAGTGGTATTTTTTCTTCTTGTATTGTCTGTGGGCTATTTCATCTAATCTTATGTTTTTAATAACCATCTATATGCTGGTGGCTACAAAATCTAATTAGAATAAATATCTGTCCTAATTCAAAACTATTATTTTTAGGTATCTTCCAGATATCTGAAATTGAATATGTCTATATTTTAAAATTTCATTGATGTACATTATACTAATAGAAATGTGCGTGTTTTTCTTATTGAAGAATATGTATAAAGTGCTTACTATATACCAGTTCCTTTCCTAGAAACTTGGAAATACATCAGGCAGCATTTTAAAAATATCTTTCTCTCTTTAAATGTCTCATCAAATCAGTATGCCTTGAATTCACTTTTAAGTTGTTCATTTTTCCTTGAGAATAAAATATTACTGTTTTCCTTTGTCTATAATATTAAGTAATCACTAGAATTAGTTTTAAACTCATGCCAATAAGTTTAAACTCATATCTATTGATAAATTACAACTTTATATTAATAACCATGCTTCTGAAAACTAGCCAATTAGTAGCAGCCAATTACCAATGCTGCCAGACACACACCCCCCTTCTGAAAGTCAGCCAAGTCCTAAATATTTTATTTTGTTTCATTTTAACTTCTCAAAGCCTATATAAATCAGCACTTCGGCTTGTTCAGAGATACTATGTCTTACATGTGTAGCTCTCCTTTGATTTCAAAGAAAAAGTTCAGCTTTTTAAAAATCTGATATTGAATGTTGATATCTTCTTTCCACATTTCTCCTCTATTAACATTACTTTAAACCCTATTTCATCATGTTTACCTGAGTTATTGAAACAGCTCTTTAATTAATACATGTGGCACTATCGATTTTATCCATTCTTCAAACTTCAAACAATTCACTCTATGAGGTCAGGGTTACCCTGTTGCCAAAATCAGGCAGACACATCAGAGGAAAATAAAATGGCATACCAATATCCCTTAGGAACATAAATGTGGAAATCCTCAATAAAATATTAGCATACTGAATCCAACAACATATAAAAAAGATTATACACAATGACCAAGAGGCATATATCCCTTGGCATGATAGACTGGTTGAGAATATGAAAATCAATCAAAGCAACCTATATTAATAGAATAAGGGACAGAAAATACAACAAGGACATCTCAATTGGTTCAGAGAAAGATCTTAATCAAATCCAACATCCTTTCAGCCCTGGCCCTGTAATTCAGTTGGTTAGAGCATTGTCCTGATTTGCAAAAGTTGCAGGATGGTTAGGGCCCATACAAAAAATCAACCAATGAATGCATAAATAAGTAGACCAACAAATAGATGTTTCTTTCTCTCTCTCTTCCTTTCTCTCTAAAAGCAATAAATAATTTTTTTAAAAAAACCCAACATCTTTTTATGATAAAAACATTCAGCAAAGTAGAAATAGAAGGGAAATTCCTCAACCTTATAAAACTATCTATGGAAAACTCACAGAGAGTATTATGCTTCATGTGACAGGACAAACACTTTTCCTCTAAGATCAAGAACAAGAAAAGGATGTCCATTCTTGTTACTTTTATTTAATATTGTACTAGATGTTGTAGCCATGGCAATTAGTCAAGAAGAAGAAATAAACAGCATCAAGATTAGAGAGAAGTAGTAAAAGTATCTCTATTTATACATCATGTATTACATGATTTATATATCTAGAATCCAGGGTAAGACACACACACACACACACCATTTTAGAACTAATAAATGAGTTCAGCTAGGTTCTAGGATACAAGATAAATATAGATAAATCAATTTTATTTCAATATAGTAGCAATGAACAATTTGGAAGTATTAACAAAACAATTCCATTTACAACAGCATCCAAACGAATAAAAATGTAGGGATGTGTTTAACAAAAGAAGTGTAAGATCTGTACACTCAAAACTATAAAACATTGCTAAAAAAAGACCTAAGTAAGTGGAGAAAATACCATATTATTTTATTGGAAGACTTAATATTGTTAAGAGAGCAATACATCCCAAATTGATTGACAGATTTATTACAATCCTTACAAAAATTTTTAGTTTACTTTTCTTGCAGAAATTGACATATTGATCCTAATAGTCAGAGCCATCTTGAAAGAGAACAAAGTTGAAAGACTCAGTTCCTGATTTAAAAACTTATTACAATCAAAACACTCTAGCAATCTATATATAGAAAAGCTAAGTGATAGTTACGAATGAATGAACAGAGCAAATGGAAAGCCCGGTCACTATAACACACAGTGAATACCAAGTGGCAGAAGCTCAAAGCAGGAGCTGCCCCCTGCTGGTCAGTGCACTCCCACAGCGGGAGCGCTCAGCAGACAGACCTGTCTCAGGCCCACCAGCCCATCAGCAGCCACTCACTCCCTCAGTAGTCCTACAGGTCCAATCTCTGGAGAACAGGCCAGGCACTGATGGACTAGCACCACCTGCACGATCCCGACAGCTCCACCAGCCTCCTGGAAGTCAGCCTTGGGCACTGCAGCCTCTTCCCCTCCCTAGACGCTTCACAAGGAAGAAAGGATATAAAAGCGGTGGCCAGGTGGCTCCCGACAACTGGCGGGAACATCAGAGGGACAGATCCAGATCCCGAGCCAGCAAGGGTGTCCCACCACCTTCCCGGAGGGCCGATCACATCCTGGCCCCCCTCCCTCCCAGGCGCATCGGGACCCTACCCATGCACAAATTCATGCACGGGGCCTCTAGTCTACACTAATAAAAGAGAAACATGGTAATTAGCGTACGACCACTACCCTTCCCATTGGCTAATCAGCATATCCTTATGCAAATTAACTGTCAGCCAAGATGGCGGCCAGCAGCCAGGCAGCTGGAAGCGAATATGAGGCTTGCTTGCTTCAGTGACTGCGGACTCCAACGTTCCCCGCCTAACTTGCCGGCCTCTCAGCTGCAACTCTAAGCAACTATGTACTATGTTGCAAATAAGAAGCTAAACAAAACCACAGAAACCAGCCGGACTGAAAGCCAGCCGGACCGCAACATTGTATCGATGTTTTCAGCAGCGAGGCCTCAGAGCTAAAGCTGGCCCAGAATAAAAAAAAAAAAAACAAGGAGCGTGGGGAGCTTCAGTCCCTCGCCAGCCAGAAAACAGCCCTCAGCCCCTCACCCAGACTGGCCAGGCACCCCAGTGGGGACCCCCACCCTGATCCAGGACACCCTTCAGGGCAAACCAGCTGGCCCCTACCCATGCACCAGGCCTCTAGTAGAATATAATTGAGATTCCAGAAATAATCACATACAATTTGCTAAATGATTTTTAACAAGAATTCCAAAACCATTTGATGGGATAAAACGTTTTCTTTAACAAATGGTGCTAGGACTACTGGAAACCTACATACTAAAAAATAAAGTTAGACCCCCTACCTTACTCCATATAAAAAAATAAATTCAAAATGGATAAACAACCAAAATGTAAGAGCTAAAACTATAACATTCTTAGAATAAAACATAGGTGAATATCTTTGTGACCTTGGATTATGAAATAATTTCTTATATAACAAAAAAAAGTGACCAAAGAAAATATAGATAAATTGTACTTCATCAAAATTAAAATATATATTTTTAAAGGACACAATCTAGTAAAAACTCAAGAGACTTATAATCAGAATATGTAAAGACCTCTTATAACTCAACAATAAAAAGATAAATAACACAATTTAAAAATGGACAAAGACTTTAAAAGATATTTCTCAAAGAAAACATAGAAAGATGCCCTCACTGGTGTTGCTCGGTGGTTAGAGCCTCTGTCCCCACACTGAAGGGTCTTAGGTTCCATTCCTGGTCAAGGACACATACATGGGTTGCAGATTCTATCCTTGTCCTGGTTGAGGCCAGGGTGAGAGGTGATGTGTACAATGTTTCCCTCTTTCTTCCCTCCCTCTATCTGTCTCCTTTGCACTCTCCCTAAAAACGAATGGGTAACAACAACAAAAAAAGAAAACATAGAAAGAATCAATAGACCTGGCTGGTATGGCTCTGTGGATAGAGTGTTGGCCCACGGACTAAAGAGTCTTGGGTTCGATTCCAATCAAGGGCACATTACTTGGTTGCAGGCTCGATCCCTGGCCCTTGTTGGGGGGCATACAGGAGGCTACCAATTGATGTGTCTCTCTCACATCATGTTTCTCTCCCTCTGTCTCTCCCCTTCCCACTCTCTGAAAATCAATGGAAAAATATCCTCGGGTAAGGATAAACAAACAAACAAAAAAGAATCAACAGGCACATGAAAGATGCTCAATGTCATTAGTCATCAGGGAAATGCAAGTCAAACCACAATGAGAAACCACTTCACATTCCTAAGTTTTTTAATTAAAAAAAAAAAAAGACATACAATAACAAGGCTGGCAAGGTCATAGAAAATGGTAATCCTCATACATTGTTGGTAGGACTATAAATTGTAGCCACTCTGAAACAGTTAGTTCCTCAAATTGTTAAATCTACAGTTACCATATAAACCCATTTCTAGTTATATACCCAAGAGAAATGAAAACATATAAAATCTTGTACATGATTGTTCATAACAGCGTTGTTATAATAGCCAAAAAAAAAAAGAAAACATCTCAACTGTCCATCAACTGATGATTGGATAAACAAATACGGTATTATGGAAATACTAGAGGCCCGGTTCACAAAATCTGTGCATGGGGGGGGGGATCCCCTCAGCCCAGCTTGCACCCTTTCCAATCCAGGACCCCTTGGGGGATTTCTGACTGCCGGTTTAAGCCCTATCCCAGAGATCGGGCCTAAACCGGCAGTCGAACATCCCTCTCACAATCCTGGACTGCTGGCTCCTAACCACTCACCTGCCTGCCTACCTGATCCCCCCTAACTGCCCCCCCCGCCAGCCTGATCACCCCTAACTGCCTCTGCCTGCCGGCCTGATTGCCCCCAACTGC
>NW_005365553.1:804425-812297 GCF_000412655.1 Myotis brandtii | reverse complement strand
CGCGGAATCTGGGCCTGCCGTGTGTGGCCCAGGGAAGGCAGCAGCACGATCCCGAGCTGCTGCCTGCCCCAGTGTGGGATATGGGCCTGCTGTGTGTGGGGCAGGGTGGGCAGGGCGGGCGGCAGCACTATCTGAGTGGCTGCCTGACCCAGCGTGGGATCCGGGCCTGCCATCTGCGACCGGGGGAGACGGGGCAGGCACTGCGGGATCGGGCATGCCATCTGCCACCAGGGGAGTGGGCCTAAGCCAGCAGGTGGTTATCTCCCGAGGGGTCCCAGACTGTGAGAGGGCACAGGTTGGGCTGAGGAACTGCCCCTCTTTCCCGCCAGTGCACAAATTTTTGTGCACTGGGCTTCTAGTATATTATATGATTCTATGTGTTTGAATGTCCAGACAAGGAAAGTGCATAGAGACAGAAATAGATTAGTGTTGTTAGGAGCTGAAGAGAGTAAGGAATGCATGACATTTCTGTTTTAGGATGATAAAAATATTCAGGAATTAGACAATGGTGATAGTTGAACTCTGTGAATTTCCTAAAAATCAATGAATTATATATCTTAAAGAGTGAATTTTATGGTATTTGTTCTCAATAAAGCTGTCATAAAATCAACCCAAAGTAACATGTATAAAGTGAATATCTAATTTTGTTAACTATGATTTTTTTTCAATAGTTTTTAATGGCCTCCTCTTTTAGATAAACTTCAAAGGCCTTGATTTGGGCTTCTTACACTCTTTATATAGTGATCTCTATGAACTCTAGTTTCATTTCTTGGCATTCCTCTCCCCAACTATAGATATACCAAACTCTATGTTTCTGTCATATTAAACTTCATTCTAGTCTATAACTCTAAAACTTTAAATTCTCTATGCTCAGTTCTTCAAATAGACCTTCTCTATCTTTCACTCTGCTACAAAACTTTTCTACTATTAAGGTTAAGTAGGTTTGCTAATCCACAAGATATAATAGATACTATACTTAACTATAATTCTTTGTTTAATGTTTCCCCCTCTCTCACTATAATGGAACGTCTATGAGGGTAGAGACTGTGTCTCTTCTGGTTCCCTTTTAATTCCCAATTCTGGATGTAACAACATATTTGTTGAATGAAGGTATCAATGAATAAACTCACTCTGGTATTATTTTCTGAATACGTTTTTGGATGATGGCTTTAGTAAGAGTTCTAATTAATGAAGCTGGATATTTTTCTATAAAATGTTATTTTAACAGAAATTTTATTTGAATTTTTATATCATATTTATGATATTGCAAAATTGATGCATTAGTAGACCACATTATAGTAAAACCATTCCTATGGCTAGATTTCTAATCACTTTGATCATCTGTGTTTCACAGTTATCATTGTCCTTCACTACAAAAAAAAATGCTCAATCATCTGAATAATTAGTTTGTCCTTAATAAATTAACAACAACAATAGTATAAGTACATTTGCACAGTATCATTTAGAATGAAGAATGAACAAAACATTTGGGTCTTTTTAAAAAAATGACTATATTCTTCCCTTGTCACATCATAAACTTATATTGGTCAAACAAGTCAGATTCCATTAGTCTGTGTCTGCTCAAAGTCAGCTATGCAGAGAACAAGATTCCAGAGGCCTCCTGCAGGTTTCCAAGTCAGCTCTGCCCCATTTGTTATAATAAAAGCATTTGTGTCAACTTATATTTTCAGGTGGGTTATATTATTAAAACAGACAGCCACAAAGATGGTAGAATGTTCGTTTAAAAGCAACAACAAGAAATATTCCATCTAAATAATGGAATTTATGTGATAATGTTGATTAGTAATTAGTGATTTTCAAGTGATGCTTAGTTAGTGATTAGTTAATATAACATGTTAAACTTAACAGGTATATTAGTCAGAGCTCTCCAGAGAAACAGAACCAATAAGATGGAGGAGAGAGAGAGAGAGAGAGAGAGAGAGAGAGAGAGAGAGAAGAGAGAAGAGAAAAGAGAGAGAGAGAAAGATTTAATTTATCATAAGGAATTGGCTCATGCAATCTTAGAGGCTGCTAAGTTCTAAATCTACAGTCAGCAACCTCGAGACTTTGATGGTATAGTTCCAGCCTGAAGACCAGCAGACATGAGACTCCGAAGAGCCAATGTTTCAGTTCCGGGCCAAAGGCAGGCAAAACAAAACACCTATGGCCCAGCTCGAAAGTTGTCAGGAAGGAGGAATTCCTCCTTATTTGGGAGAGGTTTTTGTTTTATTCAGGCCTTGATCTAATTGAATGAGGCCCACTCACATTAGGGAAGAAAATCTGCTTTTCTCGGTCCATTGATTTAAATGTTAAATTCACCCCAAAACACTCTCAGAGAAACAGCTGTAATAATGAGTGCAAATATCTTGGCACTCTATTGCCCAGTCAAGCTAATCCATAAAACTAGCCATCCCAACAGGCATTTATTAGGTATTTTCCTTTTTTGTTTGTTTTTAGTTTTTAAGGAGAGTTGTTGGTAATAAGTGGGATTCCTTTTATTCCAGTTATCAGATTGGTATCTGTGGTAGGCAGAATTCTAAGATAGCCTCCAATGAGTCATCTCTTTATATAATTTCCTTCCCTCAAGTGTGACTTGAACTTGTGACTTGCTTCTAGCCAATAGAATATGGCAAAGATAATGGGAAAATCATTTTCTTGATAATGTTATACTATATAATATTCCATGTTATAGTGGAGTAAGAGCTTCTCCTGCTGGCTTTTAAGAAATAAGTTGCAATGTTTGACAGAGCTAAGAGGCAAAGAATGACAGGGGCCTCTAGTTGCTGAGAATGGCACCTGGCTGACAGCCAGCAACCTCAATCCTACAACCAGAAGATATTACAATCTTCCTTGAACCACGTGAGCAGCCTGCCAAACAACTGGATTGCAACCTGTGAGATACTGAGCAGAGGACCCAGTTAACCTATGCCTCGACTCCTGACCCATCAAAATTGTGAAATGATAAATGTATGTTGTTCTAAGCCTCCAAGTTTGTAATAATTCATTAAGCAGGAATAGATAACTAATGCAGTATTCCTGCTGCCAAACTCTCCTTTAGCCTCAACATAAAAACTCTTCTCATTGTCATATTTTGAAAAGTGGATGGAAAAATTGCATTTAATTACAACTTAACAGGGCAAATATAGATGGTCCAAAAATTGGAATGAATGTTGAAACCTGTGCAGGAGCAGGGCTAAAAGAAAATTCAGTTTCTTAAGCAGTAAGGATTTGACTCAGAAATGGAGCAAAAGCATGGTGACAAGGGCAAAATGTGTTCAAGTATAGGATACGGTATAAAGGAGTTGGCATATTTTGATATGTAAGCAGACTATTTATGTTGCCAAGTTTGTAAACTCATAGCAGAGGATTGGCTTCCAGGCACAGCACTCAAATATCTAAGAAGTGAAAATGCTCTAAATCAGGGATCTATTCCAATGAAAGCCAGTAGCCTAAGCAAGCAGAAACAGGATTTAGGTCCATTAATAAGAGTTCCTGGCTTATGAGAACTGGGATAGAATAAACAAATTCTGAGACTCCAGTTATCTGTGCTATAGTTACTTTTTGTTAGGTTTGACTCTGAGAGTCTGGATTTCATCCTAATCTATGACAAAATAAATATCATTGACATCTAAACAATTGAGGCAAAGATCTTTGCACTAAAGTGCAGAGCAAGTACATATCTATATATATAAAAGTCTAAGTGACCATCCGATTGTTTGAAGGTTCGACTGTTCACCTGGTAGCTATGATGCTCAATGACCAACAGAGGGCAGATGCTCTGACCAGTAGAGGAGGGAGCCTCTAGTACATTCATAAATATGAATGGGTCAAATGACCCTTTTATTCCTCAGAGCAATCATAGGTCTTGAAGAATGAGGACTTCCCCAAGCAGTTCTAGCTGTGTGATCATCACTGTACCCATGTTGTGTGTAAGGGTGGGGGAAGGTAGTTTGCATTAAAAGACAAATGGCCCCCAAGTCTATGTCTCTGATAATGTTTAGAAAACATCCACAGCAACAATCCAAACTACTCTCACAGATGATTTAATGAAAAGTATCAGCACTTGGTCACTATTTACCTCATTCCCAACTCAACCCAAAATGTTTGGCTACCTTTTTAAGTGTATTTTTTTCTCATTTGTATAACATGTCCACTTATCTCTCTTTACGTTTACTCAAAGAGCAACCCTGGAGTTCCTTTGCCACTCTTCTATGCACATTTACCTGCTATGGGACATTGTAAGAAATCCTATATAATAAAGAGGTAATATGCAAATTGACCCTCACACCAATCATTTCTTAGTACCAAGAGAATGCAGTACATAAAACACTAGAAGCATGCAGGCATATCTGGGTGAAAAAAAAGCACCCACAAACCTAAGATGATTTTATCACATTAGAACTCCCTGCCTCAGGTCAGGCTGGTCCTAGATAAAGAACTGAACATGTCAAATGTCTGCGGCCTAGAATGAAAGGGCTACTGAGTGTGATAATGGAGCTCCAAGCAAGATTACGAAAGCCCAACTCTCTGTAATGCCAGCATTCAACTAAAATTCTTAGGTTTAGGCCAAATTCTAAACTCTTGAGCATCATATCCCAAACTCCCCATGATCTGAACACACTGTATATTTCTAATCTTAAGTATTACTTTGGCTTTTTGTACTATTCATTTTACTCTAAGATGCCCTATCCTATTTGGCCCCTTTCTATGTGCTCTTTCTGTTCTTTTTGTCTGGAATGTCCTTTAACAATGTGACTTGCTAGAATACTTGATTTTTCCCCTTAAATTTTACACCTTACATTCTGCCTAAAAAAATATGGTTTAAAGGTTTTTGTCCTAAAATATAGTCTAATTGCTGTTCTTGCTTTAAACTATTTTCCTATCTTTTTTTTTTATTTAAACCCAAATCACCTTAGAATATCATTGCTAGCAAGGTGGTTGACTACATATCTTAGAAAAAATATTCCTCCCACTGTAGACATCCTAAAAATGCTAGGTAAAATATAACCACAAACTTCATACTCTTAAGAAAGTGAAGTGTACAGGTGCTGAGAGTGATGAAGTAGAAAACAAGTTTGTTATAAACATACTGAATCCACAGGTGCCTTGAAGCTGTTTGCAGCTCTTATTAACCTAGAAGTTTGGGAAAAAAACCTGTCCTGAGATTTCACATGAGCAGATCTTCCTTCTTTACTGGGGATTGAAATGTATTTATATTATCTAGATGGTCCAGGAAACCATAAATTGAAACATTAATTTAAAAGTTGTTAAAAAATAAAAATAATTAAAAAAAAAGTTGTTATTGCCCAACGGTGCCTAGCAGAAAGAATTACAAATATTATCTGAAGGGATTCAGCCTCAATTCAGTACACATAGATTCTCACATGTAAATCTGTGCCAAAGTTGAGCCTTACAATACAAAATTTCCAAAAGGCAAAATAAACAAACCACCACAATTAAGAATTAGTAGAAATCACAAGCAGCAAAATGAGAAGCTCAGGAAAATGACAGACATTGAAAATTGGAAACAGAACATAGCTAAGTGTGCTTAAAAGATCCAACTAAATAAAATAGTTGAATGAATAAATAAGTAAAACACTTTGAAAACATACCTTACATTATTCAATAAAGGAAACAAAAAGTTCCATGCACACTTCATTTGCTGCAGGTCAAGGATATTAATGTAAAATATTAGATAAAGTTCTAGTAGGAATCATGGAAGAATATTTTATAATCTCTAAACGTGTAAATTCTTTCTGAAAGTAAAAATTCTAGAAACCATTAAAGAAAGGACTGAAAAATTCCTATAGAAATATAGAAGACTTCTACATGGTAACATCCAACAACAAAAAGTGAAAAGAAAAATGGCAAAATGAGAAAAAAAAATTGAAACTCACATCATGGAGGGGGGGGAGAAAAGGGTTAGCCTGTCCCTCATATTAATAAAGAATGCCAACAAGAAAAATATAAAATTCTATGCAATATGGATATAGGATATGAACATGAGTCCTCAGGAATGGAAAGACAAATGCCTTCTAAACAAGAAAAGATTCTTCACTCAGTCAACACAAAGACCAGCAAATTAAAACAATTAGGAAAACCATATCTCACATATCAGATTAATAAAACTGCAAATATCTGATATTGCTCTGTACTGTTTAGACTGTGGGATAATAAACCCTATTGTCCATTGCAAATAGGATTGCAAATGGCTGCAATCCTCAGAGAATGCAATTTGATAGAATTATTAAAACAACAGATTCATGTCACATTGACCCAGCAATTGCTCTATAAAGCATTGATTTATACATTGTTATTTATTGAAAGATTGCTAGAAATGGCATGATTTAAGTAATCTAAATACCCATTATTAGAGGTCTGAATAAATAGAGTTATATCCATAAATGGGATTGTTATGCATCTATTAAAAATCACAATGAGGAAGCTCTATGTACTGATAGAATTACCACCTTAGTATATTAATAACTGAAAAATAAAAGTTGAAAAGTAGTGGCTATCGTGTGCCACCATTTGTGAAAAATAAAGAATGAGAACACATTTTTAATTGATTTAATAAGTATTAAAAAAATCTCTGGTAGCATCAACAAAAAGATAATATTAACAGTAGACAACGGAAATTGGGTGTAAGGGGTTCAGGGAGAGGGTTTTCATAATATATCTTTTTATCTTTGAATGTCGTGTCAGGAGGGCAAATTTAGTAGATTGTTAAGCTGAAGATATTTTTAACCAAGAGGTTTTAACTAAATATTTGGCAAGGTTGAAGAAAGTAACAAAATAGGTTGAGGTATCTAGAGATTAGCAGCAGTGGAAAGCTATTCTCACACCTGCTACCCCTGTAAAAGAGGAGGAAATACCTTCATAGGAGCTCAGTGATAGCCTCTGTAAGAATGGGCCATCTGATTAGATCCGTAACTACAGTGGGAGACAGAAAATGACAATACTGGGTGCCAGAGCAGATAAGAAGGGGAAGAAATATTCTTATCTCTCTTTGCATCAGCCCTCTATTTTTCTCCCTGTGCCTTTCATTGTACAAATTCAATCAGAAGTCAGATAGCAAGGGACCCCAGCAATACAGTCCACAAGGGTGAGACTCCTGGTGCACAGAGCAGGAGAATGAGATATATTCTTATCATATGCAAATTAGGATCAGAATTAGATACCATGTGGCATACAGAGTGAAAAAATTAAAAGTTTAACAATTCTGTATTAGCAGGAGTTGGGCTCAAATGAAATTCTTATACATGGCCAGTGAATATGCAAATTGATAGAAGCTTCCAAAAGCAATACAGCAATATATCTAGTTAAAGTTGAAGATAGACATTCGCATGAACCAGTAATTTCACACTGAAATAAATTGCCCTAGGGAAACTCACTCATTTGCAGCAGTTTTTCTGTGCAAAATTTATTAACAGAACAGTAGAAATTTTTGCCATATTCATAAAAGAGTGGACAGCAGTGAAAATGAATGATTCAGAGCTACACCTAACAAGCACAAATACTACACACACAAAAAGACTAATTGGCGATGATATTATTTATATAAAGTTTAGCATCATTGAAAAGTTATATTATATATTGTTCAGGGAAAATAATAAGGTTGATAGCACATTCAGGATAGAGGTTAACTCAATTATGCCAGAGGGTATACAGAAGATTTGACTGAAATAAAATGTTTCTTTGTTCTTAAACTATGCAATAGGTATAATAATGTCATTATATTTTGATAAGTTCTTAGGTATATGTGAAATATAATAAAATTTAAGAAGATATTAAATAGGACTAAAGTATATATATATATATATATTAGAGGCCCGGGGCACAAAAATTTGTGCACTGGCGGGGGGGGGGGCC
>NW_005365553.1:796114-803115 GCF_000412655.1 Myotis brandtii | reverse complement strand
GCTTCCAGCTGCCTGGCTGCTGGCCGCCATCTTGGCTGACAGTTAATTTGCATAAGGATATGCTGATTAGCCAATGGGAAGGGTAGCGGTCGTACGCTAATTACCATGTTTCTCTTTTATTAGTGTAGATATAATGAAATATTGTGGACTGTGGACTGAATTATATCCCCCAAATTCATATGTTGACTGTACTTGGACTTAGAACCTTAAAATAAGTAATTGAAGTTAAATGAGATCATAAGAATGGGGCTTCAATAAAAAAATACTGAATTATTATGGTTTTTACACAAAGAGAAAGAGACACTAGAGGTGAGAGTGAACAAAGAAAAAGTCATTTGAGGACACAGAGGGAAGGCAGCCCTCTGAAAGCCAAGGAGAGAAGGGTCAGAAGAACCAAATATGTGTAATTTTGATCTTGGACTTCCAGCGTATAGAACTGCGAGAAAATAATTTCTGCTGTTTTAGCCACCCCATTTGTGGTTTTGGTAGCTCTAGAAAATTAATATAACATGTGATTTATTTTTTGGTATCCACAGTCATTATCTTTGAAATTCTGATATTTCTCTACATTTCTATTGAATTTCCTTTCATAATGATCATAGGTATAACTTCTTAATAGTAAAATTCAACTGTCCTTTACATTTCTTTATATACATTAACTAGAGGCCTGTTGCAAGAAGAAATTCGTGCAATAAGCCTTCCTTTCCCCTGGCTGCTGGCACCGGTTTTCCTCCGGCACCTGACACCCAGGCCTTCGCTCTGGCCGGGCTCTGGCCGGAGCCAACCCCGGAGCCATGAAGCTTCGTTGCTCCACTGGCCCCAGGGCCATGTGGTTTTGCTGCTCTGCCGGCCCCGGGGCCGTCAGGCTTCGCTCCACCACTTGGAGCCTACATATGCAAATTAACCACCATCTTTGTTAGGTTAATTTGCATGCTCTCCTGATTGGCTGGTTAGTGTAGCAAAGGTACTGTCAATTTACATGTTTGTCTATTATTAGGTAAGATGAATCTCTAAAGAAATTACTATTATCCCTTCTGTTATATTGTACTCTTCTCTTTTTTTTGTCTTTATGTTGAGTTTTACTGGTTCTCCTCTAAATCTATAATCTGTTCTTTATCTCCACATCATTCTCCATCCTCTGCAAGATAATTTCTCCCAAGTCTATGTCTTGCCTTTCTTATGACTCTCTACTTTGCTCTATGGAATATCATTCAATTAAATTATTTCATTATAACACTGATGCAAATAATTCTCTAATATATATATATAATTAAGTCTGGTGCTTTATTATTATTAGTTTGTTATATGTTTTTATTGATTTCAGAGAGAGGAAGGGAGAGGGAGAGAGATATAGAAACATTGATGAGAGTAAAACATTAATTAGCCGGCTCCTGCACACCTCCTAGTAGGGATTGAGCCCACAACCCTGGCATGTGCCCTGACCAGGAATCAAACCAATTTGTGCATGGATGACACTCAACCAACTGAGCCACACCAGACAGACTTTAAACCATATTTGAAAGCCTTCTCAGGGACAGAAACAATCTTCAGCTCCCTACTTCTAACAGGTCATTTTATCATGCTATCCTATATATTGTCACTTAGTATCTGAAACTACTCTGAATAAATTCCATGACTGCTATTACAGTAGCAATGACTGATACAATGTTAAGATTAATGTAGAGTAACAAAAGGAATAATAATCTCAGCTAATAATGAGAAAGCTGACAGGATCTTAAAGCTAACATATAGCAATATGTTTAAACCCAGATCTTTCTGAATGCAGATTTTTGCTGTTGACTCTCAATCCCTGTTTATAATTTCCAGCTCCACATTCCACTGACACTTCTAAAAACATATTTCTAAAACTTAATTTATCATTTTATTCTCATGTGTGTGTTTTTTATTTTTTATTTTCCACCTCAATGGCCATCTTATGCTTTACTCAAACATACAAACTTTGTATTTTTCTAATTTCTTTTCCTTTTTCTTGATCTCCACATGCAGTAAGTTACTTCCATAAACCTCTTGTGCTCACTGCCATCTTCTCTTTTCTATTGGTATCATTTCTTGTAAGGCTGTTGACATCACATTTTAACCCAATCCTTTCTTTCCCGTCCCCTTTCTCCAGTAGCTTAATTAGCAGAGTAATCTTCTTGCAGTTTAAATACAATCTTAACAAGGCTCAGATGTAAAACCTTTATATCAGGTCTAAAACATTCCCAGTGCCCCAGGAAAACATTCTTTTAAGACTTCAGAACAGTTTCTGGACCAATCCTCTGTGCTCCTATATATTCACTTTATAACAGTTCCTGCTTTGTTTCTCAATGGTCTTGATTTCTTTTTATGAGTGCCATTTGTGTCCTTGTCAAAGAATATCTTTGGTTGATGATTTAGTATAAATCATAGCTTAGTTTCTGTCTTCAGATACTAGTATTAAAATACAGGGGTAGGTTTATGGTTGTTCATATGGAGAGAGACACGCAGGTTATGATTGCTAAATTGGTTTGTTAACTCTGCGTTTCACATTCACACAATGATGCACCTATTTTTGCTAACCCTGTATTTTTGGCTTGGTTTCAACCATCTCCTCCATTACTGAGGGTTTTTCCAGCTTGTTTATCAACTTGACTATTTTAGAGAGGACTCAGCCATTGATTTTTAGTTTCATTATATATGGTCAGTAATACCAAGTCCTTCACAAAACAGTTATACTAACTTTTAATATATTATCCCACTTTTCCCTCTTATGTACAAGATTCTCCAGTTTTTTATAACCTAGCACCTGAAGATTACATTTCTGTTTATATGGACTAATAAATGAAGGTGGATGCTACAGAGATGACAAGCTGAGGGCGCCTGCCAGTGCAGGCAAATTGGATGCACATTTGGGCACACAAGTTATTTATCAAAGGCATGCAAATCAGTTTCTAAAGCTCAACAATTAGGAAGATTTTTCTTATGTAATATTTGTGATTATTGAATACTGTAGGTAATAATTCAACTTGAAAAAAATCACAACATTCTTTATGTTTGGACATTTTTAATATTTGTGATGTCTTTGCCAGAATTATCAATGTTCATAAACATTAATTTCTCCTCAACTCTTGAATACAGGAATAACATCCCATCTAACCACTTAATTCATTGTCAAGGGGATTTCCCCATATAATATTTTCCCTCCACTTTAAGATGTCAATAATTGTAAATCACTCCATGTCTGTAAGGATGGCATGTTGGTGAAACAAAGATACATTATATTAAGGGCAATATTGATTGTATGATACTTCTCAATAGTAGAAATTTTAAAGTGAAACCATTATGTCTATTTTATACATAGTGTTTAGGAATTATCCATTTAGTTAAGGGAGAATGCATCTTGTACTACTTCAGGTAACATTTTCTGGTAGACAGAAGTTTTTAATTCTCTTCATTAACAAACCTAGAAGGAGTGGTAACCATGTCTATTTAATTAGCTCTATGTATTGGCTTTTTTTTTTATTAAATCCTCACTCAAGAATATTTTTCCCATTGATCTTGAGTGGAAGGGAAAGAGGAGGGGGAGAGAAATAGAGAAAGAAGAGAGAGAGGGGAGAGAAATAGAGAAAGAGAGAGAGAGAGAGAGAGAGAGAGAGAGAGAGAGAGAGAGAGACATTGATGTGAGAGAGACACATTGATTGGCTGCCTCCTGTAGGAGCCCCCACCACGGTCGGGGATTGAACCTGCAACATGCCCTTGACTGGGAATTGAACTTGAAGCCTTTCTGTCTGTAGGCCAACACTGAGCAAACCAGCCAGGGCTGTATTAGCTTTTCTGAGTCTTTTGTGTAATTTATACATTCAGAGCTAAGTGAAAATTAAGTAGGTCTCCAAATGGCTGTTGAAAGCCATGAAATACCCAAGGTTATAGGACAGGGTAGGATATCTCTTTCCAATCATAATACATCTGATTGTCCTTCCTGAACATTTTTTATTCCTACTTGAAGAATGGTGGGTACCTTTGTGTGTGCATGTACCAGGCCTGGTACTCTAGTTGTGAAAGAGGCCCCTTATCTGTGTATTATCATATATAGTTTCAACATTCTCAATACGATTAGAGGCAAAATATTGTTTAAAAAAACACAAAACTCTTTTTTTACTCTTTCTTTCCTAAGGACTTAAGAGAGTTGCCTCACGGAGAATTCCAGATGGAGGATTGCTTTCTGGCTCATGCATGGAAGCCGGCCAAAGAGGGAGAGACTACAGATAAGTCAATCTGCCAGTGGGGGTGGGGAAGACCTCTACAGTCCCCTGGAGGATTTGAAAAACATTTACACCTCCTGCTTTGCCAATAACGACAGCAAAACAAATCATTGCTCTGTACAGACAGCATGATGAAAGCATATTTAACTGAGGGGAAGTTAAAAACAACAACTGTTCAGATTACCTCAGAACAAGGCATTTCAAGAAGTTACTTCATTTTTTTTCTGTCCTTTTTTTTTCAGAGATAACAAAATATTCACCCTTTTCTCTACTTCTGCACCTCCCAATCTAAATAAAATATTGAGTGCAGAAAGCAGTCTTTCTTAATTCACATTCCCTATGTTCACATTCCAAGGAGGTGAAAATTTAGAGTTTATAATTCCATAGCAACATATTGTTGACATATTGTAATTGGCAAAGGGCTAAAGACTTGAAACTGGCTTTAGTAATATGTTTGGCTCTTAATCCAAAGTTAACAGAGGCAGTACTGAGTTCATGGAGCTGTTATTGGGACAAGTCATAATACTCCATTCCTCTTCCCTATCCTTGTTTTGTTCATTCAATTCCTTGGAGTGGGATGGTAAGGAATGTGATGCAATTTCAGGATTATGTTTCATGCATTTTATACTATTTTTCCTTACTTATCCAGTCAAGTATATATTTAACTTTCATGTTGCATGTCATGTTGCAAATTTGCCAACCCCGGCTCTGAATTCCACAGAAAGTCAATCCACATTACAGTTTTGTGAATTACAACAGTCTTATAGATATATGTGAAATCACTGCACTTGTGAACACAGTATCACTCCCAATTCTGTGGAAGTGAAAAGCTACATTACAATTTTGCAGTCTCCTTTTGTTTAAATTATGTCATATAACTAATGCCAATAGATATTTCTGATAGAATCATTTAATCTTCAAAATGGAAGAGTCCTTAGTGACCTTAGAGTTTTCGTTTTGTTTTTTCAAGATAAGAAACTTAGGTCTCTTAAACTGCTCAAGGTCACTTGGATAGTTAGTGGCAGATCAATGTAATCAGCTTTCCTGATTTCTAATCAAGTTCTTTGCCCACCATTGACTTGATTTGGGACACATTTAATATTTCTCAGGTATCCCAGTTATAATTTATCAGTTTTGAAAAATGTTTATTTGCAAATGGTGGAAGCATAATACAAATACTCAAAGTATGCCAGGTAATAACCACAATCAATTCTGGATGATGGCATTATTAGCAAAGAGGAAAGCCATCCAGACCAGGGCTCTTGTTTGCTGGGAGTTTTTACATTACTGCTTAAATTTCATCAGTTGTTATTGGCCTATGCAGATTTTCTGATTTTTCCTGATTCAATTTTGGAAGATTGTATTTTTCTAAGAATTTGTCCATTTCCACCACATTGTCCAGCTTGTTGGCATAGAGTTGTTCATAGTATTTGCTTACAGTCCTTTGTATTTCTGTGGTGTCAGTTGTTACTTCACCAATAGCATTTATGATTTTATTTATTTTGGTCCTCTCTCTTTTTTCTTTGATGAGTATGACTAAAGGTTCATCAATCTTGTTTATCTTTTCAAATAACCAGCTCTTGGTTGCATTGATCTTTTATATTGTTTTTTTAGTCTCTATGTCATTTATTTCTGCTCTGATCTTTATTATTTCCTTCCTTCTGCTTATTCTGGGTTTTTCTTTGTTATGCTCTTTCTAATTATTTAAGTTGTAGAGTTAAAAAGTTTATTATTAACTTTTTTTTTTGGTAGGCCTGTAGTGCTATGGACTTCCCTCTTAGGATGGCTTTTGCTGTGTCCTAGAAATTTTGGGTTATTTTGTGTTAATTTTCATTTTTTTCCAGGAAGTTTTTTATTTCTTTCTTAATCTCATTGGTAACCCATTCATTGTTTAATAACATGCTATTTAGCCTCCATGTGTTTGAATATTTTTGAGTGTTTTTACTATAGTTGATTTCTAATCTTATTCTATTGAGATCTGAGATGATGCTTAATATGATTTCAATCATATTGCATTTTTGGAGACTTGTTTTGTGTCCTAACATGTGATTTATCTTTGAGAATGACCCATCTGCACTTGAGAAGAACGTAAATTTTGTGGCTTTGGGGTGAAATCTTATTTAATAAAGAGGGAATATGCAAATTGGCCATCACTCCATAATGGTCAAGATGGCTGCACCCACAGCAGAGGCTGAGTTCCTGTAACGAGCCTTAACAAGCTATCACCAGGGACCTGAGGCTGCATGGCACTGGGCCAGGGCAGGGGACCTGAGGCTGTGCCCCCGCCTGGTGGGGCTTGACAGGGGACTTCAGGCCACGCCCCCCACACTGGCACCAGGCAGGGGGACCTCAGGCCATGCACCCTGCCCAGCAGGGCTTGACGGGGCCCTCATGCAGCACCCCCTGCCTCAGTGCCAGGCCAGGGGACCTCAGGCCACACCCCATGCCCTGTCGCTGGGCCCTGGGACCTGAGGTCCCACCCCCCCACCCAGTGGGGCTTGATGGAGGAACTCAGTGCGCACCTTCCCCCTGGTGCCAGGCCGGGGGACCTCAGGCTGTGTCCCCTGCCCTGGCCCTGGGCTGGAGGACCTGAGGCCGTGCCCCCCACCCTAACCCTAGGCCGGGGGACCTGAGGCCATGCCCTCTGCCATGTGGGGCTTGACAGGGGACCTCAGGCCATGCCCCTTTCCCACGGTGCTTGACGGGGGACCTCAAGGTATGCCCCCTGCCCTGACCCAGTCTGGGACTCCCAGGCCAGGC
>NW_005365553.1:791598-795905 GCF_000412655.1 Myotis brandtii | reverse complement strand
GTGGCCTGGGCCAGGAGACCTCAAGGCGCAGCCCTGGCCTGGGCTGGGGGACCTCAGGCTGTGCCCCCACTCCGGCACTGGGCCAGGAGACCTGAGGCCATATCCCCCACCCAGTGGGGCTTAATGGGGGTGGGGCCAGCCGGGTCTGGATCTAGCTCAACGGGGGTGGTGCCAGCCGGGTCTGGGTCTTGCGTGATTTTGAAGCACACAAGGGTGGGCGGGGACTTGACTCCGGTTGCCATGGCGCACCCCAGACTCTGACAGGAGGAAGATTTTCATATACATTTTACTAATTTTCTTTCATTTCTGACACTTCTATTATAGAGAAAGGGCAAATAGCAATATTAAAATATTTCCTCTAATTAATTCCCCTTTAATGTGCACAAATTTCATGCACCAGGTCACTAGTGTTCTATAAATGTCAATTAAATCCATCTGATGCAGCGTGTCATTTAGAGTCACTATTTCCTCATTAATTTTTTGTCCAGAAGATTTTATATACATATATTTCTTTTTCTCATTACAACTGTCCCTTTAGCATTTCTTGTAGTGCTGGTTTGGTGGTGATAAAATCCTTTAGCCTTTTTTTTTTTGGTCTGGGAAGTTGTCTTACCATCTATTTTGAATTATAGCCTTGCTGGATATAGTAATCTTGATTTGATTTCAGATCCTTGCTTTTCATTATGTTAAATATTTCATGCCATTCCCTTCTGGCCTGTACAGTTTCTGATGAGAAATCAGCTGACACCCTTATGGGAGCTCCTTTGTAAGTAGAAAATTGCTTTTTTCTTGCTTACTTTAAGATTCTCTCTTAATCTTTAATTTTTGGCATTTTAATTATGATGTGTCTGGGTGTGGGCCTGTTCGGGTTCTTCTTGCTGGAGACTCTCTGTGCCTCCTAAACTTGTGTGACTTTTTCCTTCACCAGGGTAGAGAAGTTTTTTTTGCCATTATTTCTTCAAACATCTTCTCTAAACCTTGCTCACTTTTTTCCCCTTCTGGTACTCCTATGATGTGAATATTGTTACATTTTATGTCCCACATCTCCCTTAAGCTGTCCTCCAGCTTTTTAATTGTGTTTTTTTTTTAATTTTGGTTCTCTGATTGAGTGATTTTTTTCTACCCTGTCTTCTAATTCACTGATCCTATCCTCGGCTTCCCCTAATCTGCTCTGTATTTCTTCCACTGTGTTCTTTATTAGTGCTATGTCATTCTTTATTTCCAGCTGTTCTTTTTTTCATAGTTACTATATCTTTTCTCATGCTGTTGAGCATCTTTACCAGCATTATTCTGGACTCTATATCAGATAAATTTTATATCTTTATTTCATTTATCTCTTCTTCTGGAGAATTCTCTTTGACATTCATTGGGGGCTTGTTTTTTGTCTTCACATATTGGCTCCCTGTTTATTTTTGTGTCTATGTATGATTCCCAATAACTAGTGCAGGACAGTGTCAGAAGCTGTTTCTGACTGGCCCTAAGTACACTGTTTGGAGCTATTGGCAGCCCACAGCTTGTGGCTCCTTCTGTTGGGGCTGGGTGCTTTTAAAAAGGACCAAGATGTGCACTAAGGTCTACTTTTCCTAGCCCCAGGTCTTAAATTAGATCAGGCAAAGATTCAAAGCCTCCAGAGACCCATTTCTGCCTACAGTTTGGTTGTATTCAGTCTTAATTAGCCTCAGGCTCTTGACCATGGGGTGAGGTGAGAAGTTTTCCAACAGGGTGGGGCAATTGTTTCTACCAGCAGGTTGATTGCAATTCTCAGTCTCTTAATGGGCCTCAAAAACACCACAGGGTGGGGCAAGGATTTTTCTAATAGGGTAAGGCAAGGGTTTTTCTAATAAGGTGGGACAATTGCTTTCACTCCAGCAAAAGCTGCCTGGGTGGTAAAAGTCTGCAGGTGAAAGATGTCCTCTGCAGGCACCTTTCTCAATTCTGGTGCTCTGGGCTGGAAATCCCAGCTTGGGGTTTAGATCCCAGAATTCTCAGTGGGAAACCCCCACAGCTGAGATATTTCTCCAGAAAAATAGCTGATGTCTGTGGGAGCCCAGACAGCCCTTTTGCACCTCAGCACTTCCTACCAGTCTCTATGTGGTCTCCACTTTCCATTCTTGGTTATCAATTTTCTCTCCAGCTAGTCTTCAGTTGATTACTCAGGATTGTTTTTCTGTATTTTAATTGTAATTCCAGTTTGGTCCTGGGGCATATCAGTGTAGCTCCCACTTACTCAATCACCATTTTGGAATTTTCACATGTATGGAAAGTTTATAAACACTCCTAGGTCCTACTTTTGTTATCTGAAAGATATAATAATATCAAATCATCCTTACACAAACTGTGTTCCTGATCCTAGTTCTAAAATTCAGCAGAAAATCCTGGCATGATCTTCTTTGACTTAGGGAAATCAGCCTGATATACATTCTCATTGCTCCATCTATCACAGTATCATATGCCTCTCTTTTATTATCACAGTGTTGTTTTATATTCATTTTGTAGTCATTTGATTAAATTCTATCTCCTCACTAAACTGTACGTCTATTGGAGCAGATACCTTGTTCATTACTTAGTACATATTTTTATTTCTAGTAGTAATTGAAAGGAATATGAATCTGGATAAAAACTATAATAGTCAAGGATCTTACAATATTATTCATTTGTATATTTATTCATCCTTATATTAATTTGTCATGAAATTACTCCCATTTTATGACCATGGATTCTGTTGTGTTTTGGTGAGACAGGCATGGATTGGCAAAAAGTGTCATTATACCATGGATTATGGAGTCAAGAGCAAGAAACAGCACATGCCAATACACAAATATTTATTCAAGTATAGTTTTTTTTAATTATTAAGAAGAGCATGGTGGGCATACAGAATTAACAGATTTGACCTATTTAGGGAGTGATATGAGTAGGCTTTAAAGAGGAAGTGGCATTTAAGCTTATACTTGAAGGATGAGTGCATAGGTACAAAGACATTACAGAGACAGATTACACACACACACACATGTACATGCATGAGTGCAGTTCAAAAAGCAGTATATGATAAATGCACATTTCATGGTATAATAAATGTATTTTAAAAAACAAAAGATCAGAATGTCTCTCTCTCTTATACACACATACACACATTTATCATAACTCAGCTTAAAAAGTCTAAAGTACTATAACTAACAAAAATAAAATTTCTCAAGTAATTAAAAGTTTACTGATATAAAACATTTATTCATATTCATCTATAGTTTAACTTTTTTCATTTCCCTATTTCACTACCTTTATTGTATGAGAGCTGATGGTCCACATTATTTTCTTTCTAAATTTTAATAAGGGACAATTTAAACCCCAATACTCTCTTTTCTTCCCTTAGGCTTTTGTTATTGTTGTTGTTGTTATTGTTTTGCAAAGAAAATTAAAGTAAATGGGCACAATAAAGGAAGAATATTAGCTTCTAACCAAGAATTTCTAGAATGAAAAAAGAAAAATCTAAGTAGTTTGGACTAATAGAAGAAAAAGCCAATTTAAATTGCAAACTACATTCAGTAACTTTAACTACATTCAGTAAAAAGATTGGATGTCAGGACTAAGTGTTGAAAGTAGCTGTAAGGAACAGGTAAGAATGATTTATAAATGGACAGGTCAATAAGATAAAAATTACTTTGAAATATTGTAGTGCTTAAAATGGTTATCCAAATAACAGGCTATTTGGATCTATTAGTCTATCTAAAACTTTTTTTTTACTATTAATGTTTACATAGGGAATTTTTCCTTCATAATTATTAAAAAGATCAGCATCAACCCAGATATTTCTTTAAACATTTGAAATCACAAAGTAATGAGGTTTCCTCTTTATATTTTTACTAGTGGCCCGGTGCATGGATTCATGCACATTGAAAGGAAATTAATTAGAAGAAAGATCCATGTGGTAATTATGATAGTGCAAAAAATTACATGTCAAAATAGCATATATAATATAGTATTTTAAAATACAAAATATTTTAATATTGCTATTCATCCTTTCTCTATAACAGAAGTGTCAGAGATGAAAGAAAATTAGTAAAATGTATATGAAAATAATACATAAATTGATTAATAAATAAACAATAACAAAATGATATAACAACAACAAAGACATGATATAAAAACAACAAAAACATGATATAAAAACAACATTGATAAAAATAATGATTGATAAATTGATTAAACTTATTCTAATATCTCCCTGTACACCACATTAAGAATAAAAACACTTTCAAAGTGCTTGACTAATTTCCCTTGTGATGAAGTATTTACAACTTTAACTTTAATGT
>NW_005365553.1:785758-791217 GCF_000412655.1 Myotis brandtii | reverse complement strand
GGCAGGTCCCAGCTGACCTCTGGGCCCTGGGCAGCACCTGGGTCCCCGAGCTCCCGTGCGCCCCCCTCCACCTGAGTCATGGCACCCGAGTCCCCATGTGGAGATGCATGGGCCTCTGGGCCGCCCAGCAGCACCACACGGAAGCTGGGCTGGCAGTGTGTTCTCTCCCAGCCAGCCTCGGCAGACCGGCTCCTGCTCGAACCCATGGTGAGCCTCTGCAGCCCCGGCAGCTGCGACCCTGCTCACCGGGAAGCCCATTGGGGCTGGCAGTGCCTCCTCGACAATGCCTGCCATGTTCTGCGCTGCCCCCTGGTGGTCAGTACACATCATAGTGAGCGGTCGAACTCCTGGTCGAAATCTGGTCAAGGGGACAATTTGTATATTAGGCTTTTATTATATAAAATATCTTCCATTGATTTCAGAGAGGAAGGAAGAGGGAGAGAGAGATAGAAACATCAGTGATGGGAGAGAATCATGGATCGGCTGCCCCCTGCACGCCCCACACTGGGGATCGAGACCACATCCTGGGCATGTGCCCTGACAGGGAATCAAACCTTGATCTCCTGAGTCATAGGTCAAAGTTCAACCACTGAGCCATGCCCACTGGGCTCTTGTTCTCATTTTAAAGAAGAGAGAATTAACGCCCAAAATAGCCAAGTTATGCAGTGGCAGAGTCGGGGGAGGGAGGGGGTCGAGTTCTAAACATGCACTCATGAGGCCTCCGTGTTAATCCATTCAGCCAGGGGGGTGAGTGGACAGACACTGTCTCTGGCTCTTCAAGCAGCACATCCTTGATGCCCTCAGATTCCCTGCATGACCCCTCACCCTCCCTACATGCCATTGGAGCTGAGGCGGGAGGAGGATGGGAAGGGCCATCTTCAGTTCACCTGGGAGGGGATGTGGGAGGGGGAGGGATGGGCAGAGCTGGGAGCACCACAGATCCTGGGTGGGAGTTAGAGGCAACGATCTGGATGCTGATCATCCTGTCCCAGGGTCTTAGGAGTGTTTCTTTCTCCGGAAGCACTGCAAGGGGTTTTTTTGTACCAAAAATAAAACGATTTGCTTGTTTCCAATAGGTGCTTGTCATCACTGAAGAGAGCTTGGGGGCGGGGGGGCATGGAGGGATTAGGGCAGCCAGACGGGAATGACTTGCCTCCCGGACTTCAGGGTGGGAGGCTGATGGTGAGCATTCCACGTCCCTCGTGTGAAGTTCAAACTAAGGCCTGGGTTTTACAGTCAGACCCTCAAAAAGGACGGAATCTGACCCCAGGCCTCCTGCCAGCAGCTGCTGGAGACCCTGCCCTCCCAGGGGACGAGCTGAGCATGTGGCCTCCTCCTCCCTCCCCCCAACATCATTCCTCATGCTCTGGCTTTCCTCCAGCACACCCACCCCAAAGCTGCCACCTCGGCTGCCACAGTTTCCACTGTCTGCATCACCCTCGGGGAGGGTGCTGTCGCCTCCTGCTGTCTCCCTGCTTCCTCTTCCTCCTCAGTCTGCTCCTGACACAGAAGCCAGCGGGTCCTCACCTGCAGCCCCGGTGCCTCCCCCTGCACTCAGGGGAGGTCAGGTTCTCACGGGCCCTGGATCCCTGCAGGATGTGCCCCCTGACCCAGCCTTGACCCCTTCCACTTGGCCTCTTGCTCGTCCTGCTACCCCTCCATAGGCTGTGCCCTCTGCCTGATGCCCTTCTCCAGGAGTCCGCCTGGCTCTCCTCCATCCATCTACTTTCCCTCAGTGAGCCTCCCTTTGCCCCTCCCTCGCGGAGCCCCTATGTGGCTTCATTCCCATGTTTTCATGGTGCCCATGTCCTCTAACAGCTGTACCTCACGTCTGTCCGAGGCTGTTTCCTTCCCGCACCCCCATCCTCTCCTGGCGGAAGGCATGCTCAGTAGGCCAGGGCAGTTGACTTCCTGCTGCTCTGTGAGCACCTGGGCAGGCCTAGGACAGGGGGGTGCTCAGTCAGTGATACGGGTTGAGTAAGATGCCCAGGCAGCAGCATTAGGTGTAAAGGCCATTGGAAGGCAGATTCACTTGGAGCTTGGTGGGTCGTGGGAGCCAGTTGTTCCTTTTCTCACAAGAAGGTGGGACAAAGAGAATGAAAAGGGAGCCCTGTGTGTTTTCCTTCAACTGCTTAAAAGCTGATGATCTCATTCCATTCTTAAAGCTATGAATAGAAACCCTTAGATCAACCCTGTGAAGCGGGTTCTGGGATTATCTGAGATTCTGTGGACAGTACCTGGCCTTTGCCCACCACAAGGATGGTGCTTAGTAACCTCCAGCTTTTAGTGCCGTGATTCGTGCACTGAAGGGGGGCAGCCTTCGGGGATCAGCCCACTGTGGGAGTCCTGCTCATCCTGGTCAGCCGAGCAGCTGTGGACCTGCCCTCTGAGCAGCTGCTCCCGCTGTGGGAGTACCATGCACTGACCACCAGGAGGCAGCTCCTGCCTTGAGCGTCTGGTCTAATGGTTGTTCTGGTTGTTCTTCCATTCAGTTGCTGTGTTTTTATTATATAGGATTGACAGTATGCGTCATATGTACCAGCCGGTCGGTCAGTCGGTTGGTCAGACGTATGTACGGTTGGTCATTTAGCCTTTTATATATATAGATATTTATACTATAAATCCTTGGTGTTCCCTCCTGCCTTGAGCGTCTGGTCTAATGGTCGTTCTGGTTGTTCTGCCATTCAGTCGCTGTGCTTTTATTATATAGGATTGACAGTATGCATCATATGTACCAGCCGGTTGGTCAGTCGGTTGGTTGGACATACATACGGTTGGTCACTTAGCCTTTTATATATATAGATATTTATACCAAAAATCCTTGCCTAAGGCAGTGGTCGGCAAACTCATTGGTCAACAGAGCCAAATATCAACAGTACAATGATTGAAATTTCTTTTGAGAGCCAAATTTTTTAAACTTAAACTATATAGGTAGGTACATTGTTATTAACTTAATTAGGGTACTCCTAAGGCTTAGAAAGAGCCACACTCAAGGGGCCAAAGAGCCGCATGTGGCTCGTGAGCCGCAGTTTGCCGACCATGGCTCTAGGGTATTGCCATCTCTAGTATGTTCAAAAATAAAAATGAGCAATTTTAATGCATACATAGCTGTCACCAAATCTAATAACAAAAGCTCAACAGTGTTTAGTAGTTCTCAGTTCTCTTGTTTTGCTTAACTCTGCTCTAAACAGGGAGATTATTTGATTGCAAAGACAGTCAGATGATTTTTCCTTTCCTATGAAACATGGAGGTGAGTCATTGAATGGGAAATACAATTTTACACTTATTTTAAGGGAGACCTTTGTGCATTTTAAAAACTAACCTTGGGCCCTGGCTGGTGTGGCTCAGTTGGTTGAGCATTGTCTTGTGCATTGAAAAGCCACTGGTTCAATTCCCAGTCAGGGCATATGCCTGGCTGATCAATGTTTCTCTCTCTCTCTCTCTTACTCTTTCTCTCTCTCTCTCACTCTCTCTCTCACTTTCCCTTCTTCTCTCTCTCTCAAATCAATAAAAACATTTTTAAAATAAATTTTAAAAATAAATAATAAAAACTGACTTTGGAGAGAGGAAGAGATCCTTGGGTGCAGAGACAATAATACATGTTTTTGGAAAACTGCTGGATCAGAGATATTATAATATGTCAGAAGTAAACAGCCCCACTCATTTCGGTAACTTTATTGCTTCTGGCATGTTATGATTAGAGATGTGTGTAGCTTTAAAACTAAAAATATTGAATTGCTTAACACACTATGTATTGGACGGCCGGGGCCAAATGGAAGCTTAATCAGCATTTTTCTTCCTTCTAAATGTAAATGGTATGATGCAGTGTCCTGTAAATGATGTTGTTTATCATATACTGTCAGAAGATGCTGCTGAAAGATGCATTTCCATTTGTTTCCTTACTTGAGTTTGATTTGTAAAATAAGATTTAAACAGTGGATGAAATTGTATCTGAATTTTAAGGAAAGACAACCTAATGATGTTTATCATAACAAGGACTGTCTAGGAATTATTATTCTAACTCTGGCTTCTAGGATTTGAAAGAACAAGATTTCTGTACTTTTACCTTTAAAATTGTCCAAATGTAATGAATTTTTATGGTAATTTCTGGCATTAGCACTGGAAACATAATCTCAGCCAGTATGTTCATGTGCATACTACAATTTGTGTACGGGGCTACTAGAGACCTCTTTTTTCTTACACATTTGCAGAACAACTAACAATTTCAAAATATGATGGAGATACTGCTACTTATAAGTATTTTTATAATTATGCAAATTCTTCACTGGCTGGGGAAGAACATGGCAACAGATATATACAACTCTTTGCTAGATTGTTATGTCCTCAAAAATGTTAAAAAAAAACCTTAATTTACTTTGTCATTCTTCTTAGCCTATTATGTCCAGTCTGAAATCAGTGGGAACCACACATGCAAATCCAAACCCTGGGATCTTTAAGCCTTCAATATGACTATTATTATAATAAATACATTTGAAGATTGCCAGTTTTAGAAACTAGGACAACACCATTCTTAGCTACAGGCATCAGTAGCAACTCACTTTAGAGATCCTCTGCACATCACAAACACTGAAGCACAAAAACTTTTTTTTTCCTTTTATGATCATATGGAAAAATTTTTAATGTTTGCTAACAAATTGCAATTATGTTCAAGAGTTGCTCAAACTAAACTGCCATCCTCAGGTGAGTGGATGAGTGATTGGGAGTTTGTAAGTGTTTACTTGGAAGTGAAGGGAAAGGTGAAAATCTGAGCCTTGATAAACCTCTGAAAGGGTGGCTGCTTTTGTTAACAGTTCACTGCCCTAAGACACTCAATATGTTTCCCAGGTTTGCGCTACTGCCTCTGGTTTACGATAGTTTAAATAAGTACTTAAAACTGCCTTGGAAATTCCGAGTTGGAGCTGTGAAGCTGGTGGAGGGGACTTAATTCATCCTGGCTCATTGGGAAGCTTGACCAATTCAGTCAACACCTGGAGTGGGGTTGGGTACAGCCACTGTCCAGGAATCCTGGCCCCACCATCACTTTATACAGTGCCCTACCCAGCCCTGCTCAGTGAAATCCTAGCCTTGGTAAAAAACAGATCCTCCAATTGGAGTGAGATTCATCCTCAATGGGCTGGGAGTGCTTGGCAGGAATGCCTATTGAATTACGGGTGTAGCTGTCTTTATGAATTATGTATTTGGAATATACATCTTGATTTGCACTTTGCCCCTGACCTCAGAATTATTAGGGATGGGCCTAAAATGGGGAAGTTTCTTGGCATCATATTAAGATAGCATCAGATGACTTAAAATATCACTGACTCCACATGTGGGCATTGACTTAAGGAGCCCTTTCTTTGATTCAGTTTCTTCACATATCCTATACTAGAGGCCCGGTGCACAAAATTTGTGCACTGGGGGGGTTGTCCCTCAGCCCAGCCTGCACCCTTCCAATCTGG
>NW_005365553.1:767953-785554 GCF_000412655.1 Myotis brandtii | reverse complement strand
TTCCCCCACTGCCCATTCGCCCCCAACTGCCCTCCCCTGCTGGCCTGACTGCCCACAACTGCCCTCCCCTGTTGGCCATCTTGTGGTGGCCATCTTATGACCACATGGGGGCGGCCATCTTGTGACCACATGGGGACGGCCACTTTGTGTGAGGGTGTGATGGTTAATTTGCATACTACCTCTTTATTATATAGGATAATAAAGAGCTAATATGCTAATTAGACTGAACAGCTGAATGACCTTCTGGATGTCCTTTCAGATGACCTTCCAGACAAAGCCAGGGATGCGAGCTGTGAGGGCTGTGAGAGCTGAGCTCCTTGCATGAATTTCATGCATCGGGCCTCTAGTCTATACATATAAAACCTAAGTGACCATTATGACTGGTTGACTGAATGACAGGTTGATCAGTCACTATGATGAGCACTGACCACCAGGAGGCAAACATTCAACACAGGAGCTGCCCCCTGTTGGTCAGTGCACTCCCACAGCCAACCTCCATGGCCAGCCAACCTCCCACAGCCCCTCCCCCTGGCTGGCCAGCCCTGATAGGCCCTGATAGCCGGCCAGGCCGAGGGACCCCACTCATGCACGAATTCATGCACCGGGCCTCTGGTACATACATATCTGTATAGAGAGAGCCTCCAAGTCCTAATATACTATGATGGATTTTACTTTATTCTGAATGCTAACTCATGATACAATGATGATACACATTTGCCATTTATAGAATTTTACTTGCTGCTCTCTACATTGTAGACATTTTTAGGACTTTGGGGAACAAAAGTACTTTAAGCTCAATATCACTTGCTTGGAAAAATCAGCAGTACAATCAATACTTTATACAAATACAATTTATTAATAAAAACATCAATATAATATATGTACTTAAAATTGGTAAAATATAGATATATTACTTTTCCAAGTACTACTTAACATCTTCCATAACATCTATCTTTTATATATTTTTGAAAATTTTTTAAATCAAGGACTATGTTGACAGATAGTTCCATGATTTCTATGTAGAAGGCAATATCAACATGATTTATATCAGGCATTTGAAATATCATGGAGAAGTCTTGACAATGGGTTAAAAATAGTGAAGAAAATTTGTAAAGTAAAATGCATTAAGTGCCTATAATAATGCCAGGCAATTTAATAGGGACTTCAAAAAGAAAATCAGATAAGATTTATTTTTAGGAGCTAGTTTTGTTTTTGTAAGAGAGACATACATAATTAGATGATTCTGCCATGAAGTTATCAATGGTACAATGTTGAAAGGAGAAAAGGGCTTTGAGAATTTAGAGAAAAGGTATGACAAACTCTACTTGGAGGAATCCAGAAACATATTCTGTTTGTTATCAATGGAGCTAGTAGCTTGCAAGGCTAGGAAAAGAGGAATAACATTACTTGAGTTCTATAAAACTATCATTCTATAACTATAGCTACAAAGATAGCTTGTCGGGAAAACTGAGCAATTTCACTTGTCTGGACATAGAGCTAGGTGAGAATGGGGAACGTGTGCTGAGCAGTAGTCAAACGTACTAGTAGAGGTAATGAGGTGAGAAGGCAGGTTGTATGTTATCTTTCCCATAAGCCTTGCCTTTGGGACTTGGGGAAACTCTTCATATAATGGAGGTTATGCATAAATGTTACTGTAATGTCATACATTTATGTGAAAAGTAATCTTGACAGAGTGCAGAGCATTGACTACTGGGAATAGGTCAGTTACAAAGAGAACAGTGAGAAGACTTATGGCAATGTACACAGAAGAGGCTCTCAAGGCCTAAATTTAAGCAGTGACAATAGATTTTGGGGGGAATGTAATACTTTATTCATTCATTAAAGATAATTTATTGACAATAGGGTAGAGTTTTGAATATAATAGACAAGTTATTAACTGTGGTATTATGAAGGCAAAAATTCAGGTTCTAGTGATGGTGAGTGAGAGTGTATGTGTGTGTGTTGGGAAAATTAGAAAAGAAAATGAAATAATTTATGAGAAAAAAATGGGAGTTTTGTGTGGAACACAATATTTGACAGTGCACGTATGATAGAAAAATTGATTTTTAGAGAAAGATGAAACAGTTGACTTGGGTATCTATGTGACACCTACAGAGATGTCATTCTAGGATACAAAGAATGCCAGTCTTTAGCCAAAAAAAAAATGAGTGGAGACAATTTAGATTTGGGAGTTAATGGCTTAGAGACTACATGCTGAATTATAGGAGTGAAAGGAAATCACTTTGGGGGAAATGAGAAAAGAGTCTGAGAAACATGATGTATTCATTAGGGACTACTGTTAGAATGAGGCATATTATAATAAGAAAAAAAAGTGAGATCACTGTTCTGGACAATTAAGAAACTTTTGGTTACTTTAGCAAGAATATGTTTAGAATAAATCAGAGTGAAGGAACTCAGAATTTAATTTGTTGAGTGGTCAATGAGCATTAGGCAATTGGAAGAGAAAGGAATAAAGAAACAGGATAGTGAGGACTACTGTTAGAATGAGGCATATTATAATAAGAAAAAAAAGTGAGATCACTGTTCTGGACAATTAAGAAACTTTTGGTTACTTTAGCAAGAATATGTTTAGAATAAATCAGAGTGAAGGAACTCAGAATTTAATTTGTTGAGTGGTCAATGAGCATTAGGCAATTGGAAGAGAGAGGAATAAAGAAATAGGATAGTTAGTGGACTAAGCAGATGAAGGGGGAATTTTGCTTGTTTGTTTTGTGTTTTTGTTTTAGTATTTTTAACAGGAGATTTCAGCCTGTCTTCTAGATATAGAAGCCAGAGGAGATTGCAGCTTTTGAAAAGAGAAGGAATAATTAACTGGGCAAGATCTCAGGGGGAAGGCTATTCTTAAAGCCCAATGAAAAGGTTATGGGGAGTAGAAAAAAGGAAAGTCACCTTTTCTTTGACAAAAGGAAGCATTAGACATAGAACATTTTAGTGCCATTTTAATCTAAAATTCATAGAAACATTACTGAGAGAAAAACAAATTGCTTTCTTTTAAAATGCTCTTAGGCAGCTGACATTCTATTCCAGCTACAAAATTAAATCACACTTATAACAGTGGACAAAGCCCATGGCTATGCTGAGGCCTTATATATGCTCTCCAAAATACAGAGATAAGTTTTTGTATTAATGCATACAGAATAGAATTCCATATAAGAAGAGATTTCATTAGCTGCTAATGAAAATTTATGTCTACACCTCCCACATACTACTTTAAAGTCTATGATAATATTAGTACTAATGGAAGTGTGGGAGAAAAATACAATATTGTATCACTCAGTGTAGCAATAACAAATTTAGGAAACTGAGTATGACACTCATATTTAATGCAAGTCTCTGGGTTTCAAGAAAATTTGGGGAAGCCTCTCCCAAATATTAATTTTGCTTTTTCAAGTGATGACAATGAAAAATGGTTAGAACACAAATATTATAATGTTATGAAAATAAAACCAAACTCATACAAACTTCATAACTTTGATATAATATAGAATGTGTGAACATAAGCCATTTTATTAATAGCTTCTGTATAGATCTATTGTCCTTATTTTTTCTCATTTTGTTTTTCTTCCTTTCTTATTTGTTTTGTATCATTGCATGCATTTTGTTGCCTAAGCTCATTTTTGAAACCAGTCAAATATATAAATGAATAAAATGACATCAATATCAGTTTGCATAACAATTTATTTATTCATTCTAGCAAAAATAAATTGGATTTTCCCAACATTATAAATAATGCCAAAGAGAACATTTTCTCCAATCATTATGTGTACATAAACATACTTTTGGTTTACACAAATTCACCATCACTACATATTTGTTTCTAAACTGCTTTCCAAAATAGCTATACCACCTGCAGGATCTGAGTACCTATAATATACCACACCCTTACCTACATTTGACATGTTATTAGTTCTTAATTTGTGCTAAGTTGATTGTGCAGTGGCATCTTCTCGGAGTTTTAATTTTCATTCCAGTAATGAAATGTTTCTGGCCTCCTCAGCATCATCAATGTTGATGGAAGGCAATGGTTATGGTGAGGAAGGTCCCTTTGACACTGCAAATTGGACATTCTCCCCTCTGGGAATATGAGGTTTTTATCTAATATGGGAGAATGTATTGGGCATTGATAACCTTACAAAGTCAAACTCTATTGGTGAATTCTACCTCCAGTTTGGAATAATCAAACCAGCGCTGAGGGGAAATGCCAACTGGGAACCAGCAACTATATCACTCCCAGAAGAGTGGTAACTGTCAAACAATATAAATTGTTGAGGAGAAATAAGAGAAACTATCCAAAAAATGCACCAAATGGGTATTGTACACCCTGCTCATAGTGCTTTCCATAGTCCAGTTTAGGCAGTAAAAAGGCCAGATGGCTCGTGGCAGATAACAGTGGAATACTGATAACTGAACACAGCAGTGCCTCCTCATTAATGCAGCTGTGCCCAACGTTGTCACTATCGTAGATATCTTGACCAAAGTCCTAGGAGGGTACCATATTGCACTGGACTTTAGCAAATGTTTTTGTCAGTATAACCCTGGGGCAAGTCCCGAGGCCAATTTGCCTTCAGGAGGAAGGGGCAACAGTGGGCCTTTCAAGTGCTTTCCCAAGACTACCTACACAACCCCACAATATGTCCTGGGTTGGTAGCACTAGAGCAGTTCCTGTTCTCCTTCCCCACATCAGTAAAATGGGCCCATTACGTTGAAGACATAATGTTGACATGTGAAGACACTCTGCAGACTTTGTTGGAACTTCTCAGAGAGAGAACATGGAGGGTGAACCCACTAAAAATTTAAGGCCCAGGTACTATCATAAGGTTTTGGGTATGGTTTGGGCACTGTGGCAGAGATGACAGAAGGACAGAGTACTTCTAGGAGCTTGGTTCCAGGTCTGGAAGGGGGCAGACATCCAATACCTGCCATAGAGTGACAGCTCCTTGCAGTGCACACAGTGCGACTCCTGGTACAGCCTCTCACAAAGGAACAAAATATCGTAGTAAGAACTTCTCGTCCTACTAAGGGGTGGGTTAAGATTATGTCCCATCAACCAATCCCTGCCATCACTCAAACTCTCACTTTCACTAACTCGCAGGCTTACGTGTAGCAGAGGAGTACCCTGTCAACCGGCCGACTTTCTCTAGAACAGTGGTTCTCAACCTTCCTAATGCCGCAACCCTTTAATACAGTTCCTCATGTTGTGGTGACCCCCAACCATAAAATTATTTTCGTTGCTACTTCATAACTGTAATTTTGCTACTGTAAACAATATGTAATTATATATGTGTTTTCCGATGGTCTTAGGCGACCCCTGTGAAAGGGTTGTTCCACCCCTAAAGGGGTCGTGACCCACAGGTTTAGAACCACTGCTCTAGAAATATACATGCCACTAGGCCCTGTAGAGTAAGTAGATCATCCAAATACTTGGTCCCTGTTCCTGTGGTGGCCTCAGTGGCCTGTAGAGTATGAGTGAGGAAAATTCCCACTGCTGCCTGGTATTCAGATAGGTCCAGTCAGGGCAATCTGCCCACATGAACTGCCGTCACTATTCAGCCCAACACTGACACCGTCTGAATGGGACTAGAAATGAACCACAGCAGCCAGTGGGCTGAACTCAAAGTGGTTTGGTTGGTGATTGATCAGAGATGAGCCCTGGTTATTAGCCCTTTGCACTAATAGTTGGGTTGTTCCAAATGGGTTAACCCTATGGCTTGGACCATGGGAAGCTGAGGTATGGGTAATCATGAATAAACCCTTGTGGTGTCAGAATATGTAGAAAGACATTTGGATTCCCCTGCAAGATTCTGAAGCCATCCTTACGATCTTCCACATTCAGCTCAGAAGGTCCTTACACTCCTGGAAATCAGGAACTGATTCCCTAGCCCAGGTATGAGCCTAGCAACTGACCCTGCAATAGATACCGCAGATTGGAGACATAGGAAAGGTGGCCACTGTAGCTCCTGGATGCTATGGCGTATTGCTTAGGATGGCGGATAGCCTTTGAAATACAGTGTCTTGGTCAATGCAGTACCAGCATGTCTTGTGTATTCTAAACAATGTCCAAGGCAACTGCCAAAGGAGTCTGGGGCCATCTACTGGAGTTCCCAATCAATGAGAAATTGACAAATTGCTTATATTGATCCCTTCTTCTAAGCGGTTTGTGCAGACTCTGTCTATAGCCTAATCCAAGCTTTCCTGTTGCCAAGCAAACCAGATTGCCACTACTAGGGAATTAGAGAAGCTGAGTACCATGTACAGATACACTCATCAAAGAGAGAGTGATTAGGGATCATATTGCAAAGGTTATGATATGCAAGATTGGGCAAAGAACATGACATCGAGTGAAGATTCCATCTGCCTTATAACCCATGAGCAATAGGGTTGGTAGAAAGGAAGAGTGGGATATTAAAGCAGTAGATTAAATTACTAACAGGTAAAACCACCCTGGCCAGGTGAACTGAAGTACTTTTCCAGGCTTTAATACATTTGAATAATCACCCAGCAGGGACTACTGCCTCATATGCCGGATTGGAGACCTCTGCACCAAACATTATAAAGGTATGAAAGTCTTGGGAGACAGCCTTTGTCCCAACTCTGTGTGGATCAACATGGTATGCTGCTGACAACACCAAGCTGTGGAGAGCGGCTACAGTGTTTGGACAGGCTCAAGCCTCGAACTAATGAGAGGGCACAGTCCTCTCATTGCCACGTGCAAGTCTCAGCTTGGAGGGCAGGACCCTCCCAGCACAATTATAGCCAAAAGCTATACAGTGGGGCCTTGACTTACGAGTGTCCTGACTAACGAGTTTTTTGAGATACCAGCTGTCTCTCAGCTGAATTTTTGCATTGAGTTGACAGAGTAATTTGAGTTAACGAGCTCCTTAGCGAGCTCCTTAACGAGCTCAGTCTCAGAACGAATTAAACTCCTAAGTCAAGGCCCCCCTGTAGTTGTAAGCTTGAACCTATGGTCCGAACACGTGGCCCCACGTGCCTGAGTGATGTGGGCTTGATAGAGTTCAGGTGCATGTGACTGAGTAGGATCGAAACCCACAAGAATATTGTAAACATCTTGACCACGCCCTTACTTTGCCTGGTGGAATCTGGCTAGACTAGACCCACCCCAGCTTTCTTCTCTTGTCTGTCTTTTCTCAATCCTTCACCACCCCCTCTCAGGGTCATCGAACCTGGCTGAGCTGGCATGGCACATAAGGCGCCCAATGTGGGGCTGAGTATGCCATGGCTGTGCTGGCTCGCCACACCAAGCCCCTTCATACCTGGGGAAGGGGACATCTACTAGAATTTGCAATGGGAAATCCCAATGGGATGAGTGGGTTACTTCACACCCAATCCTCACTGGGATCTCACTACCCTGCTCCAAGCTGGACATGTTGAAACACATTATACCTAGAATGGAACATGCACCATTGAAACGGAGGGGGGTGGGGGGGTCTTGATGTGGCCTGTCACCTGATGGTATTACCTTTCTACAGCGGGCCCAGTAATAGGCCAGAGAGGCCTGCTGCCCACATATCCAACAGTTGGACTGGGGGGACATGGCCTCTGATTGACCCTTTACCTGGACCTGGGCAATCTTTACCCTCTCCCCTGTTCTTGGAGTGTAATGTTCCCCATGCTGTTCCCTCATTAGGAGCTACTTTAAGGACAAAGCCTTGAGAGAGCAATGTTTTAAATTTCACGTGGGAAAATCCTGGGAATGCAAATCTATGTAGTGTTTTCTTCACATCTTCACCCTGACGGTGTAAACATTGTATGGAAAGAGGCACCTTCAACAGAAGGTTGGAGATGGCACTACAGTAGTGGCCCCATAGTCATAGCCTTAATAAGGGAGTGTTGATACATCATCAGTTCTGCTTCAGTGACTGTCAGGGTAAGATAGTCTTCGTGAAAACCACTTTATCTTTTATTTTGGTTGTTTGTTGTTTTTTTTAAAATATATTTTTATTGATTTCAGAGAGGAAGGGAGAGGAGAGAGAGAGAAACATGGATGATGAGAGAGAATCATTGATCAGCTGCCTCCTGCACGGCCCCTGCTGGGGATCCAGCCCGAAACCCGGGCATGTGCCCTGACGGGAATCGAACCCGCGACCTCCTGGTTCATGGATCCATGCTAACCACTGAGCCACGCGGCCGGGCCACTTTAATCTGTTACTGTGTAACATCTGGGGCTGTTCGAGCTACGAATTGAAAATCCTTCCCTCGATTGAGTGCCAGAAGCAACAACTGAAACAACGTCAGCAATTGCCAGCAGAGTAACTCCTGGGAAAGCGAGCGCGGAAGGCCAGCGGCCAAGGGTGCACAGCTGTGGGGGCTCAAGGCCAGGCTTCTGGCCCGAGGAATCAGCCGGAGGGCGCGGGATTGGAGGGGAATATCGCGGGACTTGGGCCCGGCTGCCTCGCGAGAGGTAGCCCCACGGGAACAGAGGGCAGCTTCCGGCTGCTTGAGGCATTGAACCTGTTGTAGAGACTGAAGACCTCAGCTAATGAAGTTGCACGAGTTTCCGCTTGGTAGTCTCCACAGAAAGTGCCTGTTTACCGGATTTAGAAGTAAGTCATGCCCTTGTATCCAGGGTTTCAGTCGACATTTCTGTTTCACACTTTTTTTTTTAAAGGAAAGCCTCTGTGTTGCGAGGGTTAGATCCAGAGTGCCGGGTTAGCTTGCACTGTTTTTGCTGAAGTAGTAGATGTATTGACAGTATTGACAAGTGGTCGAGCGTGAACGGCACTGATTAATAGTGTTGCTTTCATCCGAGGGGCCGTGATGAGCGTCCGGTGGTTTGTAGTGGCTTGTGAGCATTGCTTATGGCAACAGGGAGATGGTAGCTTACACCTGGTGTAAGTGAGGCCCCCCCCCCCCCCCCCCAGGGCTCTGCCATTGGGCTGGTTACATCACAGAGGTATGCCTCTGCCCCTGGCTGCCAGGTGTTGTGGGCCGAGCTTGGTGCTTCTGATTTGAGGAAGCACATCCACTACAGGCCTGCAGATGCTGGACCATCAGAGCGCGCTCCTGGCGCCCCCCATCGGTGCGGCGCGGCTGCGTTTAGTTGAGATGCATTTCCTTAGTTCAGTGCTTATTTTGTATTCTTTTCTCGAAATAACCCTAGATTCCTAAGCGTTATAATTGCAAGTCCCGTGCTAGTTCTTTAGCAATTAGTTTACCCCCTTTTCGTGGAGCCTCCAACAGGAAACACACATACTAAAACAAGCAAAAACCGGAAGAGGTTGAGGGAATGCAAGGAAGAGAAGAAAACAATACACAACAACAAGATAAAAATCTATAGCTTGTATCATCAAGAAGAAAAGAAGAGATATTTATTGCATCCAAAGCAATAGACTTGGGTACTTTTTGGGGAAAAAATTTTAGTGAAAAGTTTGGAAGATAAAATAGAGGAAATTGGGGGAAAGGCAAAGAGATGGAAAATAGTGGAGAAACTTTCCATATATTTAAGTATTCTCTAATAGAACTAGAGTATTAGAGAAATGGAATGTGGGGAAATTAGCAAAAATATAATTCATGAGAGTCCCTAGAGTGGAAAAAACATGACTCCATATTAATGAGTAATTAACCAAATACCAGCCCAAAGTATTAAAATAGTATCAACCAAGATATGCCCTTATTATGCAGTTTATAACACCAGAAATAGAAGAAAAAGGTTTCAGAGAGAGAGAGAGAGAGAAGCAAAATATAACAATGCACTAAAACACAACATTGTATGATTATAGAATTCTATCAATGCAGAGATAAATCTAAAATATTTTTGAGGGAGAATTTTTAAACAACTATTTATAAAGAAAAATGATTTTAAAGGTTATTTAAAATTTATAAAATTAAAAATTTACAATATAGCTATATTCTGACATTTTTGAAAATTAAGGTCATAAGCATATGCCTCCAAAAATGCATCAAAATTTTTTTCATGACATGGAACAAGATGTTATAGTTTTGTGTTTATTAAAACATTTCACAAATTTGCACGTCATCCTTATTTGCAGGAGATATGCTAATCTTGGTATTATTCTAGTTTTCGTATATGTGTTGCTTAAACAAGTACTACTATGGGATTTTGATGAATATAAATACTAATAACTGGAAAATACTTGATCATAAAAATTATTTGAAGTGTTGCAAGTAGTGATCGCATGTACTTCAATAGAAGAGACAACAAGTCTTTCTAAATCACAAACTATCCCATGCTGCACCTAAGGACACTAGAAAATAAAATGTTGCTGGATTTATTTTAACAATTACTTGTTATATATGTTAGAAAATATTAAGCATTTTAATTTAAAAAAGGTAAATTGTAGAAATGTCTCATTTTGATCACTGAAATATATGGTAGTGACTGGATATCTTTCCCGATAATCATAGGTTTCTAGTATGTAACAGTGATATATAACCACCTGAGAACAGGCATCAGAGCTTTACAAGAGGTGTTTATCATTGTGTCATTTGATTCCTTCTTGTGTTATGCAATCTGGGTACCAGCCTGCCAGAAAATTTAGCCTCTTCATTTAAAAACAAACAAACATTTTCTAAGAGCAGTATCAGTATTCTGTTATTTTTATTACTTACCAAAGAAAGTTATCTCTCTCCTTCTGCCCTCTTTTATATTGAATGATTTGCATCTTGATAGCAGAGAGAAATGCTTTTTTTGCCATTAAAATAAAGAGACTCCGTAATGCTTCTCTAGGCTGAAGTGCCTGTGTGCATGCCCGTGTTATGTGTGTTAACTTCATCAGGGTTTAATCTTTAACTGTACTATTGGAGATTTCTTAGCACAGGCTTTCTATTTGTAACCTCATAAAAGTGATTTTTGAAGGAGGAATAATCTTTGTTGTGTTACTTATTTCACACAATGCAGCTCAGTAAATAAATTATGCACAGATACAGTTTATTATATAAAGGACAGTCTCTGTGCAGAGCAAAAGAGGACTGCACCTGCATGCTCAGCACTAATTCCTCATGCTCTTTGTATTTGTGCCAAAGTACTTTTGGTAATATTAATTGAGAAGAGCCACATGGCATTTTAAATAGAGTCATGGGGATCTGTCCCATTATACAGCTGAGTAACTATACAAAACATCCATCAGTACTGACCACACCATCGAATATTGCATTGTGGCATCAACCCAAGACATTACATTTATCTAATCATTGACTGTACATTTGCCTCAGTCTATTTCAAGACAAGATATGAAGTGCTTGCTGCAAAATTACATTTCAAGCAATTTCTGATAAAGGAAGGAAATGAACTTTGAATGGAGCAATTGTTTTCTAAATGGATTTCTAAGACACAATATTTTGGGTCCTGAGTTCATTGATTCGTATTGGACCAAGAGACACAGGTTGAAAGGGGACATGTCTCCAGCAGAAGAGAGAGTTGGAAGGAGATTGCTTGTTCCCTGAATCAGAGGTGCCTTAAGCCAAATTTAAAAACTTGCTCACAGAACAAATTTCTTTTGATTCCTTAAAATGAAATTTTAAAATTCTATAAGCACAGGGTCATCTTGCATGTTTTGGGACATTTTAAAGAGAAAAGCACATTAGTGTAGTGGATGGTTCAAGGATTGGAAATGGGATATAGGACCTTTCACTCCCTTGCTGAAGATCAGCTGACAATATATGTGTGGGTTTATTTCTGGACTCTCTTCTACTGATCAGTATGTATATTTTTATTAGAGGCCCAATGCAAGAAACACCTGCAAAGGGCTCGGTCCTCGCAGCCGCGGTGGCTTGCCTGGGCCCTCGCAGCCCTGGCTTTGTCCGGAAGTTGTCTGGAAGGACATCCGGAGGTCGTTTGGCTGTCCGGTCTAATTAGCGTATTATGCTTTTATTATTATAGATACCAGGTACCAAACTTTTAATTACTGTAGCTTTATAATATATTTTGAAATCAGAAAGTGTGATGCTTATAGATTTAGAGTGATGAATATAGATTTATTACCAGGACTTACAGTCAATGTCTGATGGCTATTAACACTGACTGTTAACATATCTAATTTATTACTATATTGAGAGCAGTCTGTTTTGGAGTTATACCTCCCATGCTCCAAAAAAGAAAATGTTTAAATAATGATCACTTAGTGATGAGATTCTTGAACAATTTTATTTTAACTGTTTTTTGAAAGTTCACTTTTAAAATGTGATGTGATTGGACAGTAGGTAACTAAAAAACATGCAGTCACTATCATTCAAGAATATAATATTTCTTTACTCTGGATAGTATATTAAATGCAAACATTCTAATTTTAATTGGTTTCCTTGATCTGCCCTCTTTTTCCAGAGACTCCTGCAAGTTGCACTATAATATAACTTCTAAAAAATTTTCTACTGTGACTATTTTGACTACAAACAGTAACAAAAGCAAGCATTTACTAGGGGTCTTACCAAGAACCAGTCACTTTAAATGCATTAGTTCAACTTACTACATTCATCGGAAATACAAATTGTATAAGGTGAGGATTTTAATTATTTTTTTAAAAAAAATACCAGCAGTCAAAATCAGAACAGATGACTTTGAAACAACTTTTGTATACTAGAAACTTACTCTCTTTTCTAGTCCAAATTTTGTAGATATGGTAGTAAAGGTAAATGCAGAGAATAATTACAATAAAGTACCTCTGTAAAGTACCATTCATATGAATAGCTCAAAGCACTTCTTATTGCATTACCTCATTAATCTTTGTAGTATCCTACTGAATATGGGTGGCAGGAACTTTATTTCTGTTTTATGGACTTTTTTTAAATAAAGTGAAATGAACTTCAACTTCCAGGTGCTTTCTCTGTAGCATATCAATGACTGCTTGAACTAAAAGGCTTAGATCTCCTATTCCAAAGTTCTTCATTAACTTATTAAATCATACTTTTAACTAATAGCTATTGAGTGTAATGTACATTTTAAAATTATTGAAATTAAGAGTCTGAAAGAAGCCTACAACTTAACCAAGAAAGATTGTTAAGTGTTTTTTTTTTAATAGATATGATAGGCAGTGGGTGTCAAGAAAGGTTTGAATTAGGGGTGACATAATAAGACCTAGCATTATAAATATTCATTTTTATCAAGTAAACAAGGAAGGGGATCTCTGTTGAGCTTTGTGCAAAAGCACTCTCTAGAACTTATGACTTACCAGCCCTCTATCCAAGATTGATATAGAGGCAGGGCTTAAAGAGATTTGGTCTAAGTCACTTCAATTTAAGATATATTTAGCAAGCCCCTCTTATGGCTCCAAATTTTTAAAAGGAAGTAAATTTCTCTTTGAGTTATAGATCCCTCAGCCTGAAAACTTGAAGGCTTATTCATTCATGAGGTTGGTGATTAGTATTGGCAGTTGGCTGAAGGCATCAGTTCTCTCCATGAAGTCTCTCCATAAGGTCTCTTTTCTAAGACATCCTCACACCATGGAAATTGGGTTCCAAGGGTAAGTGTACTGACTAGAGAGCAGGACAGAAGCTTTATCTTATTCATGACCTAGTTAACTTCCTATACTACTTCTCTGAGCAGTCACAGGCACCCATTTTCTTTTGAGAAGTATTAGTCACAATGGAAGATGACAGAGGATAGTGTTGCCAACTATAGGAGGACCAAGAATTAAAATATTGCTGCCCTGGCCAAGTGGCTCAATTGGTTGGAGCGTCATCCCATACACCAAAAGGTTGTGGGTTCGATTCCAGGTCAGGGCACATAACCTGGGTTGCGGGTTTAATCCCTGGTTGAGGGGTATATGGGAGACAACCAATAGATGTTTCTCTCTCTCTCTTCCTCTCCCTGTCCCTCTCTCCCTCATTACCTCCTCTCCTCTCTCTGAAATCAATAAACATATCCTTGGGAGAGGATTACTAAAAAAGAATTAGAATATTGCCAAGAGGATACAATCTACTTGTGTATCATTCTTGATACAAAATGTCTGTATTGCCTAAGAGGTAATGACTGTCTTGATTTTTATAGTAGTCACTTATTTGCATTTATTTATAATTTTTGCCACTTTTTATGTATCAATGAATGACATATTTTAGTTTTGGCTAACTTTTGTAAACTGTGTCAAACTGCAATCATTCTTATGTGTCTTGCCTTTCTCAGTCAAAATTATGCATGTGAGATTGATTCATTTGTAGCTCATTCTGAGGGTTACCATGTGTTAGAGTGCATTCATCTCTAGTATGAACCAGAGCCATCACACTTGGTTTATTTTTATGGGATCAGTGAATAGTGAGCTCAACATGAAGCCTCTAATCACCCCCCAGAGACCTCACCTGGAGGTGATCTTGGCCTAGATCATATACCTGGAGTGTGGAAGGCACCCCTAAACAGGACTGTATCCCTGAGGCCTCTGCTGAAGCAGGTGGGGCACTAGGGGTAGTAGAGGCAGTAGGTAGAGGCAGGTCTGAACTGTTGTTCAGGTTGTAAGGTTTTCCACAGGCCCACCAACCCATCATTGGGTTGCCTGTCAATCTTTTCAGGGAGGTCCTGACAGCAATGAGGTCAAACCACATTTGCTTCCAAGTTCCTTTTACTGGACATTTTACAACTGGTTGGGATAGTCTTTTGGCTTCTTCTTCTTCTTTTATTTATTTATTTATTTATTTAATTTTATTTTTTTAAAATATATTTTATTGATTTTTTACAGAGAGGAAGGGAGAGAGATAGTTAGAAACATCGATGAGAGAGAAACATCGAGCAGCTGCCTCCTGCACATCTCCCACTGGGGATGTGCCCGCAACCCAGGTACATGCCCTTGACCGGGATCGAACCTGGGACCCTTCAGTCCGCAGGCCGACGCTCCATCCACTGAGCCAAACCGGTTTTGGCCTTTTTTTTTTTTTAAATATGTTTCCATTGGTTTCAGAGAGAGGAAGGGAGAGGGAGAGAGATAGAACATCAATGATGAGACTCATCAATTGGCTGCTTCCTGCATTGCCCCCTCTTGGGATTGAGCTCACAACCCGGGCATGTGCCTTGACCAGGAATCGAACCGTGACCTCCTGGTTTATAGGTTGATGCTCAACCACTGAGCCACAACAACTGGGTGCCTTTTAGCTTCTTGATCTCTCTCTCTCTCTCTCTTTCTCTTTCTCTCTCTCTCTCTCTCTCTCTCTCTCTCTCTCTCTCTCTCTGACCTTTACCACAGCCTGTGCTCATTCCTGAGATTTTTTAGTTTCCTGCAGAACAGCAATGGACTGGCCAACATGATAAATGTCTGCTCCCATGACTGGGCTGAGCATGGGTATCAGAATCCCATTCCCATTAATGGGGATGGACTGGAGTATTTTGGCTTTCATTCCTGCAATGGATGTGGTTTAATCAAGGCCTTCAAAGACAGTGGCATAGATGGGCTGCCTCATTCCCAACTCCCTAAAAATTTGTTGTATCTCCTTTATAGATTTCCTGGTTCCTATGTGCTCAGGGAGATCCCCCTCACTGGGCTGAGCCTCCCTGCAGGCTACAATAAGCCTATCTATAAGGGAGTGTCTCCCTAGGACCGTGGTCGGCAAACTGCGGCTCTCGAGCCACATGCGGCTCTTTGGCCTCTTGAGTGTGGCTCTTCCTAAGCCTTAGGAGTACCCTAATTAAGTTAATAACAATGTACCTACCTATATAGTTTAAGTTTAAAAAATTTGGCTCTCAAAAGAAATTTCAGTCGTTGTACTGTTGGTATTTGGCTCTGTTGACTAATGAGTTTGCCGACCACTGCCCTAAGACATCATGCAGGTGCTGCTGGAGGGGAAGGTGTGTGGTGATGTTGCTCATTTACTCTGTCTCCTGACCAGAGAAATCTCATCACCCCCTGTACTTCATAGCCTCACTAGCCAATACCTGATACTTTACTTTCCCTGGCCTTTTCTTGGAACCTGGCAGCTGAATCAATAAGCTCAGAGGGTATATATTCTCTCATGAACATTTCCTGAGTTGGGGCTGACCCAATAGCTGGGGTTGTTGCTGGGCTTCTGCTTTCCTTTGTATTAGGGGTCGGATAGCATAGGGTGCTTTGTTTCACTGTCAATCATCACAACATCCTCCTCTTCTCACTTTTTCAGAGATTACATCTCTTAGCATTCCAATAATCCGTGGCAGTTTGCATCCTCCTAACTTTGCAAAATGGTATACTAAGGTCTCCAATTTCTTATCCTGCTCTCTCGCCTGTTCTGCTAGCTCCAAAGGTAGCAGGGAAGTGGACAATTGCACATCCTTCTCTAGCCTTGGCTCTTCCAGTTTTCTAACTCAAGTTTCATCCTCTAGTTGGACATTGGTGGCCAGCAAAACTGCCCACAGTAGAGGCCAGCGCACCATGAAAGCTATTCTTTTCCTCTTTTTTTTTTTTTTTTTTTTTGCCACAGTGTGCTTGCTAAGTGCAACTCTTTAAACAAATGTATTCACACAGGAGTCCACAAGCATCCAACATATTGGCCACCCCTCCCCACATAGAGGTTTATGGCCAACCTGGGATTTCCCCCTCAGATGCCTTTTTTTCCCAAGATCCATTGCTTTAGTCCCCTGGCTGGCTCACCAATTGTTGGTTCCCAATCTCACAAATTCCAAGGTGAAATTTGAAACTGACCCTCTTACATAGAAGGCAAGGAGAGTGGAAAAAAAGAGGGCAATTGCTCCAGATTAGTAGGTGGCAGTTTTAATAAGCAAGGGAATTTGCATATAAGGCTTGTCTTGGGTAGCTGCAAGAGAGTAGATCTCCTTACTCACCCACCAGAATCTTAAGAGTTTAAATAGAGGCCTTAGTGGGGTTCAGTCACATATAGAGTCCAAATCGTCACACTAACACACCCTCTCAAGGCTGCATCCTTGAAGTAACTCCCAGTGTAGGTAAAGTAAATTCCAAGGACAGGGGAAGGGATAAGGAGTCTCTGATTGGCCAGGTCCAGTTCTTGGATCAAGTGGCAGTCACAGCCTCTCAATGACCTCTCTAACTGGGTCCTAGCAGAGAGATTTCTTCAAGGCTGGAGGCTCAGCAAGTATCATGCCAAAGCCCCTGCTTGACAATCAGGGTTTTTTAAAAATTATTTATTGGGGTGACATTGATTAATTATATAGGTTTCAGTTGTACAATTCTATAATACATCATTCTTATATTGTATTGTGTGTTTACCACCCCAAGACTAATCTCTTTCCACTGCCATTTATCCCCCCTATACCCTCTTCTACCTCCCCCCACTCAGGTTGGTTATGAGAATATTCATAACATGGAGCATGTCCCACTGATCATGGGGCCATGAGGCTGGTGAAAGGCATCTTTATTTCTGCAGTGAAGAGGGATAGGTACACCAGAGACACACACGGGATGTGCATTGTGAACAAAGAAGTCATTAGGGAAGAGACTGTTCTTCTGAGAAAGGATTAATTTGTGTGCTTTATCGCTAATCTGTTCAAAACTGCTCAATTTTATACCTTAGAACTGTTGGACTGATTAGTTTTATTAAAAATTAAAACTGGCCCTAACCGGTTTGGCTCAGTGGATAGAGCGTCGGCCTGCGGACTGAAGGGTCCCAGGTTTGATTCCGGTCAAGGGCATGTACCTTGGTTGCGGGCACATCCCCAGTAGGGGGTGTGCAGGAGGC
>NW_005365553.1:766777-767906 GCF_000412655.1 Myotis brandtii | reverse complement strand
CAGTTACTCAAAACAATATATTAGTATATATATATATATATATATCTCCCCTTACCTGGATTGGTGTTTTCAACATAGGCCCGGGGAAGAGGTTTGGAAACTCTCGCTGTATAGTGTGTAGAATTGTACTTTAACCCTCATTGTCAATCTGTCCTTTTGTTGCTTTCATCTCTCTTTTAGGAAAACCTAGTTTGGGTCCTTCTAGTTAATTTATTTAGACCAAAAGTTGGCAAGCATTTTTTCTGTAAAAGGCCAGATACAACATATTTTGGCCATGAGGAATATATGATCTCTTAAAATTATTCAACCGTGGCTCCTGGTTCCTATACTTCCTGAGCATCTCTGATTCGTCAAGAAAATGTATTTACTTTCTGTCAATTTATACCCATGTAGGAATTTAAGTACTCTGAAAAGTTCTGAGAAGTTATTTGTTTTGAAAAGTCAGTAATTTCTCATTGACCTGTCTTTCTACTAGAGTAAAAGGTAAAAGATAAAAACAGACAACTTTTATTGACTCTTTTTATTTTACCTCTTGCCTTTATCCTTTGGGGTTTTCACTTTACACCTGTCCTGTATTTTATTATAGTATCAGAAAGAAGTAGAGATAAAGGTATGTCTTTAGCTGCTAATCTTCTTCTGGAAGCTGACCTATTCTCTTTTGAATCTCACATTTCTACTGGTTAACTTTCCCAACTTCTGCAACTTTTTTTTTGTGTGTGTGTGTGTGTGAAATCTATTGAATGCATGGGTAAACATGACATTCTGCAAGTATTTATTTATTCTGTAACCAAATCATGAAAGTTTCTATCATGTCTTATCAAGGAGTGTGTCTTAATAGTTTCTTCTTTTAGAATGGAATAAATATAGTAAACATTAATAATAACCAGACTTTGAGGCATGTGTGGTTTTTTTTATATCTTGTTAAAGACAAATTATAATAACTACACTAGATTTTGCAAAGGGATATGTCAAACCAATTTGACTCATTTGATAACTACTACTATAATCAACAACTGAAATGGTTCAATTGATGTTTATTTATTTTGGTATCATTTGGACCATTATATATTTTTTAATATATTTTATTGATTTTTTTTTTTTTTTTTTCAGAGAGGGAGGGAGAGGGACA
>NW_005365553.1:761184-766732 GCF_000412655.1 Myotis brandtii | reverse complement strand
TGAACACCCCCTACTGGGGATGTGCCCGCAACCAAGGTACATGCCCTTGACCAGAATCGAACCTGGGACCCTTTTGTCCGCAGGCCAATGCTCTATCCACTGAGCCAAACCGGTTAGGGCTACCATTATATTTTTTGACTTAATTATTAAAATAAAATATCTGTAGCTCACCTTGATTATCATCTGGGTATAATCTAAATTTGTATAGTGAAGACTGTATATTAATAATTTATTAATTCTGCTATAATAATTAATGAGGTGTTTAATTTTGGGGTATCTGTGCATCTTAGCTTTTTCTAAGAGTAGTCTTACTTCCAAAGCATATTAAAGAGAAACTAAGGCTGGATTTTCTAATTTTTTTTAAAAAAATGTGTGTTTTTTTAATATTAGAGAGTTAGGAAGGGAGAAGGAGAGAAATATCAATGAGAGAGAATCATTGATTGGTTGTCTCCTGCACGCCTCCTACTGGGGATCAAGCCTGCAACCTGGGTATGTGCCCTGACCAGGAATCAAACCAGTGACCTCTTGGTGCATGGGACAATGCTCAAACAACTGAGCCACACCAGGCAGAGCATGGATTTTCTGTTTTTTATTTATTTATTTATTTATTTTTACTTCCCTCTAATAAAAGGATGTACTGATATTTCAGAATATTAACCAGTACCAAAATTTAACTCTCCAGAGGAGTTAATGTACTTGGGTTTCTTTTTTTTCATTTTAGATTATGATAAATTAGTATTATCTTTAACGGTGTGTACCTGGGTGACAAAATGTGTTGTTTTATTCTATCCATTTTATTTAGCTATTTGGGGAAAGAAGCAGGCATATCGTGAGGACTGATAAGTCCTTCAGCTAGTTGCCCATAAACCACCATGCAGTGACAAGTTTTCTCTCAAAGAGATATTCTCTAGCATTCTGTACAGAATCCAGTACCCTGTAGGTAGGCCTGAAAGATGGTGCGCTCAATCATGAAACTGTTCTCTCTCATGGTAAGAGTCTGAATAGGTATCCTGAGACTGAAAGCATTTAATTTTTATCTTGGTGGCACACACATACATTGACAGATGATTCACTGACCTGTTATATAAACTAGACATTACACCATATTTTTATTATTCCTCTGAAGAGCCTGGGGCCCAGTAAATCTCATGTGTTATTATACATGTTTATATTTTTAAAAAAAGGTTCATTGTTTTCTATAAAATAAGCTTAGGTTAAAGGCAGAAGGTAATAGTATCCCATACTATATTACTCCCAACTAAGAAAGTATAGTATCCCATACTACATTACTCCCAACTAAGAAAGTAATTACCAAAACTCGTGAGGTAATTGTTTTATTCTATAAGTTTCACAGGTTTTACCACCATATACCCTATCATGCAGAAATTGTTCACCTTATAGAATGGTGGATTGGTTTATTTAAGATTTTATTAATATGCTTACTGAGGGATGTACTAAAAATGAAGTATGTGCTCTGAGCCAGCAGTAGATAAATGGTTTCATTCTCCTGTATGACTGGAACCAAGGCTAAATATGGGAGTAGCTCTCTACTTATTGATTCTAATAACACAATTTCAATGTTGGTTCCAATTTCCACAGGATCAAATATCTTTGGTCTACAAAACTCAGTTTCAAAGAAAAATATATCCTCTAAGATAAACAATGTTTTCACCAAACTTCATGCTGAGATTGTCACCTGATTCCTTATGACACTGAATTATTGTGGGGGTACAATCTACTCCAGTACTCCAATATTTGCATCAGTGATTATGATTTACCTTAGATTTTTTAAAGCATATCTTCATTTGCTCCTCCTGATCTACTCTTGACCATCTCCACTCTTCACTCTGTGCTGGGATATTGAATAGTATTGAACATATCGATAGTCTCTGATTTCTACTTCGTTTCAGCTAGTAGAGGAATTCTGGGAAAATATGTGAAAGAGGGAGAGAGTGAAGTCAGGATATTTGTATCCAAGAGTTCTCCCTTTAGGATTGCCTATTCCCCAGTATTAAAGGTCATTGCTTCTTTGGAAACAGGTGAACTTAACAGGTCCTTTTCAGTTTTATATTTACTCTAGTCCTTTGTCCTTTTAGACACAAACATGGCAGTAGCTCAATTGCTACAGAACCACAGGTTAATGCACTATTTAATTTGGGGTTGTCAAGGGTAAGGTTGTTTTCATTTGTTTAACAGATACAGTAATCTCCCTTATCTGCAGGGGATCTGTTCCAAGAATCCTAGTGAATGAATCAAAACCTATTTACACTATGTTTTTTCCTGTACATTCAAATTATGATAAAGTTTAATTTATAAGTTAGGCATAATAAGAGATTAACAATAATACCTAATAATAAATTAGGACACTTACAACAGTATGCTGTAATGAAAGTTATGTGAATGTACTCTTTAATTGTACTCTGCATTATCACAAGAAATGAAAGACTGGGAACTCTGTTTTCAGAGTCCTTGCTAGTAAGAATCTGGGTTGGATTCTGCCAAATGTTCATTTGAGATTTGGAAGGAAGAAAAGAAGCAAACGCCCTCCTAGTGTAACCTCCAGCAGTGGTAGGTGTGCTCATGAGCATTGCCAGATACGCATTCCACAGGGGTTTCCTGAAAGTTGCCTGCCTTAGTTCTGTAGGTAGCTGTGACACAACTGGTGGTTTTCCTGTGATTCCTAAAACTACCCAATTTCAATAAAACCTGCAGGGTCAACCTTCCTGATTTTCATTTTTCCAGCCTTCCAACATTTTTGGAAACATCTGACTCTCAAAGTTTTTCAGTGGAATGGTTTCTGTTTTCCTGATTAACATAGCTGGTTTACATATATCCTATATAATAAAACCCTAATATGCAAATCGACTGAACTGCAGAACGACTGGTCCCTATGATGCGCACTGACCACCAGGGGGCAGACGCTCAATGCAGGAGCTGCTCCTGCATTGAGCGTCTGCCCCCCAAGAGGGAGGCTACCAGTGGCAGTGATTGGGGAGTGGGGCCGGCCAGCAGGCAGCACCAGGCCACCAGCCACGGCAGATGCTAGGGGTGGCCCCCGGATCGCCCTGCCCGCCAGTCACCCCACAGGTGGCCCCGATTGCTGGCTGGGAGTAGGGACCCTACCCTATATATATTGGAAAAAGTTTCTTAGATTAAAAATTAAAACCTGGCAAGGCTACTCTAACACTGAAAAAAACAGGACGATGCAGCGATGACATGCATGGACTCTGGCTTGCCCATCTTGTGGTCAGCCCTGATTCTGACACATAACTGTGTGACAAAGCCAATTACTTAACTTCTCTCTGCTTCAGTTTTTCCACCCATAAGATGGGGAAAATGGTTCTACTGCCTCAGAAGGATCATGTTATGTACTACTTTTTATAATCAGAGCAAAAAAATGTAGCTTCCCATACAACAGCAAGATGTCTTTCACATGTATAAAAAGTATGGTCACTGGTGCATGTAGTGTCCCGGATTTTGAGAGGGATGTCCGACTGCTGGTTTAGGCCCAACATCCCCCAAGGGGTCCTGGATTGTGAGAGGACGCAGGCTGGCCCTCCCCCTGTGCATGAATTTCATGCACCAGGCCTCTAGTGTGTGTGTGTGTGTGTGTGTATATATATATACACATACTCACATATATAACCAATGTATATTTTAGGTGTCCTCCTAAAATATGTACACACACTTTGAATAATTATAAAGGCAGTGTTCATTAAAATATATTTCATTTTCAAAATTGAGCTATCAGCTATTACAAATATGTATACATTTTGGAGGGCCACCCTGTATATAGAACCAGTAAGGAAAATGAATTATTTATATTTTCAATTAATTCATGATATGCTGTGAATAGAGAAATAAATTAAAATGCCAGGTTAGAATTATGCCTAGGTTCTGTGACTGGCAAGAAGATAAGACCTGTTTGAATACCTCAGTTTAGAATTATCAGGGAGGGTTTACTCCAGGTGTGTTTCGGCTGCCTATGACTAAGAATTAATCAAGTGAACAAAGGGAGCTTCTGTGGAGGAGCACTATGGGAAGTGTGGTATTGAAGTAACCAGAGCCTTGTGTGGGAGAACTACATGCATTTTGATATTGCAGGGACCTTTTAGAGTGCCCTAGGTCAGTGGTCGGCAAACTGCGGCTCGGCAAACCACAGCTTGCGAGCCACATGCGGCTCTTTGGCCCCTTGAGTGTGGCTCTTCCACAAAATACCGACTTCTGCGCATGGGCCATGAAGTTTCAATTGCACTGTACGTGCGCGCCCGCCCGCATGTGGTATTTTTGTGGAAGAGCCACACTCAGGGGGCCAAAGAGCCGCATGTGGCTCACGAGCCGCAGTTTGCCAACCACAGGCCTAGGTCATTAGAGGTGTGTTGTCCTATATGTAATGTAAAACTAAAATGGAAAGTTTACCAGTTGGAAATAGAGTAGGTGGATTCAAGGCTCATGAATTAAGCATCATTACAGGTGTGTGCTATAAGTGTGTCAACAAATTGTATCTCGTTATTGTTATTTTATTAAAAAATAATACTAATTACAGGACATGTTGATTGCTCCTTAAAATATTGCAGATTAATTGATATGAGTAAAGGGCTCCTTCCCATAACTATACTGTAAATTAGGAACTGACTTTAGTCATGAAATATGATGGCAGCACTGAGACTTTTCATTGGCTAATTAAATTCAAGTTCAATTTTTGAATTTTTGCTCTAGTTGGCCATTCATCACAATGAAACCAAAACATTCAGAAGGAAAGCAGTTCTAAGTTGAAAGCTCTCACAGGATACTTAGTTCTACTTCTAGATACTCAATCTAATTTGAAAGTACATGAAGTCATTGTGAAGACTTTCTTATCATTTAAATATTTATATATGTCACAACACACATTATTCTTTGATTTTTCTTTCTTTCACTCATATAGACAAAAACAATCTATTTCAGTGGTTCCCAAACTTATTTGGCCTACCGCCCCCTTTCCAGAAAAAATATTACTCAGCGCCCCCTGGAAATTAATTTTTTAAAAAATTTTAATAGCAATTAAACAGGAAGATACATGTATTAATGTTTCTACCTTTTTCGTAAAATATAGTAAAGAAAGGTGTAAATTAGAAACATTGAAGTTTGAAATTATGAAACTATTTATTGAACTCAGAATAGAAAGGTAATACAAAAAAAGTTAAAACAAATGCACCTGTGGCCATCACCGCCCCCCTGGATTGCTGCAGCGCCCACCAGGGGGCGGTAGCGCCCACTTTGGGAATCAGTGATCTATTTTCTACAAAATATCTAAGAAGGAAAATGAAATCTCCTTAAGGCTTTAATACTTGTGTTTTGGAAAATTTGTACATGCGTATGCAGAATTACATTATTGATTCTATGAATTTTTAAGTTGAATAAGCACATAGATTTAAAATAATAATATTTAAGAAGATGGCGGCATAGGTAAACACCGGAGTTTGCTGCCTCGAACAACCACTTCAAAAATACAACTAAAAGACAGAACGGACATCATCCAGAACCACAGGAAGGCTGGCTGAGTGGA
>NW_005365553.1:752503-759376 GCF_000412655.1 Myotis brandtii | reverse complement strand
GAGGGTGGGGTGGGAACTGGGTAGAGGGGAGTTATGGTGGGAAAAAAGAGGAACCAATGTAATAATCTGAACAATAAAGATTTAATCAAATTGAAAAAAAAATTCAAAAAAAATAATATTTAAAATAAATATTGATGTCAAACCTGAAAAGTAAATTTCTATTTAAAATTTATTTTTAAAAAAGTTATTGCAATCTAGTTATTTTAATGTGATCCCACTTCTAGGAATATAACCCAAGAAACCAGAAACACCAATCAGAAAGGATATATGCACCCATATGTTCATAGCAGCACAATTCACCATAGCTAAGATCTGGAAACAGCCTAAGTGCCCATCAGTAGATGAATGGATTAGAAAACTGTGGTATATCTACATTATGGAATACTATGCTGCTGTAAAAAAGAAGGAACTCTTACCATTTGCAACGGCATGGATGGAACTGGAGAGCATTATGCTAAGTGAAATACGCCAGTCAATGAAGGAAAAATACCACATGATCTCACTCATTCATGGATAATAAAGACCATTATAAACTTATGAACAATAATAGATACAGAGCTGCCTCAAACAGATTGTCAAACTGCAGGGAGAAGGTTGGGGGGCAGGAGGGAGAGGGGTAAGAGATCAACCGAAGGACTTGTATGCATGCATATAAGCATAACCAATGGACATAAGACACTGGGGGTAGGGGAGGCCAGGGGATTGTCAAGGGCGGGAAAAAAAAAGGGAGACATATGTAATACTTTTTGTAATACTTTAATAGATAATATTCAGTTTACTTTTAATACTTAGTCTTAGTCATAAAATTCCATGTTTCCAAAAATAACCACACATATCTCATTTAATCTGTTTATTTGGGTAGCTGGTTCAGGGTTTTAGGAGAAAGCATATTGAAAGGCATTTGACACCCAGTATCATGAGTGGTCGTTAATGAAGTTATGTCAAAATACAAACATGATTATAATTTTCCAAGAATCTAGTGTTATGTTCTTCTTCAAATCAACATGTGCATTAAATAGAAAGATAATTGTATTTTGTAGATTAAGAGATTGAAGAAAAAATCACATGAGAATATTTTCAGAATAAACGTTGTAATTTTTCTATTTGATGACATAAAGATAAAGCCAAAAATTTGGACATCATCCTGCTAGTATTTCTCATACTTTATAGGTCTGTGTAGGTCAGTGAGTTGAATAGGGAGATGCTAATTTGTCTAGTAAAACAGAGTCAGCATTAAGAACACTTACATTTGAAACACTATTTTCAAAATTAAATTTCCTAAACTCTTTCTTGGCAAGTACTTACTTTTCTTGAAAGCAGGCAAAGTGGTTACATATTAGCATGACAGTGAAAGAGGAATACAGAAATGAAGGTCTTTGCAGACAACAATCAATAGAAGTTAGGTGACTGCATAAAAATTAAGGGCTCAAGCTATCTATTCATCAGATTTTTCTTGGTAACTATGGAATTAAAAATTGTGACCTTTAGTTGAAAAAAATCCTATATAATAAAGGCCTAATATGCTAAGTGTCTGTTTGACTGTTCATCCAGTCGCTATGATGTGCACTGACCACCAGGGGCAGACACTCCAACTGGTAGGTTAGCTTGCTGCTGGGGTCCGGCTAATTGGGACTGGGTGAGATGGGCCAGACATGCCCTGGAGCCCTCCCGCAGTTCCCCCTCGGCCTGGCCTGCACCCTCTCACAATCCAGGACCCCTCGGGGGATGTCGGAGAGCCAGTTTCAGCCCTATCCCCACAGGCCAGGCCGAGGGACCCCACCGATGCACGAATCCGTTCACCGGGCCTCTAGTGTTGTTATAAATTGTTCCAAATAAAGAGTTGACATCTAAGATCCTGAGAACAAGTTTATTATACTTCTGTGTATATTAACACATAACCAAACAATATACTAAATAACCTAGTTAAATGAACAAATGATTCAGATATATTATTATATAGCTTGTTTTATTAGTAAAGGCCAAATTAGATGTGATAATGCAAAAAACAAATCAATTTTTTATTTGTTTTTGATATGAAGTAATAATATATAACTTCCTTTGCCTTCCAATCCTAGTATAATATCATTTTTAATTTCACAAGGAAAATATTTTTACTTCTTTATTATTGAGTCAAAATACTTCAAATTATTGCATATATCTTATTCTGTTTTAAGCTATGTTACTTGCAGAGCATCCTTAGGAGAGTTTCTCTAATTAAATTAATTTTATTGCAATACTAGAGGCCTGGTGCACAAATTCATGCATGGATGGGGTCCAGCCGGCCCACCCTGATCGGGGTCGATTGGGCTGGGCTGGCCAGGGGGAGGGGACACGGGAGGTTGGCAGGCCAGCCCTGCTCCCTGGTCGAACTCTAGTTGAACTCCTGGTAGAGGGGATAATTTGCATATTACCCTTTTATTATATAGGATAGTCGTGTACCAATGACAGGGATAGGGTCTGAGAAATGTGTCAATAGCTGATTTTATCATTGCACAAACATCATAGAGTACTTGCACAAACCTAGATGGTGTAGCCTACTACACACCTAGGATATATGGTATAATCTTTTGCTCCTAGGCTATAAACCTGTTCAGCAGGTTTGTTAACAACTAAAACACAAACACACATATTAGCCTAGGTTTGCACAGGGTCAGAATCATCAGTATGAGTGTCTTTCACTTCCACATTGTTTCCCACTGTAAGATGTTCAGAGGCAGTAACATGCATGGAACAGTCATCTCCTATGATAACAATGACAGCATCAAACATGTGAGTAATGCATTGCACTATGATATTATAACAGCTACAACATCACTAGGCAGTAGGAATTTTTCAGATTTATTATAATCTTACGGAACCACCCTCATATATGTGGTCCATGATTGACCAAACTTCCTTTTGCAGTGCATGACTGTAACTTCACTTTGGGGACATTGGCTTTTCTTCTTCCAGAAAGCATGGTATTTACTCAAATATTTCAAGTATTTCTGATATGCCTCTAATTTGTGTGGAAGAAATATAACTTTATATTTCTTCTATTCAAATGTTACTCTAAAATGCCGGAAATAGCAATTTTGAAATGTAAGGATTCATAATAGCAATTTAAGAGGTGCAAAGTGATTAATTAAATATCCATATTACTAGGAGATACTATTAAAAAAATACTGCTCTTGGGATTCCTAGTCAATGGCCAGTTCAACCTCTATGCTAGTGCTCATGGCTCAGGTAGAAGCACCACCTCATAATGCCCTCTTTCTTGATTCCCTAGCCCATAGATTAGATAAAATGATGTCATAAAATTCAACACATTCAGTTAATAGTATTAAGTATCCAATTATAGAAATATTTTATTATAATTCCTTTCAAAAAATTTGAGAGCTGAATGTGATCTGATAAGTCAAAGCACAACTCTAGTATTTTTAAAAAATATTTTTTTTTATTGATTTCAGAGAGGAAGAGAGAGGGAGAGAGAGATAGAAACATCAGCGATGAAAGAGAATCAGTGATTGGCTAGCTCCTGCGCACCCCACATGGGGATCGAGCCTGCAACTCGGGCGTGTGCTCTAACTGGGAATCGAACCGTGACCTCCTGGTTCATAGGTCGATGCTCAATCACTGAGACACGCAGGCTGGCACAACTCTATAGTATATTTTGATAGAGATAATAGCACTAAGAAGTTAGTGGAAAATATTAAGAAAGTAGCATTTCTGGAGATGTTAATATTTATTGCATTAGAGGTTTTCTTATGACACATGTGATGCATAGTTATAAGGAAAATTCTACAAAATATAAAGAAATGTAGTTTGTCAAATTTCTTAAAACTTTGAGGGCTCAAACTACAATACAGAATAATAATACATTTATTTTATATATTTTATATAACCATAATTATATTCAAATGCTTAAATTATATATAGATTCTTAAATGAATTTCTGGTGTTCTATCAATTTACATACATTATTTAAAACACTAACATAGGGGTAGCATGGAAATGGGATTTCTTCAGGTTAGGTCTTCTGTGTTCTGCTTATCAACTTCTGTGAGTTCTGAGCTATTCATGAAGGCAGGGCACTACCTATATGGTTCATGGTTGAGTCCTGGGTATTGATAGGAAACCTGGAATATAGAACTCACTTAGTAAATATTTAACAAATTCAAATTGGGAAGTGGGTGCTACTTTTTACATCGAAAGTAGCATTTTCTCAGCCAATAGATCCATAATTACCCACATTATTGAATAACACTTTTTGTATCTAATATTTCTAAGGAATTTTGTGTCTTTGTTAACCTCTGCAAAATGCATGTCATTACATGCTCATTTATAAAGAATGCATTTTCTATCTCTTTGCAAGGAATTGAGTTAAATTATGTAATGCTCTTTGGCCAGAGCTTGGCACATGTTTTTATTGTTGCTTTTTACTAATCCCCTTTGACCTGAGCATGCTATAATCTATATTTATGCATGGTGATGCAGCAATAGAGAGTTGTTTTATTTTTTCATTGTTTGCTTTGGTAAAAAGAGTAAGTTCCTGAATGGAGTCTGAGCAGAAAATGGGTTGACAGTTTGGTAAAATCATGGATTCTATGAGACTTTATTTTTCTCATTGAAGCCAATGATATTTTTGTTTCAGCTTTTGATTTCCAGTGTATAAATGGTTCTTGCTGCTTTGAATTGAACAGCTAATGCATCATATCACCCCAGTGATGGGTGTTTTGGGTACAATCTCACCTTTCCAGGAAGGGATTCTTATACTAACCAGTTTTCATGTCATGGCATCATTGACCAGTTCATTCTCTCACAGCACTATAGTGCAGTCCACAGGGTATCAGTCCATGTTATAACCTTTTGGTTACTTTAAAATACTGCTTCAGATAAATTAGTGTAGATTCTATTTGAAGAAAGAAAATTAGAGTTTATGGAATTTCAAGCTCATTCCCATCTTGTCATTCTATGATAAATCATGTTGGTTACAAAGCCAATTGTCCTCTGGGGGCAAATGTAAAATTGCTCTACAATATATGTGAGCCATGAATCTAATGCTTCCAATAAATGTTTGCTTTTTAAACTCAGTCTTAATGTAGATGTATTTCAGAGATGCCAAATAATTTATATGCTTGTGCTGGTTTAAAAAAAGAGGAAGTCTGTTCTTAATTCCTTTAATAATATATTTAGACATTAAGTGCTATAACTAGGGCATGGAAAATAAAACCTTTATATTCTTTTTGAAGCACAGCCTCAGTCTCTGTCAGTATATTTGGAATTAAGCCCTATATTTTTAACTTAAGTCTCTTTAGTACATCCTAAATTTTCAAAGAAAATGAGACTCTTGCTCTGATAACTTTACCAAATTAAAAAGAAAAAAAAACCTCTCAGGCTTTGATTCTCTTTACCTAAATATGGATGGTAACTTCAGAATGAAAATTTTCCTACGTATGCTGATTTTCTAATATCTGGGTAGGCAATGCTTTGGTTTTAGAGTGACAGATATCCATTTTGCTAATCTGATTTTAATACACAAGCTGTGTGACTTATAGATAGTAAGTATTATGGGAAATAAATAAGATAAAATACTCTAAATACCTCAAATACTTTTTTCATATTTTAGTGAAAAAAAAAACCAATGGTTATTATTGTCAATTATTCAAATCATTCTGCTCCACCATAGCCACAGTGATATCAGCAAGAGTACTAAGATGATATTATTTTGTATCCTTCCCGTGGCAGAACTATCACAAAGAGTAATGCCTATGAAATATAAATTACAGTCACTACTCAAAATAAATCTGTAATCTAGTCATGACACAAATATGCACACAAATAGGGTGTCCCAAAATGTATACACAGACTTTAAATAATTATGTAGGCATTGTTTATTAAAATACTTTTCAAAATTGAGCTATCAGTTGTTAAAGTATGTATGCATTTTTTTTGGAACATGCTGTATATACCGTTTCAGAATTTCTAGTTATTTTGCTTATCCAATACTTTGACATTGTTTTCTTTCTCAAAATTAGCTGGGAAAATCTATCATATACTGTTACTGATTGAATATGACAAAAATGGTGCTAGGCCAGGGCTTCCTTTATTCAGGACTTCAAATCCATGGAAACTAACTTATTATGTTGATAACTAATGATCATAAGGATCACTCTGAGGCAAAATATTAGAAAGCTATACTTAAACCTGTCGAAAAGATTTTGTAGTTTAGCAATATGATGTTTTTAAAAACTGGTTTCTATTAGCATTTGCATAATATTTGTAATAAACACCACTTGATATTTTAAACATACCATTTCTAGACATATTAAGTTAACTTTAGTTTTTGTTGTTTTGGAGAAGATAAGAGACTTATTTGAGTGGAGAAGGAAAGCCCTTCATATTACTACTAACTTGTTACTATCATATTGTAAAGTGAATAGTGTTCACGTCAATAGTATAGATATGGAAAGTTCAGATGGGGTTTTCAAAGAAATAGTAACCTTGAATTACACTCTAAATACCCTTAAGATTTGATATAACCTTATGTAATTTGAAAATATAATATTAACTATATTTGAACTATATAGTGATTTTATTTTTATGAACTACTAGAGGCCCGATGCACAAAATTTATGCAAGGGGCTCGGCCCTCACAGCCCTGGCTTCATCCGGAAGGTCATCTGGGAGGACATCCAGAAGGTCGTTTGGCTGTCTGGTCTAATTAGCATATTATGCTTTTATTATTATAGACTAGAGGCCTGGTGCACAAAATTCATGCACGGTAGGGGTGGTCCGTCCCCTCAGCCCAGCCTGCACCCTCTCCAATCCGGGACCCCTCGGGATAGGGCTTAAACCGGCAGTCGGACATCCCTCTCACAATCCTGGACCGCC
>NW_005365553.1:727660-752194 GCF_000412655.1 Myotis brandtii | reverse complement strand
CCCCAACTGCCCCCCCCACCGGCCTGGTCGCCCCTCACTGCCCCCCTGCAGGCCTGGTCGCCCCACACAGCCTGCTGTTGGGTTGTTTGGTCGTCCCTCATTGCCCCTCCCCCGCTGACCTGGCTGTCCCATGCAGCCTGATGTTCAGTCATCCATCTGGTTGTTTCAGTCATGATGGCCCCTGGCTTTTAATGTATTAGGATTATATTGGCTTTATTGTATACCATAAGTGATTTTGTTTAGATGTAAACAACCATGAACTCAGCTAGTCTGTGGCACAACCAATTATATGCAAGCGAGTGCACACGTGCACACACACACGCACACACACACACACAGTTCTCACTAAACATTGTTGATAGTTTCTGCGATTTTAAGCTAAATGACACTAACAAAGCCAAATTAATATAGGTTAATTTATATAAACAAAAGTTCTAACAGCATATTATCAATGTTATAATGCAATGTTATTGAATTAATTGACATTATTCAAGGACCTATTCTGCGTGCGTGTGTGTACATATATATGAGAGAGAGAGAGACCCATAGAATGCAATATTATCTAAATAGATTCTTCTCTTTTTAATGTATGTTTATTAAGCCTCTTAATATTTATTAATGCCTATAGTTTTTGAAAATATTTTTTGTTGATTTTAGAGAGGAAGGGAGAGAGAGAGAGAGAGAAACATTGACATGAGAGAGAAACATCAATTAGTTGCCTCCCACACAGAACTTGAACCCTGACCAGGGATCAAACCTCAGCCTGGGTATGTGCCCTGACCAGGACTCAGACCCACCACATTTCAATGCATGGGATGGCACTCAAGCAATTGAGCCACACCAGCCAGGGTGATGCTTATATTTTATCCTTTTATGTATTCTTGTTTTTTAAATGATAAATCTATCAAATTCAGTAAGACTTCCTTAGAATCTTTCCTTGCAACACCTGTTATTTTTAGCACTTGTACAGAGTTTTGTATTTTATGTAAATTATCAAACCAAATTGCATAAACACATCTGTTCACCTAAGATACTTCATGAACAATAAAGATGGTTACAATAGGTGGCTAATTTCCCAACAACATTAATTGTGGATGTTCTCTGATTTAGAGCACAATGGGAAGGTTATACTTACCAGTAGGAAATAAATTGAAAGTATTTGCTGAACAGTCTACTCTTTGTTTCAGTCCTTTAACAGTGATATATTACTGATTCTTAATGCAAAAGCAAAATATTAAAATCTAATTTACATGTCAAAGCAAAGACAAGATGGGAAGAGAGCTTGAAAGGCTAAGTTAATAATTTTATATTTATAATTAGAACATATATGTTCCTATAACACAGGACAGTATGCATACTTTTATATGAAAATAGTGATTATATCAAATCATGAATTTTCTTTTCTTCCAGGGAAAGAGCTTTCCCTCATTGGCTACATGTTATTTTCACTAATGAAGGAAGATGTTATTGATGCCTCTCAGAGAAACTTTCTTCAAAACCAACCTCTTGAAATTTGAAACTTATCTAATTAAAATATTCTACTTTAGAAGCAATACTCACTCATTTTATTACTAATAAGCTTAATGGGTTCTGGAGGAATTGCATTTAATATTCCCTTTGAATCTTATTTTTTAAAATCAATTAATTCTTAATTCTAATTTCAGTTCTTCTGGGCCATTGATTCTTTTCCTCATTAGGCTCTTTTAATCACTTGACTTCCTCAAAAAGGAACAGTTTGAGTTTCTTAGAGAAAAGTTTCCTATACAAAAATTAAATGAATATAAATGTAACAACCTAAATATCTCAACTCCTAATGCTTTTTTTCTCTGAAGAAGTGTACAGAAGACAAACAGAATAAGTAACATCTCCAATTCAATTTGCATATATACCGTTAAAGTTTAGTAGTGCTCTTGAAGCCACTGGGCACTTTATAAATATATTAAATGCAATGTTACTTTTGTACTGTATTCTGCAGTGGGTATGGTGTTTTTTCAAAACATTGAAAATGAGTAGAAAAACTCATTTTAATTAATTTTTTTAAAAAATTATGATTAATTATTTTCTTAAATGTTTGTAGTCTTTGCTTAATTTGGAGTGTGTGTGTGTGTGTGTGTGTGTGTGTGTGTGTATGTGTGTGTGTGATATTTGTTACCACCTATTCGGGACTTACACTTGCCCTTGTTGTTTTTGCTATATTTCTCAAAAATTTTTCTTTCTTAGTGTTCCTATTTTAGAACATTATTTTATTAGGTTGTTTCCAGAGCCAGTATTCCAGATTCTGTCAAATTTAATTAAGCAATTCATAGATTCATAAAACTACAAAAGATTTGGGGGCTAATATTAGCTTTAAGGAAACTGACAGAGTCAGTGCTGGTTGACTCAGAATACTCATTTACTCATTGATCATTCTTTTGAAATTTTTAATATTTACTATTAATATAGCAAGTGGTTTGGATATCTGCATGATCTGCTAGAGTTAATTATCTCATGTTAATGACATTAAGGATCTGGAGCAATCCTATATAATAAAAGCCTAATATGCAAATTGTCTCCTCGGTCGGTCTTTCATCTGGGAGTTCAACCACTCACTATGACCTGTGCAGACTACCAGGGTGCGGCGCAGAACATGGCAGGCGTCGGTGATGCACTGCGACCTCTCCTTGGCTACCTGGGGGAGGGAGTGACGGGGATAGAGGTGCGGTGAGAATGTGGGGTGTCTGCCGAGCTCACTCTCACTCCCCCTGCTACCCTCCCCTGGGACACCAGGGCTTGCATGCTCAGGTGCTGGGCGCCCGTGAGGAGCCTGCCCTGTACCTGCGTGGCCTCTTCTGGGTGAGCCGGGCCACAGCCACCAGGACTGTAGGGGCTAGTCGGGCTCCCTGTGCGTTTGCAAAGGAGGCTGGCTGTGAGAAAGCATGCTGCCTGCCCAGCTTCCATGTGGCACCACTGGGTGGCCCAGAGACCCACGCTGAGCCCCTGCCTGTGGCATCCAGCTGCGTTCACTGCATCTCCTTGTGGGGTCTCAGGCACTGTGACTCAGGCAAAGGGGGCATGTGGGGGCTCAGGGGCCCAGGTACTCCCCAGGGCCCAGAGGTCAGCTGGGACCTGCCCTTCCACGCCAGACACTCGCATTTCGATCACCAGCCAGGCCTAGGGACCGCACCTGTGCATGAATTTTGTGCACCAGGCCTCTAGTAAAAGGAATGTTTCTCTTCTAATCCTTATTTATCATCACCTTCTTCCTCCCTAAACACTTCTTTTCTGTTTTGTTGTGTCATAAAATGAAATAGGAGTTATTTGATGGGAACTTGTTTCTTTGATTGATGAATGACATCAAGTTTTTCTTCTCCCATAGTGTATTGCTAATTCCTCTATTCAGATATTGATTCATATTCCTTTGTATTCATATCATATTCTTATCATTAATTACTTTTCTATGGACCCTCCCCACCAACTGTAGTGTAATCTCTCTGAAGACAGGGTCTTTTTCAAATCCAATTTAGTTTTAGAACTTGGGTCTCAGATGGAATTGTGGTTTGCCAAAAAGAGCCAAGAGCTTAATGATGATGAATAATCCCAAAATGCTCACCTTACATTGAGGACAGTTTCTTGTAGGCCAAATTTCTAGAAATGTAATTTTAAAAACAAAGATAATGCTTGCCTTTTTCTAAGTCATTTCTTTGCTCTAGTGCCATTTTTTATATATTTTTTTTTTCCAGAAGGCCAGTGGCCCCATGCTTTCCTCAACATTATTTTTCTCTCAAGGATTGTTCTCAAGATAATATCCTTAAAATGACACACCAGAAACATGGGGACACTAGTAGAAGGAAATATACTCTTGATAAGGAATAATGTGTTACCATTCTAAAGTGTATATGAAATTCAAGCAGGGAGTATATCCTTAAACAAAAGAATAGGCCTTCAATTTTGGAAGTTCAGTATTGAGAAACTAGTGAGTTGTAATACCAATTTGACATCCTCAATTTTAAATAAAATTACCTAATTTTGTTGAGCAACATTAAGACAGTGTGTTTATTGCTTTATGCAAATTATTCCATGTAACCCTAACACAACATTAGGCATTACTCCAAAGAAGAAACTGACATCAAAGAGACTAAGGAATTTGCCTGAGGCCACATAGTAAGTGAAGGACTCATATTAGAACACTAGAGGCCTGGTGCACAAAATTCGTGCAAGGGGCTCACCCCTCGCAGCTCTGCCTGCCTCAGCCGGCCCTTGCAGCCCCGGCTTCGTCTGGAAGGTCATCTGGAAGGTTGTCTGGATGGTTGTTCTGCTGTTCAGTCTAATTAGCATATTAGCTCTTTATTATATAGGATAGATTTTTTTACTCCAAATTTATGTTCTTTTTACTGATTTACATGTTTATTGGACTCAGTTTTTTTTCTAAAAATATGAGTAGGTGATATTCCAGAAATAAAGAGGAGTTGATATTTATACCTATACTAGAGGCCTGGTGCACAAATTCATTCATGGGTGGGGTCCCTCAGCCTGGCCAACAATTGGGCCGATTAGGGCCGTCTGGCCTGGGAGAGGGAATGTAGGAGGTTGGCTAGCCATGGGAGGTTGGCTGTGGGAGCGCACTGACCACCAGGGGGAAGCTCCTGCATTGAGCGCCTGCCCCCTGGTGGTCAGTGTGTGTCATAGTGACCGGTCGACCCGTTGTTCGGTCAATCGGTTGTTTGGTCAACCAGTCATAACAATCGCTTAGACTTTTATATATAGAGATTATTAAACATGTGTATTGTAAAAGTTCCTGAAATTTTGACATATGGCAAAGGTCTATTTATCCAAAATCAAGCAAACAAACTATTATAGCTTTACATCATATAGCAGTGGTTCTTAACCATCATTATGCATGAGAATCATGCAGTCATTGAAAAAATCAAGATTCTCAGGCATAAGCCCAGGAATTCTTATTTAATTGGTGTGAATTAAGAGACTTGCATATATAATTTAATTCCCAGGATTGAGACCCATTGCATGTGTAAATAAATGTGTACACAATGTTATATGGAAAGAACTTTTCATAAAAGTTCTGATGTACTCTCTAATTCTAGATTAGATTTTCCAAAATTTTGATTAGTATATGTAAGCACATAAATGTCAACAGTCTATGTTGAGTCTCACTACTGTCTGAATGCTCTAATTTAACTGTATCAGATAGAGTAGGCAACGTGACTCTGCTGTAACAAACAACCTGACATCTATGCATCTGAACACAGCAGTTCATTTCTAACTGGTGCAAAATCCACTGTGATTTCCAGTACCTTTCCAAGATTTCATACTATCATTGAGTGATACTTATCACTTCTGTCTTGTTGCCTCCTCAGGCATTGTGATGAGGGAAGAAATCACAAAGAGAGCTCGGCACCACCATTTTTCAGAATGGATGTGTATTAATCATAGCCCATTTGTTAGAACTATTTATAAGTCCTCACATAATTTCAGGGAGGTTGGGTAATGTAGTAAAACACATGGGAATATGTGGTTGACAGTAGCGTTTCTGTCACAGTAACAAAACTAAAGGGACAGGTTTATCTGCCCTTAAGATGAGGGAGAGAGAGGAATGAAAGGAGGAGGAGAGGGGAAAAAGAAAAATAGATGATAGATTAGATATATAGACAGATGATAGATAGATAGATAGATAAATAGATAGATAGATAGATAGATAGATAGATAGATAGATAGATAGATGATAGATAGATAGATGGATGTTGAGATTCTGTAAGGCTATGGATTACAGTACGAGAAGTAGAAATTGAAATGACCCATATAGCTTCAGTTTCCTAAAAGTAAAAGTTTTCAGAAAATGCTTTTTTTTTCTTTTTCCCCTAAATGGGCTGATTCCCCCCCCCCCGTTTTCTTTCTTGAAAAATTATCTCTTGAAATTTTTAGATTCGTATCTATATTATGGTGAAAATTAAAGCAACCAGTTTGCATTTAGCATTGGCAGTATAGCTCAGCAAACACAGTAAGTCAAATACACAGGAATGAAAGTGGTTTGGTTGACACTATGTGTTTTTTCTCTCTCTCTGTCCCTCTTTCTCTCCTTTTGTTTGTTTTTAAATCTTATGTTACATTCATTCCTTATTCTGTTTTTCTTATAATCCTCTATCCAAATTGCATTGTCTTACCAAATTGCTCAACCTAATTAAGCAATTATTTAATTCATATAGGTGCTGAGTTATACAGAGTTGAACCAGAGAGAGATTCTCGCCCCAATGGCTGATAATTGATTGTGGAAGAAAGTGAATATGATTAGTGTTGTGTAAGAATGCAAATATCATGTATGGCAACATACAGGCTGAGAAAAATATTTGATAGAAGGTATTAAATGATTGATAGGCACAGTGGCATTTAAGCTGAACTGTAAGGGATGGTGAGGATTTTCATAAGTGGAAGGGGGAGGATAATTATTTAAAGCAGTGCAATGTAGTTAATTTTGTGGATAAGGACAATGTTTAGAGGGTTAAGAAGTTTAAATGATCCACTATAGGTCAACAAAGTCTGAATGAGTAGACACATTTTCTGGAAGTATGTATTATAGCCTGTTCAGGGAGGACCTGCAGTTTTATTCTAAGGCAGTCAACAGTTCTTGGGCTTTGGTTGATATCATGCCAGGTTTTGAGGAAATTAATTAAATATGGAAAGGACATTTAACAAGGAAAACATTTAAAAGGTTATTGAAATTTCTTGTGAAAAATGATGAGCGGTGAAGCTAAATCAATAACATAAAGGAAAGTGAATGAATGCCAAAGATGTTTGTGGGTAGATGCCTTTATCAGCTAATCATGGAAGGATGTGAGGAATTAAAAGTAATTTTGTGGATTTAAGTATAGATGGTTGGGTTGGGGTTTTTTTTTGGTATTTTTATCAAAGACAAAAAATGTTAAAATCACAGATAGACATTTTGTGGATGAATATAATGAGTTTAAATTTATATATTTCAGAATATTAGTTTGGAAAAAAGAAATACTTTAAAATTACTTTAATTTAGCAGTCTGGATTTTTCTTACCCTGATTAGCCATACTCAGTGAATCCTATTTCAGCAGGATATAGTGAAAATTCTGTATGTGTCTGAGGTCAGGTTTTACTTGAACCAAAAGTCCTCTAATCTCTTGTGTGCTATATCTGATTCTCTGTCTCAAAACCTTATGTGACTCTGACCAGATTGATCTCCAGCTTTGGAACACTTGCTGATATCTGATTGCTAGATGGTTTTTGAGCAATATTTTCTTCTTGATCTCTGCTTTTTGCAAACTTCCTAATCTGTACTATCCTACTGACTTGCCATTTACTACTACCTCTTACCTATGCCTATCTTTATTGATTCTTCAGGTTCTGATTTCATCCTTTTATTCTTAACACTGCTTCTGACCTAGAAATAGGGCTTATACACCACTCTTAGATGATATGAATAGTAAAGAATTAATATACAAACAGTCATTCTGGATAAGTTTGTAATGCTAATTCACTTCATTGGTAACTTTTGTGTGTGTGTAAGTGGAGGCTATGAGTGAACATTTGAATGGAATTGTCTAAGGGACTCATTTAGATGCTTGGTGTGTAGATCAGGGATAAGAGTGAGCATGGGAGAAACTTAGGTAATGAAAGTAACAACTATTCTAGTTCTTTTCAATGCCCTAATCAGTCATTGAAGGCAACTAGCATTAATTGTCAGGTGCTCTCAAAAGTGTCATTTGGTACAGTTTCTGGAAATCAACCTGTGACAGGATATATAGACGCATGGCATGTTAAAACTGCAGTAATACTTATGTGTAACCTAACCCCTTAACAGTTCAGCTGCATGATGTCTGCTGCTCTATGGAAAATGAACACTAAATGATGGGGTCATTAGTGTGATTTGTATCAATGAAATAAATGTATTACCTCAGCCTGAATTTCAGACTGTTTTTCCATATACTTACTTTATGATGAATTTAAAACAAACTGAATCACTTGAAAGTAGCATTTCTCTTCACACAGCACATACAATTCCCAGAGGATGTTATTTATGTTTCTCTGAATGACAGTCAATACTGTAGAAATTTAGTTAGAAAAATTGTAGGTCAAAGATCTTGGATATGAGTGACATTGGCAGCATAAAGAAATGATCAGGGAATAAGTTTTTTTGAACTTTGCCAGTCAATTTTTAAAAGTCAGAAGTCTTAGAAAACTAAAGGAAAGGTTTGTCAAATGCAGTTATATTCTAGAAAAGTGGGAACAATATGAAATAAAGAGGGCAGAAAACGAAAGAGAAGTTGAGCATCAGATCACAATAAGTGATAGAGAGGAACTTGTCTTTGTTCTTATATTTTTACTTTTTATTCTGAAAAAAAAATTTTAATTTATTTAAGAGTTGACAAGATAGTACAGAGCGTTCTCATATGCCCTGCATCCAGCTATCCCTAATGTGAACTATTCATATGGTCTGTCATGTTTATCAAAATAAGAAATTAACATTGGTGCAATACTACCAGATAACAGACTTGTATTTCACAAATGATTTCACTAATATCATTTTTCTGACACAGGATTCAAGACAGAATACCATGATTCACTTGATCATTATATCTTCTTAATCTCCTTCAATCTGTGATTGTTTTTTGGTCTTTCCTTGTTTTTGTTTTGTTTTTTTGTTTTTGTTTTTTTGACCTTGACACTTTGAAGCATAATAGTTTGGTAAAACCCAGAAGGCAGTGCATATGATCATCTCTCATGCACTACCTCCTAGGTATTTGTAATAATAATATGTATTTATTCCTTCTGTATTGTAGGCCTTTCATAACAAAAATTTGGTGAAAACCATTTTATAGGGCTGAGTAAAATGATATTTTCACAGGATGGGACATGTAAAGACCACAACTTTGAAGGACTGTAATCTCCAAAGAGCCTTGAGTGATAAAAGTATAATGTATTAGTTTGTTTGCTGAATGGGCTTTGGGTACTGATAAAAACTACAAGCACGACATTTTCTTTCTATACTCAGAGAACTAAAGACTAAAATTATGCCAGACTCATGCTTGCAAATAACCTTTTCTTTACACTTGGGACATGATTTCTGCACAATAATTTCATTGATATTTAACAGCATTGGATTTTAGGGGCTTGATTTAAGTCAGCATTAGCATAAGCTACAATTTTTGGGCAACTTAAATGAGATAACTCCCCCCCCCCGCCGCCCCGCTTTCATATGAACAGGGGCTTGATTTAAGTCAGCATTAGCATAAGCTACAAATTTTGGGCAACTTAAATGAGATAACTCCCTCCCCCCCGCCCCGCTTTCATATGAACCTAGACTAGAAAGATCACATTCTAGAATTTCAAGTTTATCTAGGTTTTAAAATTCCTGTTATTACTTATAAAGTCATTTTAAAGATAAATTGTGTGTATCTAAAGCTTTGGCGGAAATATGGTGATGCTTGGCAGGTACATCTGATCTGGCATTGCATTTTACCAGCCAACAAGAACCAAACTAGCCACAACGTTACACTCTCTTTAATGCCAGCATTTATGTTTCACTGATATGCTCCCCTGATTGAAATAATGATGGTTACCATTCATTGGTCATTTAACTAACTTTAATTTACCAGCAACCATAGACAGTACACATCATTAGCATCATTTTTATGAGATATATGAGAATCAGAGCTGCTTAAAATGAATGGCTTACAGTATTACTAGTATATTTAATTTAACATCTTGCTGCTTCCACTATTTCTCAGTGTGTTTTTTTTTCCATGAAGCAGTATCCATTTATTTGTGTCAACATTTTAATTTTTATGTGAGACAATAACTGACCAGGAATTGCTAGAAAGGAGAGGGGATTGCACTTCAAGAAGCAATACAAACCTACTCCGATAACTGTAGTGTTCAGACCTCTACGATCTAAAACTTAGCCTACGCATTGTCCCTGCCACTGTTTGTCAGCCAGTTTCCAATTTCTCCAATTTAGCCCACCAGATATCATGTTTAATTACCAAAATATGTTTAATTATACATTTTGATATTTTACTATAGTGCAGTCTCATCAGTTACGTTATATTAGGTCCTTACAGCAAAATTATATTCATAGAAGATGACCTAGCAGAGCATAAGGAGCATTCCAGTCTGACTGAGTAATTGGTCTAAATGTCTTTATTGAGTAGAATATATCTATGTACCCTGAAAACTCAAATTTTGGTATCTAATTTGAGATTTTTGTGAATGCTAAACGTACTAATAAATTATGTTTACAGTAGATGAACCTACCTCAATCTCAATTTAAATATAATTTGTCATTGCCTCTTCCAATAAAAATACATATCTACTTTTCAACACTGAAAAAGAAAGTGAAACTTATGTGCTAGATAGTGGCTATCTTGAAATCTATACTAAAATTAGTTCTATATAATGTAATGAATTATTTAGTAATACATATAGGCATAGTCAGATTCAGTGGAGGAAGGATTAGTAAATTATGTAATACTTTTCTCAATTCTGCTATTTCTTTTTTTGCTGTGTTGTCTATTAGGGTTTTCTTTTTGGAGGTTTTCTATTTATATATATTTTTCTTATGCAAGTAGCTTAAGAAAATTAATTACTGATTTTTAAAAAGTAATTAAAAAATCAATTTCCAAGTTAGTGTATGGCATATTTTCCTTAGGGTCAAAGCCTTTTGGGGGGTCTGCAGTCAAGTTTATGCATTCCATGTAGATATAATTCAAAGTCATTTTAATGCTTTTATTATTAATCTTACTGTGCCTATTACACTTTATTTTAGAACCCAGACTTTTCTTTTTTAACATTAACTAGAATCTTAAAGATATATGTAGAAATTACCAATGTTATTTAGGCTTTTTGCCCCTTATTCCTGCTTCTGGTTCATTTGCAGTGCTAAACTAGTTAGTTTAAAATAAGGCAATTTGGTTCAATTGGGTTTCCTTTAAAAGTTACCATGATTTAGCAATAACTGCCCTTATTATACAAAGTTGGTTTTTATCAAAGTTTTGATACAGTACTTGAGAAAATTTTTTATATTCACGAAAAAACAAATATAATGCCTACTGATAATCTAATGGCCATTGATTCAATACAATATACCTGGAGTGTTTGTCACTCCCAAACTGGTTCATTTGATGTATAGGTGCAGCAATGAACAAAAGGACCTCTTCCCTGCCTTTGAGAAAGTTACATTGTATCCAATTTAAGGAGGATGCCAGATATTTAATGAGTAAGTACTCAAGTATTCATTCAACTGCAATTTTGATCATAGACTGCTCTCGCATCCCATTGAAGGTCTGATCTATCTGAAGGAGTCAAGTAAGTTTTCCTTGAGTGAGAGATATTTTTGATCTTTGAAAAATGACTGTGGATTAGATTGCCCAACCCATATTTTACCCTCTTTGCAGGGTGTTGTTCTATAATTTAAAAAAAAAAGAGCCAATTTATCTTCCATGGACTTTAACATGGGTTTAGATGCAAATTCACTGTACTCTTCATTTGAACTCATGTAAGATTTGGAAGGTATTTTATTTTCCACTCTTTAGCTTCTTGAGAGTCAAGTCATTTGTAGTAGAGGCAATACTTGCAATACCTTGGTTCTACATTCTGGGCACCTGAAGTAAAGAACTAAACTAATTCTAAAGGACTACACTTCTCCCAGGAAGGCCTTTAGAGGTAGTAGCCTTCCTAATGGGTTGATTCTGTTTTGCTCTGGGAGGGTTTCTTCCAGGCCCTTCCAGCTACTTTTGCTGGTACTTAATTCCTTGATGTACCATATTTTTCCGTGTATAAGATGCCCCCCTACTTTTCCAACCCAAAATTAAGAAATCAATATTTTAAACATTTTGCTGGTTTTCCTCTTAAGGCAGTCTTCCTAATGCCGCGACCCTTTAATACAGTTCCTCATGTTGTGGTGACCCCCAATTTCATTGTTACAAATTGAACATAATTAAAGCATAGTGATTAATCACAAAACCAATATGTAATTATATATGTGTTTTCCGATGGTCTTAGGCGACCCCTGTGAAAGTGTTATTCGACCCCCAAAGGGGTTGCGACCCATAGGTTGAGAACCACTGTCTTCACGCCTTCTTTTTTTGGCATCTTAAGGAGTTGTTCCTCCTGTTTTCTTCACTGTCTGATCATATACTCAGTGGGAGGAGGTCCAAATTGTCTCTCTGCAGCACTGTCTCCATGCTTTTTTGCATAGCCGATTACATTCAGTTTGAATTTTGCAGAGTAAGACAACGCTTACCGGTATTTATCTTTTTATTTTTTGACATCATATTCATGGGCTCACAATGCTCTGATCCCTGTTGCATCTGCGCACTCTCCACCTCCACCTCCAATTACAGCATCAGCTGACATCAGTAACAATAAGGCTGTGTTTGGAGGAAGCCTGTTTGATAAGGTATGAGTAGCTATGCACCCATGTGACTCCCTCCTTGGCTGACTTCTATGTATAAGATGCCCCTCGATTTTCAGTCAAATGATTTTAGAAAAACAATAGTATCTTATACCTGGAAAAATATGGTAGATACCTGGAGAGGTTCCTGTTATCAGCAATAAACCTTGGTACCTGTGGTCGGTTAAAAATGAATAAGGAGACAACTTCATATATAGCATTTTAAATAGTGGGAACAATAAGTGCAAAATCCCAGAAACAAAAAGTACAGCTTGTGTTAGCAAGGAAACAGTGGCCATGTGGCTGGAATGCCTAGAGGTAAATGGAGAAAAACATTCCAGGAAATGTAAGGATCACATGCAAGCTTTCCTCATCCATCAAGAGCAATGTCAGAGATAAACGTTGTTAAGCCTAGGGACAAAATACTTGTTCTTGAGGATCATTCTAACAGTAGTGTAAAAAAATGAATATTCAGTTTTTAGAATGGTGCTGGAACATGAGTTGAATCTTTTGCAAATAAACAACACAGAAATAATAACACATAGATTAGATGTGAGCAATAAAGATGGAGGAAACTCTGAATTAAAGAAATAATTAAGATTTGGCATTCATAGGACTGCAAGTTGAATAGCTAAGGGAATTGAAGGGAGTGAGGTTAAAACATTATAAGACTCTACTTGGTAAATTGGATGGAAGATAATGACTTTAATGGGGACATGGATCACTTAAGTAGAATTCTTAATTAGGATTAAGGATTCAAATTTGAACTCTTTGCATTTGAGTTGCCTGAGTTTTTAAACATTGTTACATGTACAAGTCAAAGCATTTGAGATAAATGGTGGGTGAACATAAATATTTTTATGTAATTTAACAAAATAATGTCATCTTAAATAGATTATTAAATATTAATCACAAGTAGTAAAAGCAATATAAAATTAATTTCTAATTTTTCTATTTTAGTTTATCAAAAGGTAAAAATTTGCCCTGGCCAGTCTTTCTCAGTGGTTAGAGCATGGGCCCTGAAGGCCACTTTACCTGGGTTGCAGGTTCAAGCCCTGGCCCTGGTCCCAGTACATGTGGGAGGCAATCAATCAATGTGTGTCTCTCACATTGATGTCTCTCCCTCCTTCCTTTCTACTCTTTTAAAAAAAAAGTCAATGGAAAAATATCATCTGGTGAGGATTAACTACCCCCCAAAAAGGTAAATATCTGAGTGAAGTAAAATCATTAAATCAAATTTAAAAATTATGAACCAGATTAGGTCTGATTTTTAGAATCTCCCAGGAAATAGTACAGTGTTTCTCAGAAAATAGGGCAGATTTACACATGAAAAAAAACAAAACACATAGGTAGTTCAAAAGTGTCTAAAAATAAAACAGTATAAGGTGTTTTTTAGGATTATAATTAAGCACTTAGGGGCACTAGTTCATTTGGATTAATAGCTAGATAGACAGGAAATAGATATTTGGCCATTTGGTTATAAATTAAAGAAATAGTCTATCTTGGAAAAACTAAAACTATGTTAGTATAAATCTAAGGAAGAAATTTGAAACTAAAATGCATAAAGGTAAAATTAAATTAATTCTTAAAGGGACACAAAAATAATTTGATTAGTTTGCTCCTAATTTGCCCTTTTATATCTTTCACTCTCTTGGCAGTACAATGAAATGCCTTGATATCCTCCTTAAGATGTATACATCATCGTCCACACTGCCAGCAATATTTCTCATCTTTCAGACTAATGTTTTAAACATTAAGGAATAATAGAATGAGGGAAGATATGATCTTATATAGGATGTGATGACTCACTAATTCTCACATACCAATAATTTTTATAAATCAAGGTAAATGAACATAAAACCACACACACAAAAACTGAGAGGTTTAAGAGAATTTACAGTAACTCACTTAGTATCTAATGAATTTTTAACTCATGCAAGTTTTAACAGGAGGAACATAGCTAAGGCATTTCAAAATTTATGTTGAGATACACTCAATTTCAATTAATTCACTGCACCACTGAAGCAGAAAATGTTGGTTTTATGAATATTAGAAATAGTGTCTGATTGCATGCTACCGTATACATTACATTTGACATTGTGTAGCATGATGGAAATAAAATGAATTCAGAGCTAATATAAAATTACTATATATATCTACATATATATAATGATTTTTAAATGTAATTTAAAAAAATGTACTGTTTTATGTTTGATAACATCTTAATTTGTATCATATTTTGTTTTGCTTTGTGCCAAGATACATTTGAATGAAAATAAAATAATTGGGTATCTCAACATATAAACATGAATTTACTTAACACATTCTTAGCATTACTTTGAATATTTTAAATAAATGCCATGTAGATAATTAGCATTTTAACATATTTATATTGGTTTGAATATTACTCTATTAATACTGATGGTTTTGAAGTTGAAATGTTTGAGACTGTACTTCAACAATATTTGTTAGATTCAATTAAATTGTTGTTGCCATACATATGAAATAGGATTTTGAAAAAAGAAGTTTTCATGGGTTATACTTCATAACTTTTATATCATTTAAGGTGTGATAATGTAAAAATTCTTGTATCTATTTTTGAGGAAATTTGCACAAAGGCATTTGTTTTTTGGATGTTTTAAAGGAAATGGATAATACTAAATAACAAAGCCAGATTTTTTTCTTCTTTTTCCTAAATACTGATAATCATTTCTTCCCTTCTATTTATACATATTCTATATTCATCACTAAATACATGATAAAATAAATTGAACACCTACTAAGTTTATACTAATTTAGGTGATATAATTATTTGTAATTTATGGAAAATTATTTGCCTGCCCTATAGCACTTAGCTTGCAAGATTATATCTTATAAATTACAATTACAAGTGTGAATGTTTATTTCTTTATTTTTTCATGTGTGCTGAATGAAATTAGCAGGGCCAAAAGTTGAGGTAATTTCCAGAAAAAGTTTACATACTTTCTTTTATCATATACCATTGTCATTGGTATCAAAGCCTACAACTATCCCTTAGTATCTAATGGATTAGGATTGAATTAGTACTACATATTCATCCCACACAAATTACCTTTCTAAGATAATTCTAATACTCTCCCAAACATACATTTTTCATCAAAATTTGTAACCCTGAATTGCTTTGTATTCAGAATACCTTTCAATGAAAAGTAGCTTTCAGATTCCTTTAAGACCTGCATCAATGAGACCATCTTCCTATCCTGAGGTCATCTCCTCTCTCTCCAAACTGCCCCAGTTCTTCCAGTGTATCATCGTAAGATGTTAGAATTATAATTATTTATGTACACAGACTCAGAAAAGTAGAATTGAGAGGAACTTTAGAGCCTTTATAATACAATCCTCTCACTTTTCAGATGTGGAAAGTCACATCCTCAGACTTGAATGACTTTAAAATAGTGGGTTAGAAGTCCATTTTAACTACCCATGGAAAGAATAAAATATCTTCTTAACTCAAAGCAAGTTTACTGTTGGGACTTGACAACTATTAGTGACAAAGGACTTCATCAAGTCAAAAGATGGTCCCATGTTGTAAGGACAGTATTGGAAGCCATACCTTCTCAGACCAGTTCATGTTTGCAGCCCTTTGAGTCATAATGCGTTTTTATATTAATCAGAGATTTCTCACTTCTTTTGCAAAATGAGAGAATAATACTACCCTTTTCTCAGAACTCAGTGTAAATGTGTACAGTTCTATTACATAAGTTAAAAAAATTCTAAAAATATGAGTTTCATTGATAGTACATCATTCCTTCTTTACACTCGGAGTTTTTAAGATGCTGCAAACATGGCATTACTCTATAGAGCAGTCTAGTCATGTTTTACTTAAAAATGAGAACCCATGGTTGATGAATCAGTTTTAACTTAATATATATACTTCCTTTGTTATATTCCTTTTTTAGTCCTCTATTTCATGTAACACTATTGCTTAAAGCAGGGGTCCTCAAACTACGGCCCGCGGGCCACATGCAAATACAAATATTGTATTTGTTCCCGTTTTGTTTTTTTACTTCAAAATAAGATATGTGCAGTGTGCATAGGAATTTGTTCATAGTTTTTTTTTAAACTATAGTCCGGCCCTCCAACGGTCTGAGGGACAGTGAACTGGCCCCCTGTTTAAAAAGTTTGAGGACCCCTGGCTTAAAGTATCAGGTAACAGGACAATATGTATTAAATGTACATTAGATAATACAGGACACAAATTGAATATTAGAAGGGATAAGATATTTCTATATGTATATATACACATAACACGTACAGTTCAATATGCAATTACTACTGTACAATGACTAGTTGTGAGTGGATAGATTTATCCTCATGAAATATTGTAAATTGTGGGAAGAACATACCAGAATCATTTAATTAAATATTTTTATAAAAGACAATAAAATCCTATATAATAAAAGCCTAATATGCAAATTTACCCTATGGCAGAATGACTGGTCACTGTGACTCACATTGACCACCAGGGGCCAGACGCCCAATGCAGGAGCTGCCCCCAGTTTGCAGGCCCCAGGCCTGCCAAGGCGGGTGCCAGCAGGGTCCCCCAATTGCCCCACCAGTCGCCCTGCAGAGGGAGGCAACTGGATGCGGCAGCGGGGGGCGGGGCTGGAGAGCGGGTGGTGCCAAGCTGGCCAAGGCAGGTGCCAGTGGGGGCCCACAGTCGCCCTGCCAGTTGCCCCACAGATTGGCCCTGATTTCTGGCCAGGACTAAGAACCCTACCCATGCACGAATTTCGTGCACCGGGCCTCTAATATTTAAATTCTGAGAAGAACAGGATACTACTTCTATGTTGAAGGAATATAGGAGGACCACAAAGTGTTGAAAGAAGTGAGAGAAGGTGTTATAGGAGGCCAGAGAATGAATGGTGAATGTATATACCCACCTAGTATGAGGTTGTGCAGTTCGATAGGCTATATCCATGAATCATGGAATCACAGATGTTAGGAGTTAGAAGGAACTTTAGAAACAAACTAATATGAAAGTAAAATTCTATGAAGCAAGAATATATTAGTTTCTGCATTTTCTTAAGAGAACTTCCTTCAGATACTCAAGTGATGTGTGCACACAAAAAAAGGAAAGAGAATCATTCTATATCTCCATTTTATGGAGGACATGTTTGAGATGAAAATAAGTGAGTTGCCCAGTTTGATATGTATATATATATGTGTACATATGAATACACAAGATTGATAAATTCATATTGATCTTGTATCCAGGAAACTTTGTAAATTTATTTATTAATTACTAGAGGCCCGGTGCATGGATTTGTGCACTGGTGGGTTCTCTCGGCCTGGCCTGTGGGGATAGGGCTGAAACTGGCAGCCCAACATCCCCCAACGGGTCCCAGAGTGCCAGAGGGCACTCTACAAAGCTGCTGTCACCCGGCAGGTTCTGCGTTTAGTGTCTTCCCCCTGGTAGTCAGTGTGTGTCATGTTTACTGGCCAGTTGAGTTGGCCAGTCGCTTAGGCTTTTATATAGGTAACTAGAGGCCCGGTGCATGAATTCGTGCACGAGTGGGGTCCCTCAGCCTGACTGGTGATCGGGCGGCCTGGGGTGGGGTGGTGGAGGGACTGCGGGAGATTGGCCAGTCATGGGAGTTTGGCTGTGGGAGCACACTGTCCATCAGGGGGGCAGCTCCTGCATTGAGCATCTGCCCCCTGGAAGTCAGTGTGCATCATAGCGACCAGTCAACTGACCATTCAGTTGACTGGTCATAATGGTTGCTTAGGCTTTTATATATATAGATAGCTTATCTGAAATCTCCTTTGGATTTATGACATTTACAAAATTGCTACCTCTGTTTTTTTTATTTCACTAATTTAATATAAAATTTTTTATATTTTTATTTTTATAGATATTCTTTTCAGTTTAAGAAAATACCTTCCTAATTATATTTGACTAAAAGTTGTTATCATTAATGGGTATTGGATCTTAACATTTGGTTTCTTTGTCTCTATTAAAATGATCAGGTTTTTATCCTATATGATATTAATCGGGGCTGATCAGGGCCGGGCCAGCTGGGAGGAGGGGCCACAGGTGATTGGCTGGCAGGCCCTGCCCCAAATTGGGGTGGAGGGGCCGATTGGGGTTCAGCGGCTGAGGGAGGAGCCATAGAAGGTTGGCCGGCCAGTCCCACCCACAATTGGTGTGTGAGGGTCGATCATGGATGGAGCTGGCTGGGGGGAGGTGCTGATTGGAGTTGGGGCTGGCCATGTGGAGGGGCTGTGGGTGGTGGGCCAGCTATCCCCGCCTCTGAATGTGGTAGGGGGGCTGATCGGAGGCCAGTGGCCTGGGAGAGGGGCCATGGGTGTTTGGTTGGCCAGCCCTGCCCCTGATCAGAGTTGGGGGGCCGATTGGGGGGCAGAGCTGGCTGGGGGGAGGGGCCCATCGGGGATGGGGCCAGGTGGGGGAAGGGGCCACAGGTGGTTGGCCAGCTGGCCCTGCTCCCTATTGGGGTAGGGGGCGATCAAGGGCAGGGCCTGGTTGGGGGAGGGGCTGCAGGAGGTTGGCTGGCCAGCCTGAGGTAGGGCCAGCTGGGGGGAGGGGCCGTCGGGGGGTTGGCTGGCTGCCCGTGCTCAATGGGGTGGGAGAGGCTGCAGGAGGTTGGTTGTGGGCCTGGTCCAGGTTGGGAGGAGCGGCCATGGGAGGTTGGCCCTCATAACAACCAGTCATTCCTGTCATTATGGCATTCTGGTCACTGGCATTTTATATATATAGATAATTTTATTTATAACATATTTATAATTTTCTTATACATTCACAAATGTGATAAAATTGTGATTTTTCTTTGTTGTAATGTAAATTTTGTTTGTCAGTGTTTTCCTTGCCTCATAAAATGACTAAGAAATGTTCCATATCTTTCCTATTTTATTGAAGAATTTACATATGATTTTTCTTATTTTTATTCTTAAATATTTGAAAAAAAAAGTTATTGGTGAAAACATCTGGTGATAAGATATTCTTTGTGGAAATATTTTAAATTAATTACAAATTTATTTTTACAAATAGATATAGAATTATTCAGATTATTCTTTTGGCAATTTTAGATTTATTTTCCTAGGACTTTTCCCATTTTTATAAAGATATTTTTAATATTTTTTTACTTACTTTTTAATATTACAGGATATATTATGATGTTCATTTTTTAATGCCTGATACAAGAAATTTGTTTCTTCCTCCCCCTTTTAAAAATTAGACTTTCAAACACTTTATTGATTATATTAATATTTTTTAACAAACTAAATTTTGGTTTAATTTTATTTACATAAATATTTATTCCCTATATTATTAAATTTAACTTTTATTTATTTCTACATTTTGGTTTCATTATCTTTTTTTTTCTAACTTCATAAAAATATCCTTGATTCAACCTTTTATATTTTGTTATTGTGTTTTTTAGAACTATAAATTATTCCTATCATAGCTTTGTTTAAATAAGTAAATTTTAATATATCATATTTCATTGTTATTTTCATAATATCTTAAAATTTCTATTGGAATTTTGTAATCCACAGATTGATTTAAAAATATTGCTGGTCCCTTCTTTTAGGAATTTTCTAGTTTTTTTTTAAATTTCAGGTGTTTTTTCGTTGTTTGTTTTTTTCAACATTTAGAGATTTGCCTTGTGGCTAATATCTACTCATTTTTTATGCATACCTTAAAGAAAAGTATGTCCTTTTAGTTATATAGATTTGTGTATGTGAAATACGTCAAGTTTTATCATTGTTTTGTTCAGTACTGTATATTTGCATATTTTGTGTTTGTTTCTATCAATTATTAAGAAAGTGCCCTGAAAAATTTCTCACTCTAATTTGGATTTGGATATTTGTTTCATTTTTTAGTTTTAACTTTATTTAATTTGAATAGATATCATTTATCAATTACAGTTTTTTAATGGTCATAATTTCCTGGTAATTTATATTAACAGTCTTCTTTTTTTAAGTGTACTTACAGTATATATTTTTACCCTATAATTTTTATTCTTTTGTAACATTAAAGGTGTGATTTTAGTAAGCATTATAGGGATGCTATTTTCTCTTATTATTCTTTTTTAAAATTACTTATTGTTGAAAGTATTACATATGTCTTCTTTTTCCCCTTTGACCTCTCCCAGCCCGCTCCCACCTGCCAGCACAGGCCCTCACCCCTCTGTTGTCTGCGTCCATTGATTATGATTATATGCATGCATGCAAGTCCTTTGGTTGGTCGATCTCTTATGCCCCCTCAACACACACTGCCCTGCCTTCACTCTGAAGTTTGAAGGTCTGTTTGATGCTTCTATGTCTCTGGTTCTATTTTTGTTCATCAGTTTATGTTGTTCATTATATTCCGCCATGAGTGAGATCATGTGATAATTATCTTTCTCAGACTGGCTTATTTCACTTAGCATAATGCTCTCCGGGTCCATCTATGTTGTTGCAAATGATGAGAGTTTGTGTTGTTGTTGTTGTTGTTTTGTTGTTTTGTTACAGCAGCATAGTATTCCATTGTGTAGATATACCACAGTTGTTTTTTTATAATCCACTCATCTGCTGATGGACACTGAGGCTGTTTCCTAATCTTAGCTATTGTAAATTGTACTCTGATGAACATAGGGGTGCATATATTCTTTCTGATTGGTGTTTCTGATATTTGGGATATATTCTTAAGAGTGGAATTACTAGGTCAAATGTGAGTTCAATTTTTAATTTTTTGAGGAAACACCATACTGTTTCCCACTATGGCTGTACCAGGCTGTATTCCCACCAGCAGTGGATGAGGTCTCCTTTTTCTCCATATCCTGGCCAGCACTTTTCCTTTGTTAATTATAGCCATTCTGACAGGTGTGAGATGGTACCTCATTGTCGTTTTTATTTGCATCTCTCACATGATTAGTGACATTTTTTTATTCTTCTTGGCCTTCTGTATGTCCACTTTTGAAATGTGTCTATTTAGGTACTTTGCACATTTTTTATTGGATTGATTATTTTCCTTTTGTTAAGTTTTATGAGTTCCCTATTAATTTTGGAGATTAAACCCTTATCAGTAGTAGCATTGGCAAATACGTTCTCCAATGCAGTGAGCTCTTTTGTTGTTCTGTTGATGGTTTATTTTGCTGTGCAAAACTTTTTGTTTTGATGTAGTCCCTTTTTTTTCTCTTCTTAGTTTCTGTTGTCCTAGGAGCTGTATGGGTAATGATATTGCTATGACATATCTCTGATATTTTGCTGCTTATGGAGTCTTCTAAGATTTTTATGGTTTCCCATCTTATATTTAAGTCTTTTATCCATTTTGAGTTTATTTTTGTGTATGGTGTAAGTTGGTGGTCTAGATTCATTTCTAAACGCCGTTTAATGAACAGACTGTCCTGACTCTATTGTATGCTCTTGCCTCATTTGTCAAATATTAATTGAGTATAATGGCTTCGGGGCAATTTCTGGGTTCTCTGTTCTGTTCCATTGGTTTATATGTCTGTTCTTGTGCTAGTACCAAACAGTTCTGAGAACAGTGGCTTTGTAGGATAGCTTGATATCTGGAATTGTGATCCCGCCAACTTTTTTCTTCTTTCTCAGGATTGCTGTGGCTCTTTGGAGTCTTTTTTATTCCATATGAATTTTTGGAGAGTTTGTTCTAGGTCTGTGAAATATGATGTTGGTATTTTAATGGGGATTGCATTGAATCTATAGGTTGCATTGATTCTATAGGTTGCTTTAGGTAGTTTGGACATTTTAATGATGTTGATTCATTTGGGGGTTGTTTCTTTGTTTCCCCATTTTTGCTGCTTCTTTGTAATTGTTTCTATGTATTATATCAAACTGCTATGCCACCCATGTTTTTTTAATTGGTCTTATGTGGTAGATGTTCTGTGGGTCCCAGTGGTGCAGTCTCTCAGGTCACCTGGGCTGGGAGTTCTAGAGAGGCTTCCTACTTGGGATATATGGGTTCTTTGGATGTAGTTGTGTCTTGAATGTTATTGTCCTGTTCATGGATGAAGTCTTCTCTCAGAGTATCTGATTATGTTTCTCGCTCCCTACCACGTTGTGCCAACCATTGTGGAGGTGCTGACCGAACAGCACAAAATACAACACAACAAGACACGACATGTAACTAACAGAAAACAAATGTACACAAGACAACTAAAACCCCAATAAAAGTGACTACCAGATAAAAGAGAATTAGGAAAGAGAAAAGGGAACAAGAATGTTAGGCGGGGGGGAGAGACAAGAAACAGTATGGGGAGAAAACACAACACATCAAACAAATAAACCAAAAAGCACAAACAAAAAACACCCAGAGAAAAATGGGGGGAGGATTTATAGATGCAGAGCTTAAATGGAGAATATAAGGTTGAGGAATTGGATGATTAAGGGTAGAACCATGATTTAGCATAGAGTAGGGAGAACAGAAATTAGAAGACAAAAAGTAATTAAATAAAAATAAAATAACTTTTTTTTTTTTAAAAGGAGAATAGAGGCGAGAGCAGAATAGAGGAGACAGCAGATAGTCCTAGATTTTGCAAGTAAAACAAGTTCAAAAATTGGAAGAAAAGAGAGAAAATAAGAAAAATGAGTAGTTAAGAGAAAGGAAAGAGAAGGTGAAATAAAGCAGCAGCAGGGAAGAGGAAGTTAGACATATGAATAAACCAACGGAGACTAGAATAATAACACATCAATAAAGTAGATAATTAAGATAGAATTTTAAAAAGGGGAAAAAAGAAAGGAAATAGAAAAACATTCTCCAGGCATCCTCTGCCCTTCATGGGTCCTTCCTTGTTGTGAATTGTCTCCTCAGCTGTGTCTAATTTGTTAATTTTGGGTGGATGCTCGCCGATTAGTTGCTTTTCCAGTCTGGCCCCGGGACGAGGTGCATGACATGTCTGTCTATTTGGCCTCCATTTTCCCCAATGCCTTGGAATGGCCAGAGCAAATTATTTCTCAGGCTGGATGTTCCCCACCTTGCTTTATATGGATGACAATAGGATTTGCAGCCCCGGTGCTGCTGCTCTCCAGTCCTATGGAGGTGGAGGTCAAGGGTAAATCCTCCCAGGATCCAGGTCTCATCTCCACAGCTTCTGCATTTGGGACATTCAGATTTCTTCCAGCATTTCTTTTACAGCCTGAGTTAGAAAACTGCCCAAGCTGAATTAGGTCTGAAACCTGACCAGGTCTGGTGTCAGACTGAGTCCAACTTTGAAACAGATCAGTATTGTTATTTTCTAACACACTCTACAAGTTTTACCTAAATATTGAGCTTACATTTAATGCAGTTACTTATTAACTTAGGTTTATATCTCCTTTCTTAAGATTTGTTTATTATTTGTCCTATTGGATATCATCCCCCCTCCATTTTTTATCTCTTTGTGCTGTCTTCTCTATGAACTCTGTAATATTTAGTGTGCTACTCTGAGTTTCATAGTTGTGAATACAGAGTTAGAAAAATTTCTCCAGGGGAAATTGATTGTGGATTATTTACTTAGCAGTTTCACTTAGCAGAGGCCTGATAATAGCAATATTTCAATTGTCATACTAATTAATAAACTGCCAACAATTGGAACACTGGTGGCTGTGGTGATTCATGGATGAATTATAAATATCAGGTTTGAAAACACAGCTTTGATTTTCCTTGTGTGTATAATGACTTATAAAGCTAGGTGTGTGGGTGGGTGGGGGTGTTGTTGTGGGGTTTTTGCAGGGACCTGGAAATTATGCAGAAGGATTCTTATATGGAACCTATGGCTTCTCTACTCATACCTAAACTTTCACTTGCTAAGACAAAAAATTGTCCCTGAATTTTTGTATAAATTCCCACTTGAAGAGACATGGTCTGTGCTACCAACTGGGCCTCCTGAGTCTATTGTCATCTATTTTCCTTTAAAGCTGAATAAGCTGTGCTATATCTAGAGTGTAAAAGATGGCCTTGCTAATGATGTTCTAGCAGAGTGGGTATTGCAGCAATTATCTACACTAATAAAAGAGAAACATGGTAATTAGTGTACGACCGCTACCCTTTTCATTGGCTAATCAGTGATTATTTGCAAATTAACTGTCAGCCAAGATGGCGGCCGGCAGCCAGGCACTGAAGCGAGCAGGGAGGCTTGCTTGCTGC